>NC_080633.1:99406776-100006776 GCF_027579445.1 Ammospiza nelsoni | reverse complement strand
TTGATGATACTTCACATAGTTTCTCAGTGGTAATGGCATCTTCTGGGTCAGGAAAGACATCCTCTCATTATAATGCATATACATGGATGGCCAAGGCATGGTATGGCAGAAAAAATGAAATCTAGAATTACTCCCAAAGAACCCACACCTGGATAACAAAGAAAGAAACCCATCCAAATCTACTGATTTGAAAAGTCAAAACAAGAAAAGAAGGTCTCTGGTAGACCTATACTTAGGTGTGTGGCAAATTAGAATGCAAATTTTTGGATGCTGTTCAGGCCTTACACCTTCCTTATTCTTTTCTACACTTCTGTTCAAGACATAACTATTGAATAAATGGAAACTGTATTATCCAAGGGAGGACGAATGTCATAATCCACACAACTAACTCAGGCAAAAGCAAAAAGAATGTCAAAGTTTTTCTGTGATTTCATCTCAGTTACTGAGAATATTTTTTATGTAGCTATAGAAAGGTAACTTATTACTGAAAAGGAGATCAGTGGATGGCTACTATATGCCTGTTCTCTATATGCTGTACAAATCCAAATTACAAAATTACAAGAACTACATGAACTCAATTATTCCAGGCCACAATCTTCCTTAGTTTGAATGCTAGCATGAGCAACTATATTTACCTCTTCCGTCATATTCATCTGACTAATCTGGACAGAGCACTGTAAAATAGGACAAGTTGGAAAAGCTAAACAGAAAGGATGAAGGTGCAGTTATAATGCTGCTATCTAAATTCAGATGCATCAAATTTGCTACAATTTCATTGTCCACTTATAGGCCTTTCTGAAACAGCCTGAAGTGGAAAAGCTGGAAAGATTTGGTGTCTGAGAGGATAAAAGGGAGTCTTGATTTTTACTTGTCCTTCCTTTGCAGAACTGAGTAAGATCACTCAGAGTTAATCTTCAAATTCACATATGAATTCAGTGTTCTAATAGTTCAGAAGAAGTATGTCAATCTTATTCTTGGTTCAAAGGAACAGAGGTTTTTGGCTTCGTAATTCACAATTCCTTACTTATCCTCTTTGTCATCTGCAAAATGAACAAAGTTTTTTGATTGTCTTTCTCAAGAATTTTTCCTCTGCTGACATGCTCTTAAAAAAATGGGTTTTTCACAAATCAAATATACATGCAATAACAAGGCCTATCAAACAGTATTTTCCAAGGAATTTTAAAAATCAGCTTGTTTGAATTTAATAAAATTACCTTATCAATCTATTACTACAGCACAAAGGAATCAGCGGGATATCTTAATTAACAACTAGCTGAGTATGCTTGAAGATAGCTTAAATTTTGCAAATAAGAACATTTGTATGGGAAATGATGAGATATAAAGACTGTCAAGAAATGTTTTTTCTAGAATGCCATAGGATGTAAGATCTGGTGCCTTTGTTTAGATAGTATGTGAGCACTGTAAGACTCCCAATGCCTTATCTATTGGTGGATGGGTGAGCCTTTTCTATTTAAACACCTTTTTTTTTTTTTCTGAAAGCAAGACAAATCCCCAAAACCCCCATACTTTGATTGTAGGCCACAGCCTCAAAACAAGTTTTTTAACAGGAATATAAGAGTCATGTTATATTTCAGTGTATTCTAAATGCTACTACAAATATATTTTTTTTACCTTGTCTTGGAGTACTTTTACTTTCTTTGAAAGCAAATGTAATGTAATCATCTCTACTGCAAGGATTCTTTATATTGGTTTTCTTAACAGAAAAAAAATCTACTTTTTTTCTACCAACTTCCATCTCTGATGGATGTAGAGAATGAGGTTTTGGGTTTTATTTGATCATTGCTTACCCTGTGTCCTGGTTTCAGCCAAGGACAGTGTTAATTTTTTTCCATGTATCCATGAGGGATGGAGGCTGGACCAGTGTGGGTGTGGCCAAGAACCTAATCATATTCTACTTAATCTTATTTCAAGGAAGGGGGAAAAGGGATTTTTTTACGCTGTCTTCTGAGAAGAAAGACCATGTAGGCTGTGTCTTTCCCAACATGAGTCTCTACATCTTTGGACATATGCCAATAATTTTGGAGTTTAAGTTACTTATGGCAGTCAAAGGGGTTTCAGACAAATGGATAAGTAATTACCTGTAATATAAGCTTCAAAAGAATGCAAAACATGGAATAGGCATATGTGCATTGAGATGGAAGTGGATCTTGCATAGTGCAGTTAAAGCATGAGAAAACAAAGATTACAGAATGTAGAGCTCAATTATCTAGAGAAAAAGGAGATTTGTGTATGTCAAACCTTTGAATGTAAGTCAATTAGAACTTCTCAGTAGTAATGAATTTTGAGTTTCACAGTAACTAGAAGACTTGCAATATAAAGAGGAGGTTTTAAATAAAGGATAGATAGCAAGAAGAAGAACAGGAGGGATGCAATTAAAATAATGAGTTAAGATGAGCTACTTCATAGCCTAAGAATTTTTAAGAAATGATGCCAGGACATAGATCAAAGAACAACTACGAAACTGAATAACATGCTTCTAAGATTGATAAGAGAACTGTATAGGGATGCTGTCTTGAGATGCTTTTGAAGCAGACAAGCAGGATGTTATGTTTTCAGCCACCAAGTGGCTGTCATTCTGGAAAAACAAAATACATTCCTGGGGAATTTGGTCAAAACCCCTCTTATTTCCATTCTTTGTTTTTATTGCATACTAGATGTTACTTTTGCAACTGTACACTAACTCTGTGGGAAAGAGAAGAAAAATTTTTTGCAGACCAAACAGATATCACTGACAGAAAAAAAACCAACCAAAAAATAACCTACCTGATGCCCACTCTTAAAATGGGAGAAATATGTAATTCTGTCTTGGGCAAGATGGGATATTGGAAAGTCATACTCAGAGGCGTCACACAGTGAAAAATTTGTCCATCTATTGTAAGGGTCATTATATTTTTAAGAGCTTCTATTAAATTACCTTAAACATAAGCTGTAAGAACAGAGCCAGTACTGTAAAAAAAACCCCAACCCACTACTACAGTACTAAAGGGAACCAGACCTGAAAAAAAGCCATCCCTTTTCCTGTATCACAGAAGTCACCCTCTTTTATATATCAGAGAATAAATGCAGTCTGGGGCAGCATACCACTAGCATCATTTACCTCTCCAGCAGGTAATCAGCATTTGATTGCCTTGTCTTGAGGATCCTCTGCTCCCTTCTCCACTCCTCCCTGTATAGTGCTTTGCTGTTTCAACTACCTATAGATGGTTATGGTCCAAAAGGTAAATACATTCTTATTGTGAGAAATGCCTGTTCCATTTCTTTCAGGATGTTATGTTTTCAGCTATTGTTATTCAGTAACCAAGCCACAAATAGTATTCTGTCCTATCAGCACTAGGATGCATGAGGCAGAACTATTCTTTGGCCTTGTGGATTGGTAAAAAGCTGGTTTAAATAAAATCCAGTTTCTATTGGATTGACTAGAGACTGCAATTCAGGGGATCTATCCTGACTAAATAGCTTCTCACCCAGAAAAAAAATTATCAATTTCTTTCCGTTTATAGAGACAAAAAGTGATAACAATAATAACAACAAAACATCTAGGTAAATATATAAGTTCTACTCTCCACCAGTTTGGCCTGAATTATTCTGGAAAGAAAAGAAAGTGGAAGTATTTCAGGATTCACGAAAGAGGATTTTTAATTCATGGAAGTTATTATGTAAATTTCTGGCTTAAAGAAAGAGCTCCTAATAAATAGTAAAGTTGTAGAAAAATGGAAATTCAACAGGGATTACATTCACATGCTGTACTTCTTGATCCCTAGTACTTTCCTTTTAGGAACAAATAATTGGATGATTAAGTGTGATCTTAAGTAATGACCTTCTGAATAACTCCAAAAAACATGCACCTGGGAGATTTAAGTGGTATACTAAGTATCTGTAAGAGCAAGCTGAAAGTGGTAATTACACTGAAAGCCAGTGTAATTGTTTGGGGATCAATTGTCAAACACTGGCAAACTTGAAAAAAGTTAATGAAAGCTCAGTACACAGACTCATGTGACTTCAGTTATTTTCAGATAATTAAGGACCAGGTTAGAAAGTAGTGTGAGGAAAATAGAAAGCTATTTAGTTTGCTGTTGTTGAGTGACATTTGAAAGGATGAAGGATATAAATATTTTTGTTAGAACAGAGTCCACTTAAAAAAATTCCATTCTTTGCCTCAGATAGAATATTTAGCTTTTAAGAAGTGACATTTTTTAATTGAAATAGTGATGAACTGCTTCTTACACCCACTTCCCTTCCTGTAATAGGCACAGGAAACCCGTCAGAGCTGCTCTGCTGCTGGAAGAAGTATCTTGAAAGTTGAGGTACAAGAAATCTCTGGATTTCTCCATTAGGTTTCCATAATGAAGCTGTTTGAGCAGAATGGGAAAAAGGTCACTGTGTTGCACAGAATGGAAGTCCTTGGTGTGAACATCAGTGATAGTACTTGGCAGGGTGTCAGACATACAGGAGGTGATGTTAAGAATGTTACATCTTCACAGTACTCCTGGTCATTGCCCGTGGTGCTGGATCTGTGTAGGAATTATTTTCCCTCACAGCAGCCAATATGTGGTGTGCTTTGCATGTGGGGCTGACAGTCTTGACAGCACACCAATAGGTGTTTGCCTATTGCTGAGCCATGCTTGCACAGCACCAAGGAGTTTTGGTTTTACCCATTCTGACTCCTTTGGGGGAAAGGAGAAAGAAGGGTCATCATTCATGGTCATGGCACTTGTTTTCCCCAGTGATCATTATGCATGCTGAGGCCCTGCTGCTGGGAAGTAGTGAATAAATTTTTCATTTCTCTTTGCTTGTGCATATCACCTTTGACTCATCTATTTAACTCTCTTCATGTCTGTGCACAAGACTTCTTGTCTTCTATTTTCTGTCTGCCCTGCAGGAGAGGGGAATGAGCAAGTGGAAGGGTAAGTGCTCTGCTGCTGGCCATGCTCAGCCCATCACACCCTCCCCTCTCTGCTCCTTAGAAATACAGCTCCCAGGCAAGGTTTTTGAGGCCTGTTCTTAATAGTAAGATTTATGCATAAAAGAATACTTAGCTTGTCAGTATACTACCTTTGCTACCTACCTCTAGACAGGCTGATAAATGGTGGGGTTTATGCATCATTTTAGATCTTTCCATCACCCTCATCCCATGTAAGAGGGAATTTTCCTTAGATCCTGGGAAATGGCAAGAATGTCACTGAAGGATCTTTGAGTGTTTCCCATTCCCTACAAAAATGTTATTTTCTAAAAAGTGGTAGTTTCCTATGGATGCAGACATGGGTGACTCTGTCTGTGAACAATATTTGCACAATTAACTCTGGACAAACTCTGGACAAATCATCTAAGATGAATACTATATGTTCTAGGGAAAAATGGAAAAATGAGCTGTGTAAGTGCATATATATATATATATATATATATATATGCATCTGACAACTAAACCAACACTGCTTTTACACCAAAAAAGTGTAAACACACAGCTTTGTTTGAACAGGAGAATTCTCTATTTCTTTTTTCCTCAGGGACCTCATCTTACTAGTCTGTCTAATGGCCTCACCCCTCCTGTCAATTGACATCATAAAAGAGCTCTCTAACATGAAGAGCGGCTGTTTATCTAAACAAGCAACGTCCCATGTCTCTAGAACAATCTGATGTCTCTATTGTAAAATGTTTTCTTTCAGCAGAAGGATGCAACTGCTGCCTAGTTAGGAGGCTGATCTCTTTTGAAGAGCATTTGCCATACGTTTGAAGTGCCAAATGAGAGATTGGCACTTGAATGCAGTAGACACAGTTAGTCTCCCTCTTGTTGCATTCTTCTGTCTCTTCTCTCAGCAGAATACCTTCATAGCCATCCTGGCTTTCATCTCCTTCCCTTGCTCTTCAGTATGGGTCCTTTTCTTTCTCTCTCCTGAACAAAGGAATCTGGTGTCATCTCTACATTCATAATGCTGTACTTATTAGTCCATTCTCTTTGTACGGCTTAACAGGTGGTGTATGTCAGGTTCCTCCTGCAGCTGATTATTATCCCTATTAACTTCAGGGAAATGTATCCAGCACTAATATCTGACAAGCTTCTTGTTTCATTTGATTTTGGAAACCTCCAGATAAATATGCTATTAATATAATAAAAATATCTGAGTATCCATTAGAAGGTGCTGAAATCATGCTATAAAATACTCAAACCTGTGTTACAGAATTATCACACATCTGAAAACACTATTCAGACCACATGACATTCTGGTCATATTAGAATAAGTACTTAACAGGTAGAACTCCCACTGAAATCAAAGAGACACATTTGAAACACTTGACCACCCTAAATAAGGCAAGAACACTTCAATCAGAAATACCTCTCTCCTGAAATTTATGTTCATGTTACTTAAAAATATAAACTTTCACATAGTTGTTATTGAAGCTAAAAGACATTCTCTGTGCCATGAAAACACAGGGGTCTAACACGACATTATTTCCAGGTCTAATACAGTTTCTAGTTTAGTTTCATTCCTCTATATTCATTTTTTTTTTTTTTACTTCAACAGAAGTACTGGAAAAAAAATGATAACAGAAAATCATTATCACATTATCAATGTGTTCATAAACACATTGTGAAACTTTACTTCAAGTCATGAAGCATTTTAACAAGATTAATTTTGCTGTAGCTGTGCTGCCACAGCAAGGATCAAAACAGACCTGAGCAATTCTGAGACACTTTTGCACTTTTTGCTGATGTTCTGGAATTCATTTCACTACAGAACATAAATAAACCTAGTTTTTGACCCATCATGAAAAAATGACCTCCTTCTCCCCACTTCATCCTTCTCAGTTATACCTTTCCTACCTAATATTTTCACATTTTGAGTGTCCACAGGAGATTCAGTATAATTCTAGTAGTGAGCTAGGTTTTTAAAGGTCTCTATTTGCAATTAAATAAATTCTCCAGATAGACAATTCAGGTCTTAACTTTTACAATTTGGTAAGTGGTTTCTATGGTGATGATCTCCTAGCATTTGAAGAATGATGGATTCAGCTGATGGTTGGGGATGACAAGCAGATTTTGGGTCCATTGCATTAGCCTTTGAGAAGAATCTGCATCTATACTCTAAGTGTTCAAGTTCAGTGTTATAACCAAGACTGAATTTTTGTCTGCTATGGGCTTCTTTGCTCTCTGCACTCAATTATGGCTATAAAACAAAAGACAATATATTCTGTCAACAGAGTGAAATAATGCTGCTAGGTAATAGAGTTTGAAATGTTTACAAACCTATAAATGAAAACTGCTCCATTAATATGAATGAATATAATAAAATTCGTTCATGATAATTACTACATGCATAATATTGCACAACAGAGCTATTTTTAGCACATTAGTTACAGGTTTTATAGACTTGGAAAGGCAATGATTGTTCATAAGTATTATCTTCTGTTATGCAAAAGAATGTTCTTTCACATCCTTTCATTAAGTGTCAAAGGCCTCATTCTGTAGTGGGCCAAGTCCGATTTTTTAAACATGGAAGTGGAATTACATGTTCTAAATCATAAGCATATTTGGAGTGCTGATCCAAAGAAGTCTAGCAGGAAAAGCTACCAGTTCCTCTTTTTCTCAGTGCTGCACCCTGGTAGTCCAGTGTGTCCTTTCACAAAGTAGGTACAGCTAAAGTCTATTGACAAATTAATTATCTCAATACACAGGCATTGAGATACTTGAGTCACTGAATGTGCATGAGGGATGATGTTGGCTTTGGTTATTTTGCCTCCCAAATGAAAGAGGCAGAAAAGTTTCCACTGGATTTCAGGTGCCCTCGTAATTACACTTTTGCCCTTTCATGCTGCAACTTTAGCTCATCACTAAGAAAGGACTTGCAGAGTCATCTAAAATATTGACATGACAGGGAACAGGAAGGAAGAATTCTGTCCTAGTATACTCACTAATAAGTGGGAAAAGAGAGAGAAACCAGAATAGTATAGAAATTATTAAGGTTTTTCTTGAAAGATTGGAGGAAGTTTTGCAATTTAGCAAGCTGCAGGCTATTTGGGAAGTCCTAAGTCATGTGGATATCAACCACACATCATCTCAGTTTTTGTGGATGAAGTAGTGCAACCCTTAATAAGGCATTGCTAATGGAGGACAAGCTTTGTTCCTGTGACTGCTCCAAAAGAAAAAAATCATGAATGAACTTGTTATTCATAATGAATAACAAGTTCATTTTTAAATGCTGATGAATAAAAGAATGACATAGTTGATCAGAGATTTTGTTTATAATACTAAAAATATATAGGTTATTTCAACCTACATTGGTAGTTAAGAAAATCTGGCATACAAAGCTCCATTTAAATTAGCTTTGAAACTTCAGCCTTTAGAGATAAATTAACTGTTGACTGGAGTCTGCGGTGGGCTGGAAAAGTTTCATAATCAGAAATAGAATGATATAGTAGGTGTAGGATACAACTTTTGTAAGTGTAGGAGGACAGCAGTTAAACTCAGAAGCCCAACAACCATTTCCTGTGATCTTTCTTTCTCATCTGTTTAATAGGCTTCTCTCCAAGAACCTCAAGAGTCTTATTTTCCTTTGGTTTGGTTTAGAGACTCTAAGACACTTCAATTGTGCTACTTTGAATTTCCATGAAAACATTACCTGTGTGCTGGGATCTCCTGAAAGAATCACCTTGTTGTTTGATAGATTTTTCACACTCTTGGAGAAAAATCTTAGACTACATCCCAGAGACTCAAGTATGTCCTCATAATTTTTTTAAGGTTAATCCCGACTGTTTTGTTTGATTTATGTAACTTCATCCTGTAGAATCAAATCTCAAAATCTTTCAGGCCTCTACTCTATATATCTCTAATATATATTCTAGGATCATAGAATAAGAAAATGATTTGAGTTGTAAGGGACCTTAAATACCATCTTGTTGCAGCCCTCTTGCCATGGGCGGGGACACCTTCCACCAGAGCAGACTGCTCAAATGTTTGAGCCCATCAAACCTGACCTTTAGAATCCCATCCACCATTCTCTGAAGTCTCTGTCAACTCAAGGTTTTCAGCATATCTCCAGGTATCATTTAGAAATTAACTGTACTGCTGTCTCAAATTTCTTATTACAGACCTCAGCCACAAAATTATCTTCTTTCTTGTACTGGCCATTAAGTCCAATTCACTTCCTCACAAATCTTCCTGTAGACTGGGACTTAGTCACATTGACTGACTAATTGATTATACCAACTCTGAGGTTCACTAGGAGTGCTGTAAAATACGTTTGCGGTTTCTGTTTGTGTAATATTTTTTCAAGGCTGTCCTGTAAATTTTTTTGCAACACTGAGATTTTCTTTGAAGAGAAAACACCTTAACTATATAGAACTGTTCCATAATAGTATATTTCAGTTGATGTCACTTGTGAAGCAGACTTTTCTCATGTTTCTTATTTCCTTTCTTCCATATCCCAAGATGATGCTCAACCTTTTAGTTACATTATTTCATTCTTCATTTTGTTATATATTTTAATCCTTAATTCCCTCTCAATGTCACTGCAATCCAGAATAAAGCTCTTCTTGCAATTATGGTCTACATTTTTATTTGCTGGTGTCTGAACTTGTATCTGTCCACACTAGAGCTTCAGTTATTCAAAGGAATTCACATTTTACACCAGAAGCTTGCCCCCTCATTATTTAATATTCCACACATTTTTTCATCATTGCACATTTTTACCAGCATTCAGAAAGTGTATTATTTTCATTATAAATATTGATGAAGATATTTACTTCACCAAGCTAAGAATTAATCTAAGATGTCACCAGGGGTAAAATTTCTTTGTAGATGATTATTTCTCATTTACAGTAGCTTTTTTAATCTATGAGCAAGAAAAATAATTGAATTACTTTTTTTTTTTGGCAACAGGACACATTTCTGCAATATGTCAAATTTTCAAACGCAACTTTTCATCATAGACCTTACCTAAGTGAACTTTTCCGTTTGAGAGAGGGGCACAATATATGGAGACATTCTTATATAACATGTGGGAAGATGAAAAAAAATCATGAGCCTTTACTCTGAAAAGAAAACCTTCTTCAGGAACAGTATTTACTCTGAGGAGAGAAATCAGCAGCCTTATCCTAGTAAGTCTTTTCTCTACAAGATTACTTCAGCGTCTCCATGGCCCAAAACTAGTCCTGGATACTCCCACTCCATTAACAAATATCTGGATGAAGCTCCACTTCAAAGTCAGGATGAGAACAAAGAGATTAACTTTGTCTTTTTTACAATAAGATAAATGATTTTTCAGGAAAAACTTCTGGTGGTAAAGGTAGAATTATTATGAATGGTTTTAAAATCACAGGTTCTTAAATGGGAGCATAATTTTTTTTACATAATTTTACATAATTTTTTAAACAAATTATGGGATCAAAGGTTGTAACTATAGGAATTTTAGTTTTCATTATATCAGTCCACATTTTTTCCCTTGTTTACATTTCACTTAAAAATACTAAGCCATACACTTACCCAAATATTAAAAGCTTCTACAGAAAATCTGTGAACTGAAAGAAATCACCTGGGGAAAAAGATAGAGTGAATTACTTATTTCTCTCTGGTATAGCATATCCCCTGTCTGTACAATGGTGGATTGACTGAGTAAGTTAAAAAAGGAACCTATGCATAAGTCAGAAGAATTCTTTGTCACATTGTAAATGCATATCCCTTTGTCTTGCTTTTCAGCTGAAACATGAAACCTGTCATTTCACATAATATATGGTGACACTGGGTTATTTAGTTTTTGAGATATTTCATCAGCAAGAAAGGTTTTTTGAGATAGAGGGGCAGAATAACCAATTAAATTCGTTCACATTTACTACTTGCTTTGTTGCACACATAAATCAAAGGAAAAATGAAATTCAGGCCAACTTTTTCTCTCACCTTTAAGCACACAGTCCTCATCCTAACACCTTTCAAAAGGCAATGAAAAAGTGAAGTTTAACCATCTTTTCTCCGTGTCAGTCAATTATTTCAAAAAACATATATGTCCTTATATTTAAACCCAAGAGAGTATATTTGTTATGCATAATTTTGTACTTAAAAAGAATTAAGTGTTTTCCTTTTTGTAAGTGTAACCGCAATTTCTTGAAGTAGTGTTTTTATTAGGACGTGGTAGCAAGAAAGAAAATTATAAACATTTATCACTAAGCATTGCACTTATTGATTTTCCCATATAGAGTACGTTGGGTACGTAGATATACGTTAGTACCAATGAAAAATGAAAGGTTATAACACTTCTCTGACTCTGGATCATCCCCCATGAGAGAGGAAAACTTGGTTATAAAGTGCCCAAGTTGGGCATTATCCATTTATTGTCTTTTAAACACACTCTTTGAACCTTAAGTAATGCTGAGGGACAATTTCATCTCCTGGTGTAGTCCCAATGAAGTGAGTGGAATTGCACCAACAATTCAATTTGTCTCTGTGTGCTTGTGCATTTCTGCCTGTACTTGCTGTAGTTTATTGCTAGGCTTCCTTCAGTAACTGTGAAGTATGCTGTCATCATAATCCAAATCATAGAGTATATAATCAAAAAACATCTCAAAGGCTGTATAAATAAGAATTCACCTGTCTTCTTCAGCCATGAAGGGAAAAACAGTCTCCACCTATTTATCTTTTCAAGGCTAACTCTGTTTTTTCCCACTGAAATGGGAAGTTGGAAAGTTCCTAGCCATACTGTCTGCATTTTAATGAGCAATTTCTGTAAAGACTGGGCAAAATTCTGACCAGGCCTCCCCTATGGAGGGAAGGAAGGCTCAGAAATTACAAGGTTAGAGAAGAAAGAAATAGGATTGTAATTTTATATGTAGGATTACATTGTTATAGCAGAAACAGGGGAGATTTTCAAAGCCGTTTTTCATGAATTTTAATGTTCTAAGAGGCATGTCACCACACTGCAAGAATTCCCTAGTCCTCACTCATGTGAAGTGTTGCTTCACACTTTCTCTAGTACATACAATAAACAGAGTGTTCCCCTGCAAAATTTGCACATGGTGGGCAAGGAGAAGCACTTTGCATACTCCCAAAAAGCACTTGAGTGAAAGCCAGCTTATCTCTCTGCTGCCATTGAGTGTATGTATATGTATATGCATGCAAAAACTCAGACATCACTGTGGGGGAAAGTTTTAGAAGACAGGTTAAACAGGACAGCTTAAAGTTTTAAACTTTACTTGTCCAATCATTTGAACACTCTTGCAAATGATTAGTGCTTGCCTATTTGTAATCTTCTCCAGTATATTTAAAGTACTGTTGGTCTTAACACTTTTTATGTACTAAACTATATGTGAATATGGAGATCTGATACCATGTAGTTAGAACTGATGGTCATGGTGGTTCTTTTTTATTTAGTTAGTTTTCTCACTTAGGCTTGGTACTTTTATGCATCTAGCTATGGCTTTGATAATGCTTCTCTCCTTTTCATCTGTCTTCCCAGCCACCTCTCTTGTGTGCTCAGCAGGATGCCTGCCTATTTGTAGTGCCATGCACTTGTCTGTTACTGTGGCAACTTTTTGTTCCTTGAATCTTTTCTATGTTCTAACTGTTCTAACCTTTATTCTCTCTTTTGGTGCTCACATTGCTCAGGTACAAGTTTATAGACTATTCACAAAGTTACAAAACACTTATACACAGTTTTTAGTTACACTATATTAGAACGCTTATATGCATCTTCAAATCAAGTTAGTAATTATTATACACTAATTTGTGGGCTTTTATAAGTGTCATGCCTTTGTTTTGGCTACATCTCAGTGACAGTGGGTTACCTCATGCCTGCTGTGGGATGAATTTATACATTTGGATAGATAACATGTAATGCTAGTCTGACGTACATCTATACCTGAGCTCTATGCTTATAGAATGTCTCTGATAAAAGAAAAGACTCTAACTTAATATCTTTCTTCAGATTAAAAATGGTATTTAATTATCCAGTCATATCTGATTTTTTCTTTAAAATTACATTAAAACCAAGGCAAATAGTCTTGAGTTTTCTGGTGTTTTGCTTGCCAATATTGTTGCCGATGAGCTGTTCCTCAGAGAGCTCTTAATAAGACTCAAGAATCAGTGGAAAAATGGCAACAGAGAGCAGAGCCAAAGCTTCTGCATTTTCAGGCTCTTTTTGGTGTTCTAAGTTAAATGTTAGGAAAATAAAGACAGAAGTCATAAAAGTAGGTCAGCAGAGTATACACAATTTGTTCTATTTAGGTGAATTGAGGTTTTTCTGACTGCCATCCTGTTATCCATTTCTATTTTCCTTTTCTGTATCACTTTTGAAATGCCTTAGGCTCCAATCAAGTTGACCAGCAGATATGTTTAGTTCCTCTCAGCACTTATTGTTCAGAAAGAATAAGCACATATATTTGGATAAAATAGCACTGCCCTTCAAGTCCCATGAGAAGGCCTTCATTTATTAATAAGCATCTGGTCACTTCTATTAAATTTAGCTGATCACAGGAAATGTTGAATCTTTTGAATCTTCAGACACAATTTCTTTCTTTTGTTTACTACAGTTAAATGCATTTCATAAATATATCTCTGTATGTGTGTACTTTTTCTCTTCTTGCCTATATCCACAACAGGAAAAGACAGTCAACTTTCTGCCTTAAGGAATCTTTCATCAAAGTTTCATAGGAAATGAATGACATCAGTCACAGGCTTGCCCCTAAATATTTTCTACTAAAATTTTAGTGTCAATGACAACCTTATTTTGAAGGTAAGGCACTATGACATAAGGACTGCTCTTCTCCCCTCTTTTGTTTAAATGGATATTTCATTTGTCCTAGGCATACAAATTTGCATGTATGCACAACTGTAAAACTTTTAAGAATGGTCTTGCGACTCGGGAACATAATTTTCTGATGAAGTCTGCAGAGTCTGTGTGGTGAGTTAAGAGAGAACATTTTCATTTAGAGCACTTTACTGTAGACTGAAAACATACGCATTGAATAATGCCTTGGAGTTCTAAAGCAAGATAATATTCCATTGCTGTAAAGCAACATTTGCAGCTATGCAGAGATAATATTTGCACCAGATTTCTACCTTTCCCTCAGAGTAATGAAGAAGCAGAAAAGGAGGAATTCTCTTGAAAATCCACATGATTTCAAGTGGGTTTCTTTGCATAGCATCTGGCTGATAATGCTGATTGACTGTAGATTTGTTTCTAGTAGAAAGACAGATGATTTTTCTAGAGTGCATAGGTATAATTTACATTGCCACTAATTTATATTTTATCTTAAGTGTTTAGGAAAAAATAATATTTTACAAAAATCCTACAGTCAAAGATCTACTTTAATATCTATTTTCACTTAAATTTATCCTTAGAAATTACATTTACTAAATGGAATTTCTAAAAATAGATTAGAGAAATAGCTGGAGTGCAGGGGCATAGGGGGAGGAAGAAATCATATTGTCTAGAGGAAACAGAGAGAATACTTTCATGGGCAAAAAGATAGATGTGATAAGTCTTAGGACCTGGAAGCAGATACAGACATAATATTAAAAATTAAAATTATCAGATAAAGTACATGGCATTCCACCTCAGTGAATTATAGTCATCCCTTGGATTTCAGTGTAATTTTTGTCATTATCTAGTTAGAACAAAACAAAACTGGATAATAAAGTCAGTTAAAATGTACAGACAAATCTATATTTATGTCCAGAGTGTGCATAATCAGGTATTTTGCCAGTATAGTTTGCTACTCTGTTTGCATTTGCAAAGTGTAGTTTGGGAGCATGTGATTTGGAAATTGAAATGTTACTTATTGTAAAAAAAAAGACTAGAAAGATCAATGGAAAATGGAATCTTTGGCAACTGTCAGCAACAAAGGAAAATGTGAAAGATAATGTATGTAATATTTCTCTTTCCAAAAATAACTGGAATAAGCAAAATTATTCACAATCAGTCCTGAATCTTGTATGGCAATTTCTCAGCACCAAGTTTTGCTCTATGTTCTCTCTCTCAATCCTTCTCTTTCTCTGTGGCAGATGAAATTTCCATATGATAGGTTATGCCAGTTGGTCTGTAACTGTCAATATAGTTTTAAGAATTTTGCAAAATAATTTTTTTCTTTTCTGAGAAAATAATATTTATATTTCTGCATGAATTGTAGAAAATGTTCATCTTACAAATAAAGCAGGCATCATTATCAACTTTTATCTCTCTTCTGAAAAGCATGGTACAGGACCACTGAGGAACCTTACCCTCTGTATTCAAAACAAGGCACATTAATATTTCTTGTCACCCACTTTTAGAGGGCTCTACAGACTTTTAGTGCTTCCTATCTCTGTGTCAGGAACACAATAAAAAGCAAAATCAAGAATACAAAATAAAAACCCTATCATTTACGGAGTACATACCCTCTGGGTTTCCTAGTGGGTCTTATCATTCATGTTTGTCTTCCAAATTGTAAAGCCTGTAGGGAATGGATTGTTTTGATATCTGCATGTTGTGCAAGGTCAAGGATACAGTCAGTGCTGAGTAAATAAGTAAACAGTGGAAACAGTGGTCAGTCAAAATCATAAAAGTCATACATAAAAGCTTTATATAAATATATGTATACATATGTATATATAATCAAGCTATATTTGTGTCCAGGAGTTCGAAACCTATGTTCTCTGTACCATCAGAGTTTGACCCTAAAATGATATTTTGTATTCTGAAGGCACTACTTGTTGATTTTTTTTAATGGAAGATGCTAAATATAAATTAGTACTAATCCTCCTGATTTGTATGTGATAGCACTAAGCTTGATAATCCTTGCTGTTTTTAATGAGGGTTGTACAATTTTAGGGTTTATTTTCAAGGACACTTAGAACAACATCCCTTTATCCTAAAATTCTCTCTACAACATTTAACAGCACCAGAAGTCCTGTAAGAAGAGACATTTCCTTTGTTATTAGCTTAACATACTATATTTCATTTGTAGACAAAAGCTTTAAATGTCCTGCAGTTTCCTTAGAGAATGATATGTCCTTGGAGACTTTTTTAATACATGAGCCTATGATATATTGCTGCAAAATGTAAAAGAGACGAGTGGAATAGAAAACCGATAATGTTAAAGCATGATCATCTAGCATCTACTGCTATGTGTTCATTCCTCAGACAGTAGATGTCTCCTGATATTCTACAGGCATTGTAGGATTGGACTAAGAGGTGACTGAGGTGCTTCACTAGTGCGGGAGTATCAGAAAACCATTATAAGTCATTGTTTTCATGAACAGAAAACCATTATAAGTCATTGTTTTCTGTTCACGACTGAATCATAATCCAGTTACTTGGTTCAGAGTGTTTTCCATATGTAGGTGAAGAGAACTTCCCACTGCATTTTCTGCGAAAATCCTCAACCAGAATAATTCACCTTTACTCTAGTTGTCAAAAAACAAACTCAGGGAAATGGCCTTTATTCATATTTTGCAGGATAATGCCTGTAAAAACGTCAACAAACATGTCTTCTGCAGTCCCTTTGACTATGTTTTTCACATTCAAGCAGACAGAAATACTTCTAAAACTACAGTTTTAAAAATCCAGATTTTTTTACAGAAAAGATTTTTCAGATTTTACTGCCCAAAAAGTATGAAAATAGTGCTTTTCCTCAAAACACACAGATTATATGATATCCTCATAGTTCTATTATACAATCTCTCAATTTTAACCCATGGAATGGAATTGACTTTTCTGGAAAACCTTGGCTTCAGGAACTCTAAGCAATGGCTCTCCACCCCATTGGAATCTGTCCTTCTCCCTGTCTTCTAGAGGGTACAGATGAGGAAAATAACTAAACTTGACTGAATAAAGGAAGAGCATAAATCAAATGGGAACAAAAGAATATCAGACAGTCCCCATGAGAGAAGAGATAATCCTTGCCCAGGCAGCAAACACGAGGGACGTGAGAAGATTTCATATGGAGAAGGGTAGGCAGGTCAGGTGCAGCTGTCTAAAACTGTCTTTGGGCTCAAGCAATGCTAATGAAGGCTCAGAGCCCTCATTGTCCATCTGCTCTCTCACTGGGGCTACTACTGAATCTCCACTGGCTAAAGCTTGGCTTGCAGTGAGTTGTGCAGCTCCTCACCCAGCTCAGGCAGCCTGTGCCAGAGCTAAATGTTGAGTAGATTTGTGAGGCGCAGCTGTCTGCAGCTGGACTAATCATCTCTGAATATCAAAGGGCACTGCTGGGACTTTTTGTACTGCAGAAATCTCGATCTGAAGAATAAGGTGAATTTAATGCTTATTTATTTCCTTGTTGGAAAATAGCTTATTTTTCATTTTTAATCAGACTGTCAGAATTAATAGTCATTAAGATCACGCCCTGGACGTCAGTGCATTTGGGGGCCTTCTGTCCTTAAATCTATTTTCAGTGCAAGAAGTGATGCTAGTGTTGGAGATACAGAGCTTGGAGTGCTGTAAACCTTTTGCAATATCTGGGAGAGGGCATGGCCAAAACCCTACAGTTATTTGATGTGGAAAGGAACTCTCTTACTTCCCAGGAGAAAGACATTCCTGACAGTTTAGGAACTTGGTGGGTAGAACAGTCCAGTATTTTTTTATTGTTGAGATGATTCTGTGTAAATAGTTTTATATCTTTTGTTCTTACTATTATTTCCCTTCATTTTCTTATCCCAGTGTTGTTTCCAGTACCTTGTGTTCTTTGTCTTTTGTGACACCCACTGGAGAAGGGAGGGGAGTGGTGTGTGGTCTTTTTAGTGGGAGTACTAATTTGGAGAATACCATTTCTAAATCACAACAAGAGGTTTAACACAAATTACTCTGGATATTGCAGTGGCTGGAGTCTACACATCATGCCACTTGTCACGAGTTCCTATTCTACAGTAAGCAGCAAAAGCTTTTGCCTATAGAACATAGCAAAAATCAGACTTTGAGAAAGAAAAAAGATGAAGCAGTTCAATTCAAATTTTTTTAGAAACAGTACAAAGAACTGCTTCAGTTCAGCAGTGGGGCAGACTGTTTGGGGTGACATGCATTCTTGGCAGAATAAAATTGACATTGATCTGGAAGACGTTTATGAATTTGCTACCCTGCTCGACCCTGGCGTTTTTAGTTATGTTTATATGGAATTATTCACCACTACTGGCTTTATGGAGCCACTGTGCTGCAGTTAAGCATCACTGGTAGGGCTTTTCAGCCAGACATTAATCTTCTTTACTGAAGTAAGAATGTGACAGTCATCAAACAGAGAAACAAAAATTGCTCACATGGATGAGTTCCTAAGTTCCTGCTGTGTTAGAAACTGGGTAAGTTTAGTGTCTCAAGCCATTTCTGGAGTGTTTGGAATGCCTGCTCATGTGCACCTGGTGAGAGGTGGGGCAGGCCAGGTTGTGCTGGGTGAGGCAGTGCCCTGCCCTGCCCCAGACAGCTGGTGTTATACCAACTATTTCTTTGCAATAATTGGTAAACACAGGATGTCTAACCTGAAGCTTGAGCTTCAGTCTGTCCCTAGAAAAATCTCGTCATGCCACATTAGATGAAGAACCTTTGGGACTTTTTTTAATTTCACTGGGGGAATGACCTGAGTTAGAACTAATTTTCCTCTCATGCTATTTCATCTGGATCAGGTGTCCAATCTGTTCAATGCCCTAATTACATGAATAATTTTACTGGTGCACAGAAATGCACAGTGAGGGGATGAGGAAAAGGGTCCAAGGGGATAAATGAGGCAACTTCTTTTGATGGCAGCACCAGTCTGTCAACCCTGGATGTGACACAGACCCCCGGAGTGGCATCACATTGAGAACTGTTTTGTTTGTGACACCCTGGTCTGAGAGGAAAGAGACTCCCAAAAATACAACACCAAATTTTATTTCTTGACAGGAGAACATTTCTGACTTGATTTTCATTAACTTCTTAGAGAAAACTGAAAAATTGCTTCATGTACTTTATTTTTATTAAATCCCCATTTTGTTTCCTCTACACTTTCTTTTCTATTCTTTACATTGCTTTGCTTTAAGCACCATTTCACTGTTTTTTCTTTTCTGTATTTTTTTTAAATTTTCTGTTATTTTCTTCTTTTAGTGTTTCTGATCAAGAGTGAAGCTTGTAGGTTATTGTAAGTGCATTCCAGTTTCATTCTTGGGGAATGATGTAGCTCTGGTGAAAAATTGCTGGAAGACAGGTTTAAACATAGAGTAACTCTTAAACTGTCATTATCCAGTAGAGTGAACTAAAGTTATTGGACAAGAAGCACATGTGCTGTCCATAAGGATTATGGCAGGCCATATAAAGGAAAAATACTAATTTTTTTTTTCTTGGAGCACAACTGGTTGAATTCTGCTGCTGCATTCTGTAGCATAGAAGTAATGGCAAATTTGAAAGCATAAGGACAGAAGGGCTCAGTAACAATAGATTGTGTCACTGTCCAATTAAGAAAAGCAAAATAAAGTTCCTGAAATAGCTTTCAATTAACACTTACTGCTTCCCATAGTATATCTAGTTTCTTAAAGGGCCATTATTGTTAATATACTGCAATTAGCCCTTAAGTATGTGATTAATATTCTGTTAGATGCTTATTTAATGTTATTTGGCATTCATTACCAATTAATAGATATTTAATTGAAGGCTGCTTCCTCCTTAGCAGAATGTCTGATCTCCTTTTGCCCCTTCCATGATTACTTTCTGCTGTTTGTTTTTCTTCAGACCATTGCCTTTAAGGCTGTAGAATTTTTATTCTTCTTGTGGTTCACTTGGCTAAGCAGAAAAAAATCAGTTTTCTAGTCCATAATACCTATTCAGATAAGTGTGCTGGGATTAAGGATGCATCAAATTACACCAAAATTCATTCAACAAAATAAATCTTGACTCCCAATATAAAAGGTTTGATGAAAGAAAGCAAAAATGTCATAGTGGTTGTTTTCCTGCTTTATCCCCTTCTGTTCCTTTTTTTCACACTTTTTTTCCTCTAGCATCACCAGCTGCAATAGATGTGAGTTAGGCAAATGAGGCAGGGAAAACACAGCAGCAAATAAATATGGTAATATGATTACCTTATGGAGGAAACTTTTAAATTGCTTTCCAAGAAGATGAACCTATTTCAGCTGTGTGGTACACAAAGCTGATGCAGATGGGAGAAACTGTGTTAGTTACCAATCATACCACCCTCGTGAGGTCGGCACCCCATTGGTTGGCATTTGCATTCACAATCGTCCTCTTTCAGTTTAAAATCAGATAGCATAAAAGGAAATTGTCAAGTCAATTCTTGCATGTCCAGCTTGAGATGCACAAAAGGAGTCCAGTATTCAACAGCAGCAATAATCTAAACCTTGAAAATCCAGCCACCTTGAAAGTCTTTCCTGTTGTGTTAGCAAAAATGGGTAATCACTAAGCACAAAATAGTTTTGAAGGACCATTAGCTGCACTCATATTACTAGGTGGTCAATAAACAAGCAAATTCACTGAAATGTGTTCCAACTGCAGAATGAAGTTTGAATATATTCACTTCTCAGATTTATTTCTAAGGTTCAGAAAGATAAGTAATAGAACTATCTAAGGAATAAAATTATGTTGAAATATTTACAAAATAAGGATAAACACTGCATTTTTCAACCAGCTTCTGCTGATGAACAGAATCTCTAGGTTATGAAGCATAAAGAGTTAAAATGCATAATGTATTTATTAAAAATGTAATTATATACATATGTTCTTAAACTTGATAAAAGCAAAGCTGTTGTTTTCCATCTCTGGTTTTTATGTATATGCCCTTGCACCACGGGAAATGCCTAAGGGAGAGTGAAATGCTCTTTCCATTGGCATTTTAAATTCCTTTATAAAGCACTTTAGTTAATACTGAAATTTATAACAGTTGAAATTTAAAATTGCAGTTCTTAATTAGAGCTTTACACCTGCCAGAATGTCCTGCTTTAGGAGGGTACTGCATTAACTCTTTAATTTTCATGTCCATTTCCTGATTTTTTCATGTGTTTCAGATTTTTTATTTCTCCAAGCCCTGCTGTTCAATTGAAGAAATCTCAGAAACATTTCTGATTATTTTTGAAAAATCATGGGATGCAAACATCACATCTCTCTTTAAAGAGGTCATGGAATTAGGACCAAAAAAAGTCAGGCAACCACTCCAGTTACTTCAATCCCTCAGAAGAACCTGGAACAAATAATTCAGCAAACAATTTGCAAGATGGCAAGGAAATGAGCAGAGCCAAAGCAATGGAAGTACTGAGGGAGGCAACAAGGGAAGATGCCCTCTTCGATTCATTGATTCTTAGCAGAGAGGATCTCACCAGTGGAGAAGGGAGGCCGTCTTGGCCAGAGCAACCACAAACAGATCTCTGTTGGCAGGAGGAAAGGTGCCATCAAATTTCACATCTGGACATGAGGAGAGCAGGCTTCAGACATCAAGCAGACTTCAGACATCAGGAAGGATGCTGTTAGGAATTGTCCGCTGCATTATTCATTTAGTGGAATACCCATAAGGACCAGTACAGAGTAACCCCTCATAGCTCTGTATACCTTGTTTTATGGAGAAGCCTATGCTTGGATGAAGGACTAGAGAACTCCAGGAACTTATGTTAAGCTCTTGGAACCTCTTATTTTTCTTTTTTATCTCCTTTCTTTTCTTTTCATCTGTATGATTAATTACACCAAGAATGAGAACATCAGTTATGAGGGACAGGATGGATGTGAATGATGAAAAAACCTAATAAAAAAGGTATGGTATAAGAACATTTGTTTTATACTGAATGTAGGGCTTCTAATTATTACTTAATTATATATAATAATTTATTGAGGGGAAAAGTAAACAAATCAAATCAGGCTTGTAGAGAAAACCTTTAAAAAGGAGGGGCTGGTCACTTAGTTGTAGATACAAGCCCTTTTTTCACTCAGATTCACCAATCAATTGTTCTTGACACAACCAAATATATGATTAGATGGGTTTATAGGTTGAACTCTGAAGATTTTAAAGGCTGCTCCATGCATCTGACAATGCAGTCTGGCTCTATCAAGCCAAGGCAGGTGAGCAACTCATCCAACTGCTCTGTTGGTATTTTTTACTCTGAATTATTTCAAACATAAAAATTCTTACCTTGAATTTCAGATTAATTTAATCACCAACACTACTAACAGAAGACAATGTGACTTTGAGGGCCAGTGCAGCCAGAACTACTTTGCCTGTCTGCATAGACAAAGCCAGTTTATTTGTGGGAAAGCTGGTTTTGCAGTGTTTTAGAGAGACCACTCTCTTCATACTTCTGATTAATGCCTGCCTCCCAAAGCTTGGCCTAGATACATTGTTTTAAGCAGTTTTAAAAATTTACTTTTCTCTCTACTAATAGATCACTCAGAATTGAATTGTTAACTGGCAAACAGAAAGCAGTGGTGTATACATTCTGTTGATTTTTACCTGTCTGCTCTGGGTTAATGGAGTGATTAATAAACATTTCATACTGAACTTCCACTATAAGAAAAGCAATATTATTCAGTGACTGACTTTTACCTTAGGCTTAAGTTCAACTATTCGTGTTCAGCTTATCTGGAAAGGAGAATATTAACCTAAAAAACCATGAGTAATTATATTTCAGCAATGAATAATGGTATTTATTCAGGTTCTCACTCCCTTAGTAACTTCCTGCACCTTAACTTGGCATCTCCTTTTTAAGCTTGCATCTGACATTTCATTACTTCTGAGTATTCAAAAAATGCCCTAAATGGTAATGATTTCAGATGATTAGACATTTCAGATTAGGACTTCTAAAGGGCTGCATAAGCTTTGAATGATCTCATGTTGTTGCTTTATAGCTTCCTCTGACCCTTCTATTTTTATTGCATACTTCACGGCCAAATTCAGCACAGAAATAGAACCTGCACTTAGCTGTAGCTGTACTGAATTGAGAGTTCAGCATCCTTTAAACTACCATTGTACTGACTGTTTGTTATTAGATTTTCAGGTTTCTTTCCCCTTGATAAATTAGTATTTGCTGTTTAAAATGTATCCTTCATAACTGAATCACAAGAGAACTAAATTTCCCAGGAAATTATTAAGCAAAGTGGGAGGAAGAAAATTATTTGAAGGCTGCACCAGTCTAGATTCTGAACTTCTCAACTGTAGCCATCTTAAAGTGAGGAAAGAGAAGCCATAGCAGAAAACAATATTAATTTTTGTTAGAAGATGTGGATTTTGTTTTGAAAACATTTAAGAAAAAAAAAGGGTTTGTATATTTTCATGATTTTTCCATTTCAGCACAAAGTACTAGATTTTGAGAAGATATTTATGTATAATTAACAAGATAATTCTTCACAAATCCACAAAGCATTTGTTAATGTAATAAAAGTCCGTTTTCTGCACAATTCTTACTTGTGTGACTTGCTCATGCAGTGAAGATGTCATAGTTATACTGAGAGACAGAAAACAAAAAAGGAGAACTTCAGCTGAATACTCTGCACTCCAGATTCCCATGGTGGACATTAGGCCATTGACCCATTGGAGAGAGTTCAGAGGATGGCCACCAAGATGATTAAAGGGATGGAGCATGTCTCCTGTGAGGAATTGCTGAGAGAATTGGAATTGTTTAGCCTGGAAAAGAGAAGGCTTCAGAGTGACCTAATTGTGCCCTTCCAGTACCTGAAGGATGCCTGCAAGAAAGATGGAAAGAGACTATTTACAAAAGCATGCAGTGACAGGACTAGGGTAAATGGCTTCAAACTGAAGGACAGTAGGTTTAGATTGGATATTAGGAAAAAATTATTTACTGTGAGTGTGGTAAGGCAGGGGAACAGAGAAGCTGAGGTTGAACCATCCCTGGAAATGTTTAAAGCCAGGCTGGATTGGGCTCTGAGGGACCTGGTCTAGTAAAAGATGTCCCTCTCCATGATGGGGAGCTGGAACAAGGTGATCTTTATGGTCACTTCCAACCCAAGCCTTTCTGTGAGTCTGTGATTCTATGATTCCATGACTCTGTGACTCTACACCAGCTGCTCTGTTTTCCCCATGAAAAAAACAAAACAAAACAAAAAAAGAAGCTCAAAAGGTTTTTTTTTCCTTCTATCCCATAATTTTCCCATAATGTAGAAAATAAATTAAAAAATGTGATAGTGTAATACTTCTCTTCTAGTTATAATGCCCAGCTCTGTTCTTTCTAATGTCAAGCCTCTCCCTTTTAGAAGGGTGGCATCCACACACATCTCTCTTCTTGCCCTGTCATCCTCTGATAGTGGAATTTTCACTGATGGTTTTGTGTCCTTCTACTTTGGCAAGCAGTTACCACCACCCAGCAATCCCAAGGACATATGAGCATCTCTGAATTTCAAAATCTAATCAAGTGTTTCCACCCACCTTCAAAGTCTCACACAGACAAAATTAAAATGGACAATGGCCAGGAGACACTAAACTGCATCAAAACATACACAAAGACAGAAGTTAAAATCTGCCTAATGCACTACCTCCCCATCTCCAGTATATTAATTATATTGGCACAGTATGGAAGTCTTCAGCAAACAGCCCCCAGCAGGACCTTTTATAAGAGGTCAATAAGAGTAATGCAGGAACAAAGAAATGCATATATCCTTTTTGAAGTGGAGGGAGTGCCAGGAGTTGAGCACAATTCATATTCTGTTCCACTTCACCTTCTGAGTTCCTATACTTCTGTCTTTCTGCCTAAATAGACTCTCGATTTCATGGCAAGTATAAAATGCAAGGTTAAGGAGAAATGACCATTTGGCCTTCATTTTATTGTAGATTGTTCCTAGAATGTTTGCCTTTGTTCTATTGTTTGCTTTTAGTTAAGAGCTGAGCTCTTGTGGTTCACCCAGAGGTGCCCTGAAGTCTTCTGTCCTTCCAACTTATCACCTGACAGCAATGATTGTACAGTGTAATTAAAAGTCAATGCTAGCTTTTGGGATATATGGTATAATAAAAGAACCATCTGAAATTAGGACTTAAATAATGAAGGGTTCAGGGACATGTAGTCTGGTATTTGTTATGCATTTTAATAGAGGAAGTTTGCAGCTAATTGGAGGCTAACTAAACCCTTTGGACACATTTCAAGTCACGTCAGTCCTTTTTTTTCTCCCCAAGGAATCTGATAGGCCATGCAGCTTAGTACTGTCTTTTTCTATCTTAATTACCACATTGAATTGTGCTAACGTAGGTTTACTTTAGAGGCATGTGTTATGATTATAACCCAGGCAAGAGTTTTCCACTACAGTTTTCAGAATCTAGTTTAAATACCTTTCTCTCTGCAAATAGTAGAAGAAAAAATTTAGACTAATTTGCTTCTCTAACTAATGCATTGTAACCTATGCCTGTGTCTAGAGAAAGCAGGTCACCTGAATTACTCTGACCCACTCCAGCAGCTTGTAAACAAGGTTGTCATTATTCTGTATTTGAGATATTACTAAATCTGACTTTTTATAATATTGGACTTTTTATTGTGCTACAAGAACGGTCCTTGCTGTGAACACACATTCTTCATAGTGGCACTAAAAAGACACATTGCTTTTAAATATGTTAAGCCTGTGAATTGAAATCTGTATTATTCAATTGTCTGATGAAAAAACTTTATGACAACCCCATTTATTAGCTGCTTGTGGAATTTTTGCAAAGGTTGGTCAGTGAACCTGGTAGGCTGACCTTCATAATTCAGGCTGAAGTTAGGGAGAAGCAGAAACACTTCAAAAGAAAAGTGAAAATCAGACCTGTTGCATTTTGTAGATGTCAGGAGAAAATGCTGAATAATGCAAAAATCACAAAGACGAACAAATGTCTCATACTTTGCCAAGATGTATGCATGCACAGTCAAATTTTTTAAGGAATTGGCAAAACAGTCAAGTTTAAAAAAAGAATTTGATCTTGCTTTTTTGGAGGTTAACATACAAAAATTTGATCCAAAATATTATCATTACCTCATCTCAAGTTTTTCCATGAGTGTGGAAGCAAAGTGGTTTGTGTGAATATATACAGGCAGGATTCCAAGTCTGGAGATACTTCTCTCTTCTATAGAATTGAGACTCTTTTGGCCAAGAAATCCACCAGCAGCAAACATACATATCTCAGAAATCTCATGTCTTCCTGTCCTTCTCTTTCCTCCAAAAAACAAATAAAATGTATTTTAACTATGCATGTGTACCAACGATTTTAATTCATGGGAATTTCAAAGCTACCTAAGCTTATTTTGGCATAAGGAAAAGACATGGGTAGAGAACATTTTTGTACTTCTACTCTTTTGAATTGTTCATTTACTGCTGCAGCGGTTCTCCGACTTCCAACATCATTATGCGCTATTGTGCTGTGCTGAAAGAGTTTGGATAACTCACATCTCTTGGATCACAATACATATTTGCTGCATTTAGGTTATTTTAATTTTTTGCAAGATCAGGAGACAACAAGAAGCCTTAACTCATTTTCCAAGAGGCTCACACCTCCTTGGCCTTCTAGGTGAAAATTCTGAGGACATCCCTGCCCTAGGTTTCTGTGGTTTAAAGCCTCCAATTTTTATGATCATTTTCCTCAAAGAAGGAGGGCTGCTGTTTCTATGCAGTAGTTGGTGCTTGGTGCAAAAAAGGTGATGGATACCCAATTCACATCAATGTTTAGGCAATGTGCAGAAAATGACATTGAACAAAAAGACGTCTTCTGATTAGTGGATGACAGAGCATGTGATCCAGAGCAGGAAACAGTCCTGGACTTTAAGAAATGTAGGACAGGAAGATGTTTTGATTGTGTCACTAAGAAATGACTTCAGGTCCTCTCTTTCATTGTTGCTGCAACAGGCTGCCTTACTGTTAAGGCAGCATGGTTTTTGGAAAGGGAGGGTAAGCACTTTTCCCTTGTCACCCTTTTCCTGGTTCTTCATTCTCTCTCCCTCTTCTATCCTCTGTCAAGTCCACAGATAATCTTCCAGTTCTACTGTCAGAACTCTCTCATTTCATGGCCTCACAGCTGAGCACTGAATATTTTTGATGCAGAAGTACTCCTTCTGTTACTGCTCTTTGAAAGTATTTCTTTCAGGAAGAAGCTACTCTGTCCAAGTGTAAAAAAGGAGATAAATTTACTGGGGAATTAATAGCAAAACAAATGTGCTGGTGATATCTGAAAAATTACTGGCAGCTACTTCTGGCTGAATTCAAGCAACTATAGCTTGTAGTAAAACATGACAGTTTTAGTATTTAGTCTGAGCTCAACCACTTTTCATGCTTAAATCTCATACATTCTACATTTTGGAGAGAACAGTAGCTACCTTCAACAGTTCCATAGAGGAAAAAAATACATTTCATTACATATTTTCTATTGATTACATATAAGAATATAGTTCTTATTTTGTTATTCCTTAAATTGCAATTAGAGATTAATTAATGTTTCCTTCAATGAGATCTTTTTATACCTTATGGTATTTCCTTATTGTTACATTGTTCCTGAATGCGGTTTATGTTCTTTGCAACAGAATTTTTTTCCTGCTACTTATTTTTTGAGTTAATTTACATATTTTTTGACAAGTTAAATCATCCAATACAGATCTGTTCATGTGCAGTATTTTCCATCATTCTTACCCTTTATTATGCTTACTGTAGGCCCTTGTGCCTTTCCTTCATAAATTGATAGCTCTATAATTCTGCAATAATTTATGCTTCCTCCATTTGCATTGCCTTACCTGCTCCATTTTTCCTTTGATTTGACATGCAAAATCTGCCTTTTTCTTTTTTATTCCATCATCCCATTTTGATTTTAACACTGACTTGTGAGGTATAGATATAAAACATTTTATATTTAGTTCTCCTTTTCATCTCTGACTGCAATAATTAGATTTTCTTTCACCAAGTAATATCAATTTAGTTGTTCTTTTGCAGATTAAACATAATTCTGTGGGGGTTTGGGTTTTTTAATTTTTTTTCCTGGATTCAGTCCTGCTCTCTCTCTGAAGACTAGGTAACTTTCTAGCACATGGTTCTCATATTTTCTAACAATTCAGTATCTGTTAAACTCTGCCTCTTGACTTGGCAGCTGAAACTTGACTTTAAATCCTGAAATATAACTAAAGGGTCATGAAGACCAAAGATAATATAGATGCCAGATAGGACACTATCCTATGAATATTCCTAAACTGTGCTTAGAGGTCATCCTGGAAATTCATCTTCACTTAGAGTGCTTTCAACTGATAGTTGTCTTTTCTACTGAAGTCTCACAGTCCTCTGATATTCATAAGCTTGTTCTTTTAATGGTCATAGAATGAATGAAGTGTGTCTTTCTTCTTTTTCTGTTCCTACTTGTGAAACTCTCTTCCTCTTTAAAAGTAACTCATTTAGTTTCAGCAAAGTCCAGGTGGCAAGGAAAATATTGGTTTTGTATCAGTATATATATTTCAGGTTATTTCACAAAAATGTCTGTTTATAAGTAACAACACCAAATTGTAACTTTTAATTGGAGCTGTATTACAAAGGTCTTATTGAAAGTTATAAGGCTTTCTGAGAGTCCACATATGTAACCTTTTGAAAGAGTCACTCCTTGAATAATAAGAGTTTTAAATTATGTTCTCCTGCATCACATCCATGCCCACAGGTGATTTAGGTACTTATGTTCTCTGTGCTCTGGGGTCACTTCAGTTTTCATTCACACAATTTGCAGAGTGAGGCATGATTTAGAACATCAAATCTCTCTAACTGACATTAAGGGGAATTTTTAAACAATCTTTTCTGGATTCTTTTTCTTCTCACAAGTTATCAAAAGGTTGAAGCTCAGTTTCTGTACCCTAGGAAGTGGGCAAAAAAATATCAGAATGTACCTCACGCTCTTTTCCTCTTCACTGCTCTGTTTGTGAAGCAGCTCTCTGTGCCAGTCACCTTGAACAGAAAAAGCAGGAGAAAGAACAGGGCTATAGTATCTGATGATCTTTGCCCATTTTCCACCTCCCATTTACTTAATCTCTGAGAACTGGGTAAACAGTCTTTACCTTCCTCTTTGTTGATGCACAGGCTGAACCTTGCTTTTCTTTCAACTGAGCAATGGAAAAGACAGCCTAATTCTTGGTGAACTTCTAAGCAGTTTTTGAGCTATCATTACTGCTAAATTTGTTATATTTTCATACTTGCTATACAAAATGCTGGATACTGTTTTAAAAGCAAATTAAATTGAACGATATTAAGCAGATGAATATACAGAAAAATATGGTTTTGCTTCCCCCTTTTTTTTTTGTTTTTTAGAGAAGGATCAAAAGATCCAGATATCACATGTATTCCCTTGCAGAATGTTCTGAGGCACAGTGGTATGTCACTTTGAAATCAGATGTAAGATATAGCAATGCTTATCAAATAAATACAATTCAATCTCAGGCTCAGAAGCAGAGCCTTATATGAAGACACAACAAGTTCATGGAATTGGTCAGACACAGCCTTATATGCAAAAAAGTAAGATCTGTAAAAAATCCAATTCCATGCTTGATCAGAAGCAAGTGACAAGAGAAAGAATGAGAAGAATCCAAGACAGGCAGAATATGGTATATTTGAGATGAAAAATAAATTGAACTGGTTCTACCAGGCAGTTCATCAGAGTAGCATTTTTCTATGCCATGAACTGAATGGTCAGATTCCTAGACATGAATAATGGTCACAACTTGGAAATACTGTTTTTGCAGAGAAGAGAAAAAACAAGCGTACAGAGAAAATGAAAGGAGAGCAGCAGGAGCATAGAAGGGTCAGCTGTTGGAATAAGGCTCAGTGACATAATATGGTTAGAAAAGGTTTTAGAAACAGAAACCTATAACCTCCCCATTTTAGCCACTACCAGACCTTTCTTCTTCTCCTAGCCTGTTTGTGGAGCACCCTGTGTGCTGAAGCACCCTGTGGCAGTGATATTACACAATGTGGTTCTCGGGGTGGTCCTGAGCAGGGCAAGGGGCTGAACACCAGTGATCCTTGTGAGTCTCTTCCGAGTTGGGATACGACATGATTCTATGATTTTCCTTCTGTTGGAGAGAACAACAGGATATGGTTCAAGGATGAGGGGCAAAATAACACCAGTCACTCCAACAAGGCAAAGCTCTGCAGAAGACTGTCCTTGAGAGCCAAGGTAAAAGGCTACAACCTCACCTACGCTCCAGCTCAGCTGGAAAAAAATTTGGGAGGGCACACAGTTAGCTATGTTGTATGAGTGAGTTGGCAAAGTAGCCACTGCAATATAGACAACAGGGCAGGGCAAGCAGGCTTTACAGCTTTGCATAATTTAGTTCAAGGATTATGTGCAGTGTATATAAAAAAATGTGACAGATGCAGCATTAAACTTTGAGGACTAAGGGTCAGTACAGGGAAATATACCACCATGAATATTAACCCACTCTCTTGGAGTAGTAGGTCTTTAATGAGTCACTAGCCAGTGACATTAAACCATAGACTAATACTATACTACTTGGGGAAAATTGTACAGTAGTCCATGCTGCAATATTATATTTAGGTGATTGCTTTATTACTCTTAATAAATGCAATGTTACTCCTCAGCAAGACAGCCAGAACTGAGACATAGGTGTATACATGGGGACAAATTCCAAGGCAAAATTCCAAATGAAATTTTAATAAATGCTCTTTTAGATGAGCAGTGAGTTTTAAGTGAGATTCCTTTTGTCAAGGTCATTGAGTGTGGTGTGGAAAAATACCTGAAATTTGAGACAGACAAACTAAACCTGAAGATTGGTTTTGAAAGCAATCTTCGCTCAATTCTTCTATCCTTTGGACATGTACACTCTTATTTTTCTATACATTATTTAAAAAAAAAAAAGTGTGTCAGCTGTATCATTTTGAGGTTAAGAAATCATATGCAACTGATGTCCTGAAAAATGGCATGGACTAGCAATTTTTTAAATCAATATAGAGAGCTGCCAAGTTTAGAAAATTTTGATCTAGACCCCCTGGCAGAATATTCACAAAAGTGAGATAACAAATACAAATTTTACTCTCTGTACTGCTATCCTGAATATAAATTAGTGAAAATTATTGCAGTATCCTATTTGGATAATAATTAATATCCTATTAATGACTGAAAAAAGTCCATTGGATCAAGATAAAAATCTGCTTTCCTTCAGGATTTTTATACTTTTAGTACACTCATCACATGCATGCTCATCTACTGCAGGGGCAGGGGAAAGAGAGAGAGTCTTAGAATTATTTACTAATACCTAATATTTGAAATAATAGAAATATATCTAAACACAGGCCTTAAGACGTTTTTGTGCTTGACAAACAGGGATTTGTTCAATTATATGGAAAAGGAAATTCATAAAACCCCTAAGTTAACTGATTAAAATTAAGTCCATAATGTAAGGGAGTACAAAAAAGGATGAATGAGATTTTTTTTCCTTCCTTCAGAAAGACCATTGCCAAATGATGTATGCTTCAATGCACTGAAAGCTGTTAACGGAGAACATGGGAAAGACAAAGACATTACTAAATCCATCAGGCAATCATAACAAACAAAAAAATCCAATGCAGAGGAGAATTATCTCAAAAAGGACTATTCACTTATTCACTTATTTTCCATTCTGACTTCATCTCACAGCTACGCAGCTGAGGTTGCCAAAGGAGAAACAAGCTTCCTACCACTACAGTTAGATTCCGAAAAAGATTTCACTATCATGAAACAAAATCAACTTATGAAAGTTTATCATTCAAATGTAATTTTTCCCTTTACTTTCTGTACAAGCAGGAGTGTGTGCTGGTTTGACCGGAAAATGGGAATTCTGGGATGCTGTAGTCAAACCAATGGGTGTTCAGATTTTAATACTGGCACCTGATGTGGCCACTGACGTTCGGACACACCTCTGAGAACACACAGGGGTTAAAAACCAGAGCTGCAGCCCTGGCAAGCTCTCTTGGGACTTCGAGGCAAAGAGGTCGGATCTCCCTCCCCCGTTCAGCTGCTGCTGCTGGGCGGGGGAGGGGCAGCCCTGTGGTAGGCCTGGGCCTGGACAGAGATGGGGGATGAAGAGGCCCTTGAGGATGGAAGGGTGGAGGAGCACCAAGAGACATCGGGCAGCCACCCCCCCCAGGAGAGAGAGAGAGGGAGAGCCGGCGTCTGAATTTGATAGTGGCTGGCCCAGGAGGAGAAAAGGGGGGTGTGGCGAGAAGGTGCCCAGCAGGGCAGCGTGGGAGTTCCGGAGCTCTGGGACAGGCAGAGACTGAAATTTTCAACCCTTTTCTTGCATGATAGAAACCTTGCAAATGCTGATCCTCCTGGAGCTGAATGAGAAGAGAGATAAGAGATGAGATAAGAGGGGATGGGCCACCAGGGAAGTGCAGAAGACTCTTGAGTGGGGGGAGAGATGACGGAGTGGCCTTTTGGCTGGACTTTTCTCGTGTGGCCAAAGACGGAACCATTTCTTTTTTTCCTGTGACACAGAGACTGCATTTAGGGGGAGGCAGTGCCTCAGAACCAGGAGGGTTCATTGTGGGGACCCCTCGGCCCCAGGGGGTGAAAAATTTGGGGGGGACAGATGTCCCAAAGGAGAGACTGTGCCTTTTTTGGAGCGAGACAAGGCATCCTTGAAAGACAACCCTAGAAGCAGCTCTGGTCCATGCACAGTGGTGAGAGCACTGGTCTTGGAAGGAAGATGTCACGATGGCAAAAGGGTTTTCCGGGTGGTGCTGAGTGACATGGAAACACACAAAGTTTCAACAGTGTTTCCAGGGGAAGCCTATGGTGCAAGAAGGACTCCTCTCCTCTTGATGAACTGAAGACTGAGTATTCTAAAGGGTGGTGCTGGACTGAGAGTTGGTGATTTGGGGGAATGTATTGCATTGGGAAATTTGGTGGGTGGGAGGAGGAAAATGCTTTTGTAAGGTTTTCATTTTCCTTGTGGTTTTGTTCTTATTTTCTTGTAGTTTAGTTAATAAAGTTTTCTTTATTTCTAAGCAGGAGCCTGCTTTGCTTATTCCTGGTCACATCTCACAGCAGACACCAGGGAGAGGGTATTCTCATGGGGGCACTGGCTCTGTGCCAGATCAAACCATGATAAGTGTCAGGAAAGGAAGAAAATTTTGCAATGATTTTTTTTTCTTAATGAAATAGCATTTTTATCTTTCTTTGGGGCACAGCCTAATTTTTATGTATTGTCAGTCTTTGAATTCTGACCCTTAGCAAAACTACTGAGTTTGACTAAAAACACTAACATAGCCCAAGAATTAGATAACATTTTAAAGTATTATCAACAATAATCAAATAAGGAGCAAAGTTTGAATAAGAAGTTCCCTATCCAGGTGTTCAATTTGATTCATTCTTTCCTATATCCTTCCTCTGGGGGCAAAATATAGCTTTTGAATAGTATTTTGAATTAATTTTCTTCCTGAAAGCCCAATCATTAAAGTATTTACCTGTTACTCTGTTTTATATTAGAGTAATTAAGGACAGAATGATAATTTTAATCTTTAGAGGGAAAGTTTTATTCTTTTGTGACTGCCAGAAGCAGTTGCATTTATGGTCTTGAAACATCATCTAATTTGTTTTTTGCATGCATGATCAGATCTGGATGTAAACCTGTCTCTTCAAACACCTTTAAATCAGATTTTTTTATTCCGACACATCAACACAGAAACATATAACTATGTGCATGTTTTTGCTGAGCATGGAAAAGAATTACAGGGATCAATGAAACAAGGAAGAAGTGGCTTGGGGAACAGAGATTTTACTCATTCCTTACTCCGTGTTGTATGAAAAGTACCCCAGGGCATGTGATAGCAGTAAAGGCGAGTGCCTAAACACATAACACGTGTTATTTCCTAGACACTGTGAGCTAGCAATCCTCCACTGGTGCTGGTGTTCATGTGCTCTCTTTACTTCTGCTCCTGAGCAGAGGGGAGGGAGGGAGGTTACAGACATGTTCTCTTTTTAATGTCTGAAGAAGACCTTAATATACTGTCCTTTTGAAGATATAGTGAGTTATCACAAAGTGTGTTTGAATTCCATTACTTTTTTATACACTTCTTTTTTTTTATTTACCCTTGATATGGGCATATTTTTTTCACAGAACACAGACTCTCAGGTGAAATGCTACCAAATAAAGAAAAATGTTCAAGAAATTGCACAGCTGAAGTATTATAACTTATTTTAAACACTCCTTGGTGGTGCTTATGAAAGTCCTGAAATAGTCTCCTTATCAGGTTTTATTTGCAATTCTCATGTATGATGAGAAAGTAATAAAATGAAACTTTTTTCTTCAAGTGTCAGTATAACTTTTTCTTCAAAGTTATAATGACACTTGTAGTCTGTCACTTGGTATTGTCTCCAAAAACAGGGACATGTTTTACAATTCTCAGGTTACTCAATTTATTGCTTTTAATTTATGGAAGTTTGCTCAATCTCCAACTGCAAGAAAGTTCAGTGCCTTTTTTTGTGTTTTTTTTTTTTTTTTTTTTTTTTTTTAATTTAGTTTAAAAATCAAAACACTTTGAGTGGAGAAGAAATAACCAGCAGAGCATAGTTATTATGGATGATGCACAAATAAATATTGTGAAGTAACCCTTATGAAGCCCATGATGTAGCTCTCAGAGGGAGATCTTACTGTCATTGTTTTCTTCAGTTATCTTTGTGGGACATAGCATTAATCTGCTTGCAAATCCAAATTTTCAGTTGTCAGGTTCCTTTCAAATGTGAGGATAAACAGCAACAGAAAGGACAGCAAACAGTAATAAAATGTAAGACTGATCTACTTAGCACAGACTCCTGAAGACATTTAAATAAATACACACTGGCCTGCTATTTCAAGGTCAGAAGGAGCTACTAGCATAGTATTTCACAAAATTGAATGCAGTGTTGACTTATTTCCCAAAACAATCCAAACTTTCCTGTTTTACAATGTGGCCATGCTAGAGTCAGTGCAGAACTGTGACTGCAACTTATTTTGCATCCTTAGAGCTTTCTTGTGTAAGTGAAGGGGAGAAGGAAGGCAGGTGGGGGCTCATAGGCTCTGAGGTAGGATCATGTATTCCTCATTAAAAATCTGTTGTTCTCAGAGAAATGGTCCATAGTAACATCATCACCATTTGTTTGCAGGTTTTTTGGGAAACTACTCATGCTGACATTAAAACATTTTCCCCAATCTGGGAAAAGAGGTAACACTGAATAGACTGAATTAGGCTAGTCTTGAAACTCTTTTTGATTAGTTTGTGCCATTAGAAGAAGCCTTAAACAAGGTATATGTGAAGTTCCATCACCACATAATCTTCTCCTTGTTTCTGTTAAATTTATGAATAAAGTGCCTAATAGTTTCTGTGTCTTCTGAACCTGCAACCACTTCACTAAAATTTTAACTGTCTCTTCATTGAAAAAACAGGTCAATTTTTAAAATGAGATAAGACACTTGAACAAAGTAATTTTTTGAATATATGGTAGGGACTCTTACAGCTTCACCACAGGAAACTAAGCTCTAAGCCCGCTCAGTTGCTTAATGGAAAAGCAAGTTGGTATTATTTCTCAGATTTGTAATGCTCTGTTAAAACAAGGAAGGTAATAACATATCACTTTTACTTCAGTAAAGATGAGGTCTTTTCAGTCTATGATTTTATTAAGCAGAAAGCAGCAAGCCTACTATGAAGTCTGTCTGTATTGGCCAGAGACCAGGGAATTCAGTGCAACTAACACAGAGGAAGGTGTCTCAGAGGGCAGGAACTGCTGAGATTCTTTGCCCTCCCTGTCTGCTCTAATGTCGGGACACTAGAGCTGCTGGGACCTGGTCTGCAGCTGATCAGTTCAATATTTTCCGACTGCCACTTGCAGTAGGCAAGGACAGCAAAATTCCACTGTGGAGATGCAATGAGTTTATCTGAAGTATTTTTTTTTTCCTGCTTATTTAATTTGTGGGATATTTGCATATCCTTGCACATTTAATTTCCATTCCACTGGCATGTGCTATGCATATACACTGAAATGCATTTAATTTTTCTGCAGATACAGATGTATGCTTATGTAAGGATCTTGAGAATTCGGATGGCATTTGAGTTAATACCAGCAGCAACTCTGCGTTTTTAAAGGTTACTGTTTCTTAACAGTTTTTAACAGACTCATTTTTAAGCTCATTCCTTACCATTCTTTTAAAGACTGTGCATACTTAAGAGAGAGATAGTTTTTCAATGTAGCTATTTCTGCCCTTCCAGAACACAAGCATAGCAAGAAAGAGAGAGAAAGAGTAAATTCAATTGTCCATAGATCTCATCTCTACATACTGGCTATCTAATAGATGAGATCGAAAGTGCTGACTTAGAAAGGAAGGGATAATTTATAGGAAAGATAATTGTGTTCTTTTCCTGTATTCAATCTCTAATGGGGCCTGTTTTTAATAATAATAATAAAATTTTATTATTTTTATTTTTTTATTATTTTAGGCAATAAAAACAGACAGAAGCATATGCGCTAGATTTCCTCCACACACATAAAATTTCAGAGATTTAAGTGGGGTTTATCCCCCCTTGCATCTTTTTGAATGCTCACTGAAGACAAGAGAGGTCACCTGCTGCATGCCACTGCTCAACAGCTCACCCACTGAGACCCCATAACTCTTCAGGCCAAAGCACTTTCACAATGGACCACGTGGGTTGATGAGTCTGCTGCTGCAATGCTTCTACATCCCTCTCTAGATGTATTCGAGCACTTAAAAATCTTTGACTTCAGACCCCATCAGAAGGTAACGTCTTTCCACTCTTAGTGATGAAATCTCTCCAGACGTGGAGTATGGCTGTGAGCAGCACTCATAGCTGTCTTCTCACAGAATAAACACTTGGATGCGTGCAGTGCTGTGTTGGGAGACAAGTAGTTTGCAGGGGTCAAGGCCTCTGGCTTGTTTTCAGAGGCCATTAAGTGGTATTATACATCTCTGAATTTTCCTAAGCACAAATAAACAGAGACTTGAAATAAAATGGAATAAACTTTAAATTCTGTGCAAAGATAGTAGGCAAGGCAGAGGTGGGGGAAGGAAAAAGCAGGGAAGGGAAGGGAATGGAAAAGCATGGAAGGATAGGTAGATGTATTGATTTGAGTGTTTAGTTACAAGGTAAACAACATGTGTGTAGTGTCTTTTTCATAGGATCTGTTTTTTTTATTTAATGCTCCTTTTCCACAGGGATTCACTTGTATTAGAAGAAATACCACTAGGAACTATTGTGAATGAAAGCACTGATTATTTCCCAAGGGGCAGGGCAGGTAATCCAGAAAAACTCAAGAGATTTTGAGACATGTGAAAATTTAGGTCAGTGCATGCAGAAAGTGATTTGTCAGCAATTTCTGGACAAAATGGATTTCCACTGCAGTTTAGTTTGAAATGAGGTGAGAATGCCATCAAGGTTCCCCTAACACTGTCAGTAAAATACTTGTTCAAGAGAAATGCTCACTAGCACAGATAAGTAATACATTATTTACTGTTCCAGGAAACACAGTACTTTTCTTCTTATTTCAACCAGATGAATCTTCTGTGGAACCCAATTCAACTGGTCTGAGGCAAGGGTAAAAAACATCAGTTGTTCTCAATCTTTGTAGTCCATACCTTCAGGACCCTTTCTTTGGGATGTTAGAGGATCCTGTGTGGAGCTCTAGCTGGGGTTTAAATATACTTCTGAGCAGAACATATCGAACCTGACCTCTTATAAAAATGAAAACCCATTGAAGTTTGAGATAAAATCTGAAAAATATTCTTCATCTGGAATGAAATGAGCTTGGCAGCATGTATAGCTCTGATTAGTAATCTACAGGTAACTCACCAGCAGCCCCATGATGTGAAAAGCCTTCTGTGTCAGTAATACTTTATTATATGAAGAGGACAGTCTTAAGCCAAAAGATGTGGGAGAAAATACATATTGATACAATTGTGTATCTATTTTTTGGCAGTACAAGTGCTCACAGGAAAATGGGAGTCTGACTCCAAGAGAATATGGCTCAGAGATCTATAGCCAACACTTTTCATTAGGGTTGCTCCCCCCACCCTCTGTCTTCTCAAGTAATGATTTTAAACAGAATACCGCAATTTAAAATAAATATTCTCACCTCCCACAAGAATATACTCTTCTGTTTCCTTGTGTAAAGGTTGTAGCTATTGAAGAATTTGTTCTTTTTTGCAGCACATGCTTCACAATTTGTTGCTTTACTCTAATTTTGTCTCATTATCAAAACATAGCCAGTTTTAGGCTTTTGGGGGGGAATTTGTGTGAATTTCTTTTACATTTTAAAAGACAGATAACAAGTTTTGTGCTTAAGTTTGTGAGCTTGACTGAATAGTAGAGTATGTTAGTTTCTTCCAATACATGTACTGTGTTATCAGAAAAAAGTAAAATTTACCTGTTGATAGAAAAAAGGAATTTTTCATTTTTCAGTAGGGAGATTCTTCATGAAGTGATTTTTTTCTTTACATTGCAGCTCTGCAGTTAACAATCCTTTTACAGTGGAATAGCATTGACATATTCTTGTTGCTCTCCACAGGGGATGTTCACAACTGTCTGCTTCAGGCATATAAATTAGGCATCTTTAGTTTCCCTGAATTGCCTTCCTGCTTGTGCTGACCTGATTTCACAGACAACAAAAGGGAGCTATGGCTTTTACCTTTGGTCCTCTGACTGGAGACTGCATTAATTTTCCCAGGCAAATAGTTTGAATGTCCATTCCTCCCAAGTGAATTAATTACCACCCTTGCTATGAAATGGGGTCCATCCTCAGTGAGGCTCCACACTGTTCATACACTGACCTGTCAGCCACCATTTCTTGGCTGCACCACACGTCACAGTCATCGCTTCCAGAGTTACATGGGCATCAGGTTTTCCCTCTGCTGTCCCTGGACTCCATGCATGCCAGGACAGAGCAGAAGAGCAGAGGGCTTTGTGGTACAGAAATCTGCACCTTGTGCATAAGCCTGTGGGATCAAACCCACCTCTTACCCATCTCATAAAGAACCAGCAATGGCGCTACCTAGACCGAGAACTATTGCATAAACAAGTCAAATTTCCCTATGCAAATATTTTAAAAGGCTGATGCTTTATTTTTTTTTTCTTTCTCCTTTCTTTTTGAAGCAGAAAATATTTGTACAGGTCTGCCTATATTCTTTAATGGGTGAAAAATTGTGTGGAAAAGAATCGCTCTGACCTCAGAGTGTTTTGGGGAAGCGCAAAAAGATTTCTTCCCTTATAAATTATGACCCACTACTTCAGCTTGAGCTCAAACCACTTGTTCTTATTTAATCTAATTCTCTAATAACCATTGGGCCTAGTTTTTTTCCCCTGATAGGGCCTACACTGGGCCAACTCAAGGAGAAATATCTGTATTTATACATGCATTGATCTAGACTGTAACAAACTAAATTATTCTAATCTTTTATCTCAGAAAAGGGTTACCATTACCTTACTTATTCTAAGATGAGAAAAATGCAAGTTCTTTATATGTGAGATTTATTCTTTATGACCTCTAATAAAAGTTCCAAGATAACAATGATTTCCTAGTATATCTGAAAGTGTATTGCACATTCAATTAAATGATTAAAATGGTCTGAAAGTCAGTTTAAGCCAAGCATCTGTTTAAGCCAAGCAATCTCCTATACCTCACACTAAGGTAAGTCAAATGTCACTTTCCAGAAGTCACTGGAATTAACTTTCTGCAAAACATGAGCAAATGAGATCAGATTGGAAACCAATTTCTAAGTTACTTATAAACTTATTTGATTTTTATTTTCATAATAAGAGAATTAAAAATACGCCATTTGCATGTCTGAGGACTTCTATCATATAACTCATGCATGAGAAACATTCCCTCTCACAGTTGCAAAAACAGTATACATCTGAATAATAATAATAATTCTAAAAGTCTGATTTATTATGGTTGTGATTCAGAGGTCACCTAATCCCTTGGAAAAATAAATTGAATGCAGCCATTATAAATGGCAGGTGATGGGAATTAAACAGAAAGAGTTAGTTCAAATCCTTGAGGTAATTAGTAGAGAATTCTGAGATACCTGATGTTTATAAAAATCTTAAATATAACTATTTGTTTATTGGAAAACATATTTTTTTATATTAGGTATTTCAGTTCATTAAGGACTGAGTTGCCTGGTGATATTTGGTATTGTAAGAGAAATTTCAAGAGGGAAGTACTTCAAAGTGAAACTATGTTAAAGCTAAAATATCTGTTCCCTCATTATGCAGTTGTCACTGTGAGAAAACAACTGAAAGGTAGATTTTCTTTCATAATTTTACATTTAAGACTTTGAGGTTACCAACTGCAGCTTGAGATGGCCAGGGATGGATGCAAGTATTTTACAAGTGAGTTAATTTTAGATTATTTAGGGAAAATCATATTTCTAATGCAGTTTTGTATTTCTAAAGGCAAATCAGAGTGGCAACATTTCTATTTTCTATATATATATAAATATAACGAGAGAAAGGGAGAGAAGGATATCATATATACATATATGTAGACATAATTACATATATATTCATGGTGACATATTTAAATACACAGATGCACATATGTTTGTACAGAGATATATATTTAGAGAGACATAAAGGGAGGCAAGAAAGATTCTGTTCTGCTGTTCAAAGCCAATACAAAGATTCTAATGGAGTTCATTACCTTTCATTAAAAGCTGGCTACATTAAATATTTCTGTTTTTAAAGCTGAGAGGGGGGGATTAGAGAAACCTCCCCCCCCAAACCTCTAATTATCTCTATTGTCTTTGTTCAGCAGAGGCAGCATGTCCTTCAGGATTCAAGCGGGGTGTAACACAGATCTGTTGACATCTCCAGTTATCCTTAGGGCTGCAAATGTAATTCCTACGTGCCTTTGCAGAAGAATCCAGAAGAGAATGTTATCACCATCACCAGGGAAATGGCACTGTCAACAACTGCCCGTGCAATCAGACACTTATCTTTTGATGTTCAGTTGCCTTCTGCTTGTTAACCTTGTCAAGGAGGGGCACAGAGGGGAGCACCAACCAAATGAAACCTGCAGTAATTACTGTAATTCGGAAAGAAATATATTCACTGGAGGCAGGCAGTTCCACCCTCACAATCAACCTTTCTGCAACTCAAGGAAAACACAAACATGGCCTAGCTCAGACAAATTAGGCATGAACAAATGTTGCACATTAAATGAGTTAAAGGACCTTGCTGAAAATTACAAGGGCTGCTTAGGGAAGCAATGAATCCCATTAAGGCAGAAACAGGCTTAAAAGCAAGTGGGCTTTGCAGAGAGACTTACATATATATTTACTGTACTTGGTTATCTTACCCAAGGCAATTCTGGCCACAAAACTGTAAATATATCCAGATGATAATAGTATAATGTTCTTTGGGATACATTCAGGGGGAGAAAAAGAGATCATCAGCTGGATGCTGCAAAACTACTGCTTCAAATACCAATACCTGGCTTGTCTTTCTATCAATACCTAGCACTTTCTATCAATCTAATATCAAGTGCCTTAACAAAAGGATTCAGAAAGATCTTAAACAGTTAGATGATGTAGAAAGCTAAGAAACATTTGAAGTTAACTTTTAAAAACAAAGTCTTCTCCAATCAAACACACAGTCTTAAACATAAAGCCACATCCTCTTTTTGCTGGCATTCACCAAAGTGCAATGTATGTATTGCCAAACATATGTAAACAGGAATTGTCAATACATTACTAATTCTCCTTTTGCTCATCAGTACAGCTAAATGATCCTTTCTGAAAGAAACACTGTTTTAATATGCATTAGCCTTTCTTCCCACTGTAATTATGGAAGGACTAGTGGAAATTATTTTGCTTTAAATTGCAATGACAATGGGTTTGCCCATTTTTCTTTCTTTCCTCAGCTTTTTTACCAAAGGAATTAATGAAGAACAATGCTATGATAGGTTTGGGGCCTTTTTTGTCTTTATCCTTGGTCCACACTGAAAGAAACACTAAAAGCAGGTTTTCATTAAAATCTGTGCAGCTTCCAGTAGTTTGAAGGTGGAGTCAGCAGCCGACAGGGCAGAATGTCATATGAATGTGTAAAATATGCATATTTGTAAATATGTTTTGAATACAGAGGTTAAAGAGAGGACAAGCTGAGCTAAGTCACAAAAGCATTATGAGAGCATGGTGGAAATACAGATCATAAGGTGCCATGTTCAGCATAAATCATGCGGCATGTAATACATAATAAGGGTTATTCATCAGGAGCTCTGCAGCAGCCTGTAACATCTCTGCAATCAAGACAACAATAAACTCTACAAAGTGGGAGCAATTTCCATCAGAGCGAGAGTGTCCCCTCCCTCATCTTTATTTTTAAATGCATGATGATCACATGCTAATTGTGTAGACCTGTTACTGTGAATGACAAATAACCACTTCCAAAAGGACATTATGGCTAACAGCTCTTTAGGGGTCAATTTTGTTCCCCATCATTAAAATCCCCATTCTGTACAGAATTAGGAAGTATAGTCTTGCCACAGGAGCTTGTTGTCCAAAGAATAAATAGGGCATGTTGGATTAAGGGTGAGCAAGTGCTGTTGTGGAAGTGATCTGTTGTGCACAGACTGCAAAGCTAGTGAGGGAGGCTGCTGCTTGAAGACATGGAAAGTTTTGGGAAAGGAGCAGGGGGGTTTCAGAGTGGCTGCCCACACACTACAAGGGCAGTTTTAAGGATTACTCCACCTCTGAATTTACTCCAGGTTTGGAATGATGTCTGCAGAACTTTTTGCTCTGTGCAGAGCTTGCTCTGCTGGTGCTCTGGGACGGCAGGAAGCTGTGTGCTTGTGCTACCTTAGTGCTGGGCTCCCTGTGGCAGGCTCAGTGTCCCTGCTAGCCATGCCAGCCAGCCAGCAGCTTGAGCAGGACGAGATTGCATCTGCTGTGTATCTTAGGAGACTGCCTGTATCTGCTGAGAAGTGAAACACATGTGGCTTTAACCCCAGCTTAGGTGGTGACACCCTCTGAGCAGTACCTGGCACATCAGAGATGTTTTGGAACTTCTCAGCAGTACACAGATCCACTCACTGGTGGGCTATGATTTTGCCAGGCTCACAGCTTCTGAGGGATATCTGAGTAACAAACAAAAGGAATAAAAATACCTGAGAAGAGAAGTACAAACCAGAAAAGTGCAGTTAAATATCCCCTCAGATCTGAGACTTCAGGCCAGTAGAAAACAGTTCAAGCAAGCCTCAGACTACTGAGGCTTTTAGGGACTATGAAAGCGCTTTAGGGCATACAGTGTCTTGCCAAATTTTATTTAAAATCAGAGAACTGATTATGAGAGATAGGAATATGAATATATTCCCTAACACATATTTTAAAAGCAAGGTTATTGAAAGATGGTGGAAACAGAATATGTTCTGTGTCCTAAACAAGACTGAATAACTGGTGTCACAATTTATGTGGCCAGTGAAGGTGCAGCTTATGACTGAGATCTGCACCAAGGCATTGTTAATTTTTTTATTAACCAATGGCATAGCAATTCGAATTTAAAAGGGGGCTATGGCCCCCAAGTCCAGACTGTAGCTTGCAAAGGCTGGAAATATGCCACTTTGAAAGAGGAAGAGGATGCAAAATCCAGCATCAAAAGGAGTCCTCAGCAGGTGGGTGCAGAGTGCTGAGAACACGATGCAGCATGTCGTGGAAGTCAAAACAGCCTCAACAGAGACAGGCTAAAACAGCAGCAGATATAATGTCATGCAGCTGTGATGCTAACCATGGTTTTTGTGTTCGTGGAAGGAGAGCTTTGAATGCAGATTTAACTTATTGAGAACCTCTGAACTGGGTGGTCTGATTTAGGTACCTGCTCTGTGCTAGATGGAGAGAGTTCCTTATGGTTTTTCTCCTTTGTTCTATGCTAGCCTTTGTCATAAAATGCATCCAAAAATGTAACACTTGCAACCTGAATATCAAGCAGAAATATTGGTTGGTTTGGGTAGTTTTACAGCAGTCTAGGTGTAAAACTTTTCAGATTTTCAGAGTCAAGGTGATTGAATAAGAACATACATTTACATACTTTAAAAGTGATCTAAAAGTACTATATAAATAATTTAAATGGTTAATTTTCTAATATCATTAATTTAAATTAATGCAATAGCAGTAATATTTTCATGAGACAACATGCTGGTGTCCTCAGCAGAGGAAGAACTTTGACTTGTTTGAGCAAGATCAGAGGAAGATGCAAGATGATGAGAGGGATAGAGCTTCTCCTATAAGGAATTTGGACTGTTCAGCCTGGAAAAGAAAAGACTTTGAGGTGACCTAATTGTGGCCTTCCTGTATCTGAAGGAAGTCTGCAAGAAAAATGGAGACAGGCTTTTTGCAAGGGCATGTAGTAACAGGACAAAGGGAATGGAATAAAACTGAAGAGCACAAGTTTAGACTAGACATTAGGAGGAAGTTCCTTAGCATGAAGTTGGTGAGTCAATGGAACAGACTTCCCAGAGCAGTTGTGGGTGTTTCAGCAGTGGGAGTATCCAAGGGGCCCTGAACAATCAGGTCTAGTGAAAGGTATCTCTGTCCATGGAAGTAGATTATCTTTAAGGTCCCTTTCAACCCAGACCATTCCACAATTATATGAGTCAATGACTACTATTTTATGTAGTTCTGAAGAATACTTTTAAATTATAGCAATTTATAACAAACAAAGTCGTTACTGATCCCCTGTTCAGCTGCCTTTGCCAGAGTAATTTATGTGTATAACAGTGTCCTTCTAAGGGTTAAATTTTATTTAGAGGGTTTTTTTTTTTTTATCTCAAGCCTTTTTAAGCAGAAAGATGGGATTCAATCCCACATGTTTTTCTGAAGTTTTAAATTGCTGCAGCACAGGTCTAGTGACAACATTGGAATTCGTACGTGGCAGTGGATTTGTTTCACTATTTAAAAGGAAAAATAGACTTGTCTAATGAAGAAAAAAAAAAACAGTTAAATGTAGACCTTGTCAATCACATAGATTAACTAGGGTGGGAACAGTGCCTTCAAAATGCTGTAAGTAATCAAAAAGATGAGATTCTTTTGAACATTTTAGTGCTCAGGAAAAGCTGTTTTTCTGACAAGAAAAAATATTTCTTTCAAGATTCTTTCACCTCAGAACAGGAACCAGTACATCTTTTATTCATATTATCTGTAGAGCTTTTCATTCTTGTATCGGTATTTTAGGAGCATTCTCTCATCCACTGAAATAACCAAAAAGGCTAGCTGGTATTTTTCAGCTGACTTCAGGTCAATTAAATGTGGACAATAGGAATTGAATACTTATATAATAACAGGTAGCAGACCTGACATGTTAGGGTCACTGATTAGTGTACCGATTTCCCTTACACTTTCATTGCTACTGCAGAATTCTTCATGCACTTACCTGCATGAAGTCTTTCTAAAGCTGGTGAGTACAATTTGTTATCACGTCTGACTTGTTTTAGCTCTAAAATATCTCTCTTGGCATTCAGCTAGGCTTCAGCACTGCCAGGCATCAGTGATTCTCACCTTAATATACACTCATCTTCACAGTTTCCTCAGTGACGAAACAGGCATGCACATTTACTCTCCATAATTTCAGTTCTCCAAGTGAAAGCTGATGGCTATTTGAGATGCTACTTTTTTTCTAGCTGCTGACACCCTGATACCACTCGAAAGGTGTAAATATTGAACGGTAATAATAGACCACACCTAGAGGAGACTTTCCCAGATAACTTGGGAATGTGGAGCATACACTGATAAGAAAAGGATGCGTGTCTGTTGACCTGATGTAGCACAATACTCAATTCAATAGCTCTCAGGCAGAAGTAATGTAATCCATTAAAAGCAAATATACATAAAGTCCAAAAGCACAAATTTATTTGTCTTGTCAAAGATTTCCATGACAGAAAGAAAAATGAAAAGCGGTTGGTGGAAAGGGAGGTCACTAGATTGTTGGATTAAAATAGATATTTTTGAGAGTGGAAAGAAGGAAAATTGCCATATTCAAATAGCTAAAATTTCCAGGGTATAAAAATGAAGAAATCCATATTTATGTAAATAAATAGGCATCCAGGAATTTACTCTAAAAACAGTATTTCATGTGTTTTCCATGAGACAGAATTTTTTGTGCACAAGGGCAACAAAGTCTCCCTATAAAAGAACAACAAGCTGGAAGCATATGTGATTCTTTATCTTTTCCAAAATGTTGGATTCCAGGATGAAAGCAAACAGAAGATCTCCCATCAAAAGATTTTCTTTTAATTAAAAATTGGATTAGAAAGCAAATCAAACTACAACCTCTAGCTATCTGTAGTAATAATGAAGGAAACTTTCCTTGGGCAGGAATGTTTAAAGCTGTGGTAATGACAAAGGAAAGAATATATGCAACACTGCATTTCCCCTCAACATTTTTTGAGAATTTCTGAGAGACCACATGCTTTTAAGTGTAACAGGCAGCTTATTTCCTGCAAGGTTTTAGGATCTCACAAATGCTTTCAAGAAGGAAGAAAATAGTTATCTCTGCAAAAAGCAAAGTGTTGTAAGTGACCTTATAAACCATTGAGTTTCTTTGTTGCCAAAGAAATCAATAATGTAACAGTGTGCTTGGATATCAGAGAAGCAGCACTCGTTTCTGTGATCTCTCAATTCTGTAAAACGAGCTGTTGAGACTAAATTCTCTTGCATGAAGAAATTTAATTGGCTCAAAACATCTATTTTTTTTCCTTGGAATTCCTTGAATGTTTTTAAATTTCACACAGCACAGAACTCTAATATATAATTACATTGTAAAAATAAACATAATTAGCCGACTGATCATCTGCCTTTCTGTCATCAATGACATAACTACAGAACTTACATTTGAAATAGGCCTTTTTGAAGGCCTATTGATCAAGATTCTTTGACTGATGAGGAAGATTTAATAAATATCTGAGAAAAAATTAATTTATATTGGTTTAAATATGTTTTTATGATAACAGTGCTGGGTGAATTGATTGAATTACTGGTGGTCTTATGTCTGAAAAACTTTTGAAGGTATTTATACTTTTGCGTGACTTAAGCCCTTTTAAAATCCTTATGCCTGTTTAAAATAACATCTCTTTGGTAACACAAATGCAACATTGAAAAATTTTGTCTCACTAATGTAAATTTATATAAAGAAGTCAATTGATGCTGCTTGAGGGATATCTAAGAGATTGGCAAGTGATCTTTACAGTCATGAAGCTATTACTTGCAATTGCAGAATGGCATTTCAATAAAATTCTACATAAGGATTTTTTTCTTTCTTTTATTTTTTTCCTTTTTTTTTTTAACATTCCCTAAGTCTCTAAGGGAATTCACAGAGTGCTTTTTCACAGCAATAGTTTACAGTATCATCAGTTTCCACCTGCAGCTAGGTCTTATCCAAACAATCTCCAGGATTATTAATACACAGAACACACAGGGAAAGATACAGTATGAATCTCTGCAGAAATTCTTTGGGAATGAATAAATACTCAGAGTAAATGTTGGCTGGTTTGATAATTTGGTAACTAACTTTCATGATATGAAAATTTATGCAGTATGTCTGGATTAAGACCACCAAAATAAATCACAAAAGGACTCCCTGGAGATTTCTGATGATAATGGCATTTGACCTCTGGTGTAAACCCTAATCAGCACTTAAAAGGTTAAATGTTGCTTTGTCATCCTCCTGAGCTATTTATTAATGCATTTTTCAAAGTCATTTATGATTCATATGAAAGAGACCTGTTGTCCTTGACTGGTTAAGATTCAGGTCAATAAACTTCCAGTTGCTTCACAACCTTGCTCACTGCTGATCCCATGCCACATCAACATTTTGGCAGGAGATCAATGTCAAGTATGTTTTCACCTCACAAACCCAGCTTTACTCACTTTATTCAGTCCCTGATCTGCTGCCTGGAGATGTTTTGATGTTTGTCTTGATGTTTTCCATCATCTCTACAGGGTCTTTTTTTTCCCTCCAGCTTCTCTATCGTAAAGTATGCCATGCAACTTGCGCACTGGCAAGACCTTTTCACAAGCAAAAGTTTATTGTGGAGTGTTTATTTTGCTGCTTCTGATGTACTCACAACTTGACAGAAAGGAAATAAACAAGTAAAATATGTCAACTAATCAGGTTAATATCTCTAGCCCTGGTCAAAAATAGTGAAATAAATATTGTACCATTTGCCTTTTTGAATAACATCTCCTGGAGCATTTTGGATGAATAGCTCTAAATAGAGTTGGTGAAAGTCCATTTTAGAGACATACACAAAAAATTACAGCACCCTGCAAAGTCTAATAGCTGCATGCCAAGCCCAAGAATGCAGACATGTCTGCCAGTTAGTCTGAAAGGTGTGTGTTCCATTAATCTTTAAATCTGTTGGCACTGGTAGGTGGAGGACAAAAGGAATACTCGCCAGAAGTTTAAAATGTTAGGTTACACCTTCATTTACTACATATATGTAGCCCATAATCAAAAATAAAGATATTTAAACTGTGTTTTCTCTACTCACTCCTTAAGAGAACCTTTGGTCTTCACAGGGTTGGTGCTTAGAAAATATTTTGCAGTCCTAGCCTGCAGGATGTGAAGGACTTGTGGCAGTTCAGACCTTCTCTCTTGTGGCAGTTCAGAACCTGTTTAGGATTTAATATTTGCTGACAAGGATTAATTGTTAACAACTCTTTCGTCCTTTGAAAATGAAGCAGGGTTTTAGGCATTCAGCTCCATGTGGTGGCAAGAGGGGTACTTTTAGGTGGAAAGATAATAGGAATCCTATCCTGGAGCCTATATGTTTGAGAAAGGGTATAAGGAAAGCATACTGACAATTCCTGTTGGAAAGAGCAGAAAAATGTGTCTATTGAGATGCCCAGCAAAAACAGGAAAAGCTTCAAAATATTATTATGCCTCTCTCAATATGTATAAAAATATTTCTAGTCATTACCACCCAAAATCATGGTGAAGGATGGAGTCAAATGGAAGCAGAGAGACTGAAACAATGATTTAAAATGAGGAGTCAGTGAAAGCACTGAAATTTTTAGAAAAGGCACTACATAGAGCAGCAAATTTTATTTATTCTTTTTTAGTTTCAATGACTGTTACTCTAAAACAAAATACTTTTAGGCCTTCTAAATATTTTTCCTGACTGTATTCATTCTTTGGGCTCTGGAAGTCAGGAGGGGTCTAGACCTTCAAAACATGGCTTAGCCCAGGGATTGGGAGTGAGTAAGGTCTTCACCTGCAGAAAGGCTCTGAGACACATTAAAAATCAGCAGAAGGCATGGATTTCTGTCTCTGTGTAAAGGAGTTTGTTTTCAGCACCATAAACTAATCAGAGGGGAATCTAGTTTTAAATCAGAGAAGATTTTGGCTCCCCATAAAGCAGGAGGGCTATAGCTCCACTTTTTCTCAGGCTGCAGTACAATGCCATTAGCCATTCACAGTCTCTGCAAAATCAATGAGGCTTCACTGATTTGCATGAGCTGAGAATCTGGTCTGTGTGCTTGGGGTGCAGAAGGGAACAGTGAGATTAACAGGTGCTTCTCTTTATCATGCAAGACCACCCTGCACAGTTAGTTAAATGAAAACCTCTCACAATACCTGTGCTTTTCTTGTCAATTAAGGCTTCTCCCAAAACAGGTAGCATCCTTTGTAAGTCCTAACAGCCATTTTCCTAAAAAGGCCATTTAATTTTTATATCCCTTATTTGTGGAAAATACCAATTTCAGAACAAAGACAGAAATGAGCAGACAACATTTTTATACTGAATTTCTTGCACTTGGCAGAGCTAATGAAATATACGCCATCTTCTAACTATAGAAGAGTTGTTAGTTATTCTAGTGTGTATACAAATATATATCTATATCTGTGCATATGTATACAAACATCGTATTCATAGGAAAATGTATACTTCATGTATATTTCTTCATCTTGGTTACCGTGTCTTAGGAGTATAAAATCTGGAACTCACAATTACTCACACTATTTCATAGGCATGAAATTTTTATTTTTCTCTTTGCTGTTTCTAATGGATTTCCAAAAAAAAAAAAAAATATTTGGTGGGGATTATTTCTATAGAACTGAAGATCTAAATTTTTATATATACTCACAAGTAATTTCTATATGCAAGGTCACCTTTTCACGTGACTCTGGTACTGCATAAGTCAGCACCAGAAGTTTTTTTGAAATTTCTTGAGCCTATCAATAAACTCAATCTATATCTGAAATTACCATACAATATAGATGGCATTTGAAATACAAAGTTCTTGCTGACAGTGGGTATTTTGGCACAATTTTATGAAAGAATGCCTGAAGGGTTGGGTTTTTTTTTTATCCATGCTTTCTATTTTTCCTTTCCTTATCGATTCGTACTATAATGCAAATCAATGATGGCTATTTAGGGGAGATTTAGTAGAATTCTTAACAGCTACTTTATTTATACACAATTAGTTTAAAGGAAGAGGAAAACTAAGCAGGATAAATATGGGAATATTTGCCAGTCCATTTACTTGTGAGTCTCCTCCCCAGGGCATTTCAATAAGGACAATGCCTATGCCATTATTATGACTATTGATTTCCTGGGTTTTTCTCTTGCCATTCCCACTATTGATGACCATCTACTCTGAATAGCTGGACCAATCCCAGTCTAACTGGAATTCCCTGATAAAGCTTTAATATACCTTTTATAGTAAAGTACGAAGTAAATTAGGTGTAGAAAATGGGTGAAATTTCCTGTAGTTTCTTTTGTTTAAGGCTTGCTTTGAAATTTTTGTGTTGTTTTATAGAGTCTTATGAACTTGGCCAAGTTTTGCTTAGATCAATGAGTCATTACTCAGATTGAAACCTACCATCAACAATAAGGACCTTCCTTTAAGGCTGTAGGAAAGACAGATTTAAATAATAATTAAAGTTTCTGTAGCTGGTAATTGTTCCTTAATTTGTGTTATACCACAGTAAACTAGCCTGCAGTTAATCTACAGAGAAATCCCAAAAAAAACTTGTATTGCCATCACTGTATTTTTTCAAATGTATCATGCTTCTCTTGATTTTAGTAGGAATCACTAGATTATATCTAATATCTGCTACATTAATATTATTTTTCCATTATCATGGGCAGAAAGGTGTGAAAATCTGAGGTAGAACTGGTTAGGGATTTCTTAAGAATTTTTTTATCTTCAAAAAAGAAATAATATTTTGAAATGAAAACTTGTGAGAAGCAGTTGGCAAGGAGGAATTCTTTTTTTTTTAGATGAGGAAGGATAAAAGTTAGAACTTTTGAAATCTTTTCAGATTTTGTAGGTCTATGATTCTGGCTTTGAAAAAAAATTCAAAATTATCTTTGGAAATTTAATTATACTCGCAAAATTAAATATGAACAGAAATAAAAATTAAGATTTTGATTATTCATAAATTGTCTTTTTCTCTCCAAAAGTTGTTGCAAGTGATTTCAGTCTGGACTTTTGAATTAGAGCAAAAAGCATTTTTTATTGTGAAAATATTCTGGGTTTCAGAGAATAACTTTGTTACTTTTCATCTTCTCCACGGGAGCTTTAGGGTCAGTGCATGGTTAGGTGAACAAGGGCAGAAAAATTACCTCACTTTTCTCCATCTCTGCCGTCACCAAATGTATGACATAGGATTTCTGCCAATGTAGCCTAAACACCAGAAATGTGAAGGACACTTCTTACTGTTTGTTAGAGCATGAGGGAGATGAGGAGTGACGACTAATTATATCCATGGCTTTGTTTTAGATCTTTTCATGCTCCTGTGTACCAAACAGAGACAAAATGCTTTTGCTGCTCACTATATCCTTTCAGAAAAAGAAGTCCAAAAAGTCTGATTATAGCATTACCCAGCACACAAGGATGATATTCCTTCCTGTGAAATGAATTGAGCAGGGTTAAGAAGATGCAGATATTCTACCAATGAAATATTGTCAGGCTATAAGAAACATGAGCATGTGAGTTAAGGAGTACACATATCTAGGATGTCAATACATTTCCATGAAAAAAGTGGACAGCTGTAACTAACCATACAATTCAGAAAACAACAAGCTTTGCAATGAAGGTTTTGATGAAAACCATAATATTCTAAAGACATCACCTGGGTTCATCACACACAAAATACTGCATGCTAAGGCAAATAATCACACATTGAAGGCCATGAAACGTCCCCTTAATTCAAAAAGTCACACCACCAAAAGATGCAGAGAAAATATCCTCTATATAAACATTATAAAAGGCTTTGAAAGTTCTGTTAGTTTTATCAAATTCGTGGCTACCAAAGAAAATGAGCCAAACAGATTTCAATTTCTATAGCTTGCTTTCAACTTTCACAGAAAATATTTTATCAGTAATTAAAAGCAATTTTATAAGATTTTACAGAAGAGAATAAGAATATACACACATTCCTGAACTGCATTTTCAAGTTATGACCTTTTTCAGCTGAGCAGAGTTTTACTGATGTATGAAATAGAAACAATTAAATAGACTACCAGATAAATGCTGCTCATTAGCAACAGTATTTGAAATATTGGACTAGATTGATCAAGGAGAAAATTGTTATCTATCTGTATGTTATCAGTTTAAGTACTTAAAAAATACATGTTTGTTAAAACAGAGCAGGAGACCCATAACTATTCAGATTTTTAAATTTTTCAAATAAAAAACTTATTCCAAAATATTTAGCTTGAAAATTGAAAGATGTAAAGAAGGAAGGCGTGGATAGAGAGTTGCACATACTAATCTCTTGCTTGTGATGTATTTTTCTCTTGTGCACTGAAGGTGATGATGTCCTACAGAATAACTGGTTCATTGTTCAGCTAAGAGCATATCTTAATATATACACACAGCAACATGTAAGACTAGGTGACATTCTCAACTGCATTACTGCTTGTAAAAACTGTAATTTCTAAGGTGTCTTGGTGGAAAAGGTGAAAGTCCCAATTTGTTCTAACAGTAATGTCATCCAGTCTCAGAAATACCTGAATCTCTCAGCTTTCACCGTTCTGTGGCACAGATTTCCTTCACTTGACTCATGTATTGCAGAACCAGAAGATAAAGTGGCTTGATCCAACTCCTCTCCATTTTCATCCTTCAGTCAGTTAATAGTGTAGCAATTTATTTTTTACCTGCCTGGAATCAGATGGGCAACATTGTAGTAGCAAGTAGTTTGATTCAACCATTTTCTGGCGGTCCACATCGTGGAATATAGAAGCATAGAATCATACAATCTTCTGAGTTGGAAGGGGCCCATTAAGATCATCAAAGTCAAACTCCTGGTCCTGCAGAAGATACTCCCAGAGTCACACATTGTACAAACACTTGAACTCCATCAGGCTTGGTGCTTCCCTGGGGAGCCTGCTCCAGTGCCCAATCACTCTCTGGTGAAGAACCTTTCCCTAATATCCAAACTAAAGCTCCTCTGCCACAGCTTCAGTCCTGTCACTGGTCACCACAGAGAAGAGATCAGCATCTGCCCCTCCTTTTCTCCTCACAAGGAATTGTCACTGCAATGAGGTTCTGTCCTCAATCTCCTCTTCTCCAGGCTGAACAGAACAAGTGACCTCAGCCACTCCTCATGCAGCTTCCCCCCAAAGCCCTCGCCCATATTCATAGCTCTCCTTTGGACGCTCTGTAATAGCTTTACACCTTTTTTACATTGTGGCAGCCAAACATGCCCCCAGCGCTGGAGGCGAGGCTGCCCAAGTGCAGAGCAGAGCAGGACAATCCCCTCCCTTGCCCAGCTGTGATGCTGTGCCTGATGTCCCCCAGGACAGGCTTGGCCCTCCTGGCTGCCAGGGCACTGCTGGCTCAGGTTCAACCAGGAGCCCCAGGTCCCTTTCTGTGGCACTGCTCTCCAGCATCTCATTCCCCAGTCTGCAGACACATCAAGGGCTGACCCATCCCAGGTGCAGAACCTGGCACTCTTTGCTAAACTTCATACTGCTGCTGATTGCCCAGGCCTTTGATTTATCAGAGTCTCTCTGCAGGGTCTCCTTGATTTCAAGGGAGTGAGCAGCTTCTCCAGTTTGATATTACCTGAGCACAGAAAAGTGATTTATTACCCTCCAGTTATGTATCTTATGAACTAGAAGAGGAAGTGCTGCTGTGGCGTGAACCCAACTTTTTAACCTGTTAAGTTACACCTAAATTAGTACTGCAACTAAATGGCTACCAAGGTGAGACACAAACCCCTCCGATGAAATGGTGATGAAATGGTTACTCCTAGCTAATTGTTGTGACATTTCGTCCAACCCTCTATGGTTCATTTTTATAGGGTAAAAAAAATCCTCAACCCCCCCCCCCCCAGGTTTCTTAAAGAGTTTTGGGAGGAGACAAATTTAGGCCAGAAATATTTTTTTTTACATGTTAGTATAACTGAGTTCAATAGACTTGAGTAAGGTATGGTATTTAAAAAAAAGGCAAAACTGAATCATGTAGAATACATACTTGAGAGAGAAGGATATAGACTATTGATATGATTTCTGTTTTTATTTTCAATATTTACAAAGAAGACTGTTTTTTGTATTAACTCTTTTCACTAAGGGAGCTATAGAAATCTTACATTCACCTAATTTGAGCAGAAAGCAAATCACTGAAGATCAATTGCTGCAGTTTGATATTAATTTTTTACTATAAGAAATAACTTGGGCTATTGCAACCTACTGGTACTCACAAAATGGCACTGAGCCCAGAAAGTACTTGAGGTTTAATCTTGAATTTCTGAAGTCATAGCTCCGACTAACATTGATGTTGCAAGATAGAGAACCTTCATACAACTTCATTGGACAAAGCTGGTATTTATAGGCATCATTTATATTTAAACTGGGGGAACTATATTTATTTTCTTGCAGTGCCTGTATGTGTGACCAGATTTTGATAGCAAGCTACATTTTTGCTACACTACTAACTGACTGAAGGATGAACATGGAGAGGAGTTGGATTATGCCACTTTATTTCTGATTTGGTAGTTTAAATATTTAAAATAAAAAACATATGTGATAAATATGTTAATAAAAACATTATTTTAAAACATGCTTATGGTTCAGAAAGAAGACCTTTTGAAAAGATAGTTTAACTGTTTTTACCACAGTGCAGATATAAAAACTAGAAATGTCTTACAGCTATTTTAAAGTAAGTTTGGCCAAAGCAATTTTTGAGAAGACCAGTGAAAATCAAATTATTGCAGGTTCTATGAAAAATGAAACCACTGGATCTGCTTCATATTTTTTATACTTTCCACACAAAGAAAATATATAGTGATTTTTTTCCACTCTCCTCAAGCGAAAAATAGTCACTGCTGTGAAAATGCCAACTGTTCTCTGCAAAAGTAATGACTTTTCACATGGAGCAGAAAAGTGAAAATAAGTGATTCTTCCAGCAGGACACTGGAAAAATTATGTTAAGTTATATACAATTTTGTCCCGAAGTGAATGTACTTAAAAGAGAATTCATTGAAATATTATGCGTTACACAGATTTACATGTTCTTCTGAATAGAACTCAAGAAATTGCTGTTATTAGCCTTATTTCTAAGTTTATGGTGTAGTCATTAAAGATAATGGCTGAAACACATTAATGAGGAGATCAGCAGTTCCTGCACTCTTGATGAAAATTATTTGCTGGTTTTAGTTTTTCTCTTAGTTATTTGTTTGATTTTCTCCTCAAGCCCCATCCCTGAAATTCAGGTATAGGCTGTCTCAGGATGATAGAGAAGTGGTTTGTTGACTGCTTTTTCTTCTTGCTGCTTCTGCAAGACTGGAGCTCTTCATTAAACAGACAGCAAGAAAATAGAGGATAAACTGCTGAGGTACTTTCCAAGAAGCTTTTCTTGTAGTTGCCACAGAGATGCTGCACAAACATAAATGAGATTTTTATTGAGAGGGTGGATGGTCTATACAATGGCAGAAAGGAAGAGAAGTTCATTTTATTAGAGGTTAATTTTGACATGATCATTTATAATGGAAATATTTGTACAGAAGGGATTCAAACAAGAAGACATGGCAAAAAATACCATCCATTTTGTAAATCCAAGAAAATAATTAAATAAGATTTGGAAACTATCTTTAAAAAGCTTCAAAAAGTGATTAACTTTGCAAAGAAAGGACTGTAGGAAATAATTTCCAATTCAAATAGTTTAGTCCTGCATTACAGATACATTCTTTACACCAGAAGTTCTCAGCCCATGGTCCATGCAGAGCCACGTTGTCTTGTCCTGCCTAATTTCCTTTGAAAATGAAAGGAAAAAAATTAAAACAAACAACAAACAACAAAAACCTCCCTCCCCACTCCAGACTTTGCTCTCTTGTTAGTGTGTAAAAGCAAGATGACATAAGAAGAAACAGATTCCAGAATGCCAGGCTAGTGTAGAAATAAAGTTATCACCAGCTTTAATGTTTTCAAAGATATCTCAATTCCTCCATGCTCTTTTATTCATTATTCATTTTTCCCTTAGACAACACTGTGTTATGGTTAGCTGTCTCTTACTAGCAGAAAACTGTTAAAAGCACCAAGTGTGTCAAAACCAGATAACACCAGAAATAAAACTACTCTCTGACTTCTTGCTTTTACTTTTTAACCAGTGATTCAGAGTTGATTAAATCTTATCTATTAATGCCTTGTATTCCTTTTAAGCTCTCTGTACTTTCCACTCACAGCTGTTTCCTTGCTGTCTTTCCTCTGACACTGCTCAGAAACCACAGAGGTTGGGACTATTTGAGGCCAGGACTTGTTACTAAGTCTTCCTTCTCCAGACCCACATTTTTATTGATTAGTATATGTAAAATGGATCTATGCCTACTGCAGCAAAACCTGCTAAATTATCTGAATAAGATCTTTTAAGGAAGCTGGTCAGGGTCTTTTCTACTTCACATTTCAGGAATAAATATAAATTAAAAATCTTGATGGTCAACTAAAATTAATTAAAACTTTTTTTTTGTAATTAATGAAATTATTTGGGATATTTATTAGACCAAGACCACAACCCTTCCAGCCACTTTATCTCCTATAAAACTCTCACAAAGTGCTGTCATTTTTATTAGCCATTATTCATATGATTGCAATATAAAAATATTCACCTTATAACGCCTTAGTAAAATGTGTTCTTGATCAAAATATCTTTATTTTTGCTATGCAACTAGATACTTTTATTTCTGATTTTACTTCCTGATATTCTTTGAGGAATAAAATCTTTCTGGAAACTAAGAAAAACACATAGACATAGTCCTTCTATTAATAAAGACAGTGCAAATAATGACTTGGTTATTCATTCATGAAATAAACAGTGGAAAATCATTCATTTCAGCTGATCACCAAAGGGGAAGAGCTCTGTTTTAATTTTCTTGCATGTGGGTTGTAGAGTTAACTCATCCTTTTCTCCTGGGGAAATAAATGTTAAAAAAAAGAAATCAACCAACAAACCAACCAACCAAAGAAACAAAAAAGCAGGGGAAAATCTGCCTCAGTAGGATTCATCATATTGCTTCTTAAACTAGGAACCTATACAATGTCCTTCCCACCACAACTGAGTGTACCCTGGAATATTTAAGTCTAATGCAAAATAACTTAAGCAGAGACTGCACCTGTGGCACCCTGACCTGTGTCACCTGTTTGTGGGATGTATTTATGGAGAGGAAGGAAAGCATTCAAAATATCTCTGGGGAAGATTTTTCAGCTGACCTGGTCTGTGCAACAGCCTTGTTCCATCTAAACCTTCTCCTCTTTTGTTCTTTTGGCCTTTCCACATCAAAACACAAGATCCACAGGGCTACAATGCTAAATAGACAGATTTTGCAGGACACATTTTGCAGTCAATGAACCCCTAAATCCTTCCTGTCTCTTGCTTGAAGTAAACATTTACAGGAAAATGGTTGTTCTTTAGTAAATGTAGAACTACCTGTCTTAGATAAATAATGTTTGAATGACAGACTGAGCATCGAGAAAACAGGTAAACAAGGGTTAGAAATGAGCTCGAAGAGTAAATTTGTTCTAACATGGAACAAGTTGAACCTTGGAAGTCTAGACAGTCACTTAAATTTGACAGTATCATATTCTTCCTTTGACAGTAATAGCTGCAAAAAACCACCATGGTATTATACCATATAATAATGCAATGTATTCTCTTAAAAAGTTAAATACATAATTAGAGAACATGCACAGCATGCAGATGATCACATACGGCATAGAATGCTTAAAAATATGTTTCATACAGCTTACATATTCATGTTAGCACCAGTTAATATGTGGTGTTATTCAACATTTTAAAAAAATCATATTTAAAGAGGACTTCAAATTGGGCAATCTCATGACTATAAAAAAAAAATACAAAATCAAACTCAGTGTGTCTTGATATAATTCTATAATTAAAGAATTGTCCTGACCCTTTCTTACTTGAGTCTGTGTGTTCTTGAATTACAACAGGTCTACACATCCCAGAGAGAGCTTTTATATCTCTTGGGCTATTTCAGCTAAGGTGGCAACTTTAAAAAATAAAATTTTTACCAGCTGAAAACAAGAATCACTGCCTTGTATTGATAGCAAGCAGCTAAAAATGTGGAATGTATATCATATTGTGTTATACAAGTGAAAAGAAAAATCAGAATGGATTCACTTATCTGGCAGAATTCTAAAGCTTCAATGCAAATAGGGAAAGGACAATTGGTCAAATACCTCTGCAATTACAGGAAACATCTTCATTAGTGAATCTTTCCTCTTCAACGATAGTTTGATAAAAGATATTTTTAATTAATGATATTATACATCTGTGTGTGTATATATATATATATAATGGCAAGTCTATGTAATTGGATAATATTCACTGAAGGGAGAAATAGAAGGAAGTTTATAGTTTTATTAGACTTACTAGAAAATCATCTAAGTAGAAAATTGTCTTATGTAACTGTCTTTCAAATTAAAGTAAATGAAAATGATAAGATTACTTTTGTTCTTATTTTGAAATAGTTTATTCAATCTTTCTGTACATAAACTATTCTCTACTTTTTAGATGGAAAAGTATTAATGTAACAAAGACTATTTCTTTTAAAGTCTTCTTATTAAAGGCTATTTTTTTCCCTGCATATAAATGAAATTCTAGGGTCATGAAAATAGTTAAGTGGCTGAAATGTCCAGCATATGAGGTGGGGGCTGAGAGATCTGGAACTGAGCAGCCTGGTGAAAAGAGGGCTCAGGTGAGGATTCATCTCATCAGTGTATTTAAATTCTTGATGGGAGAGAGTGAAGAAGACACTTCAATTGTGCCCGGTGAAAAGACAAGAGGCAGTAAACACAAACATAAATACATGAAAGTCCTGTTGAACTCCTTCCTGTGGGAGTTATCAAACACTGGAACATGTTGCCCAGAGAGGTTGCTGAGTCTCCATCCTTGCAATGTTCAAACCCAAACTGGACACACTGCTGAGCAACCTGCTCTAGTTGCTTTGGAGGTGATCTAGTCCAAAGCAGGTCTTAGCAGGGGACTGGACTAGATCACCTCCAAAGATTTCTTCCAGCCTCAATTATCCTACATTTAAACTGGTCTGTGTAATGGTACCTACGTGTTTTTGTCCACTTAACAGAAAGCACATGCAGAAAACTCACAATCCAAATTGTATCTTTTCTGAGGTGCTGAAATATGGCAAATTTTCCAGGTAATGTTTGCAGTTGAAGATGTATGAAATAAATAGATTTTAAATTATATGTTATTGTTTAGGCTTCTAAAGATTTTAGTTAAAAAATAGACACTAACCTTGAACAGCTTTTTACTTTGCATAGAGATACCGGAGTCTCTACAGGAATCCAATGTTTTATCATCTTCTTCAGATATAATTTTTCTTTATGTCTAATCATAATTTCCCTTGCTGCAACTTGTCTATTACCCTTCAGTCTTCCAACGTGTTCCTCCAGGAATAGTCTAGCTCCTGATACATTACATACTATCAACATTATCAGCAACTAAGCAGCAGGGCAAACTCCAAGTCAAGGCACAGGTGCCCATCAAAAGAGGTTAAGTGGTGGTAGCAAAATATGTTATTATCAACTAACAAGGTGATTATTAGAACAATCTCTTAGACTGTTCCAACTGCCAAGCAATAAAGAACATAATCCAAACTATACCTTTGGACAATGAAATGTGAATGATGAATTATAGGTTAACCCAAACCTCTTTCACAGTTCCTCATATTTATTATAGTCAGTGAAAGTGATAAAATGTAAGTTTTTAATGGAATTATTTCAAAAAATTATGAATGGCTGAGGATAAAAGTTTAGGTTCAAATGCTTAGCTTCATCTGATGATATGTGAGAAGAATAACACGACTTAAAATCTGAGGCTGAATTTACTGAAGTGAGAAATCAAACATGAATGGTTTGACTTGTGAGTTCACAATGTCAATTAGGTTCAAGAAGTCACATTGATAGCTCTATGATGGAACATGAGAATATTCCTGCTATTTAGGAGCCCTAGAATTTAATGAAAAGGATCTAAGGAAAGGTGGACATTCTAGGCCAGAATAGATCAGTATTACACAGCAGAAGCTAACAAAAATCAGCACAATTTAGAGACTATATATGCAGAACTGCATGCTGAGATAAGCATATTTCCATCAGCAGGAAGATAACCAGGCTTGTTTTCCAGTAAAGCCCCCAGATTCATACAATTTTGTAGGACCAATGGGATCTCAATGCTCACTGCAGCTTGCATGTTGCGCACAAATACAAATGCATGGACACGCATACACACATTCATCTGTGAGAGCACACATCCAAGCACATGGTAAAGAAATAGCAGATGTTTGCTGTTCTTCCTGCTACTTTCTCCATTTCAGCGCAGATAGCATCTTGAGAGACTGGGTGGAAAATTTTTCCTGTTTTCATCACCAGGTTTCACTCATTTCCAGTATTCAATGGCCATTAATGTCTGGAAAAATCAGTGCCAACCTGCTTTTCATTGCAAAGATATAGTGGTGAGGTGGGAATCCTTTCCTTGACTGCAGCAAAGCACAGACTCTGTACAGGGAAAGCATTTATCATGCAGCATGCTGTGCAGGAGCAAGATGGTCTTCAGAACACTGAGAGCACCTGTGGAAATAATTTTGGTATTACTACACAGATTTTAATCCTTTTATTTAAAGGAATTGTGGCACAGACAGAAAACAGGACTCAGATTTAGATCAGGAAGAAATTTTCTCCATAGTGCCACTCTGTTAACTTCAGAAAAAAGGACTGTGGCACTTTCAGTGAAAGTCCTGTCAGCTGCTAACTACACTAATACCTTCTGAGGGTGCTAGGAGAAAACATCATTTGAACATTGATCAGGATCAAACAGCATCACTGGACCATGCAGCTCTGGCTTTCAGATATAGCAAATCAAGGCAGATCTCAAAAGGTTTATTCTGTTCCAGAAAAAATCATAAAAGCATCAAGGTCAGAAGAGACCTTTAAGATCACCAAAGTCAAGCTGGTGAAACCTCCAGCTCAGAGAACTGGAAATCCTGAGGCATTAAGCACCTCTGCCTTTTCCCCATTCCCTGTCACTACCACTACTCTCTGCATTCAGCAATTCATGGAAATAGACCTTGACCATGCTAGTGTATTCATAGAAACTTTTTTTTTTTTTAATCTTGAAATGTAGCAGCCAAATCAAGTTCTAGTTGCAATTTGGCCTTTCTAATCTTCTCCCTACACGAGCTTGTGACATCCTTAAAGTCCTCCCAAGTTACCTGACCCTCCTTCCAGAGTCAGTAGTTTCTCATTTTTTCCCTAAGTTGCAGCTGAAGTTCTCTGAGCAGCCAGGCCAGTCTTTTTCTCTGACAACTTGTCTGTCTACATGTTGGCAAAGCCTGCTTCTGAATATTTAACTATTCCTTTTTAAAGCAGATTCAGCCTTCCTGGACTCCTTCACCTTTGAGGACTGACTCCCAAGGGACTCTGTCAATCAATGCTCTAAACAAGCTGAAGTCTGCCTGCCTTAAGTCCAAGGTGAATCTTCTGCTGGTGCCTGTCCTACTTCTCTCAGCATAGAACACATTGACATTTCCTGGTCACCATGCCAGGACAGCCACTGACGTCCACATCACCTACTCACCCTTTTTTATTCACAGCGAACAGGTCTAGCAGGGCACCTCCCCTGGTAGGCTCATTTACCAGTTGTGCTAGTAGGTTTTCTTCCACATAGTTTGGGAACCTCTTGGAATCCTTCCTCTCTGTTGTGTTGTATTTCCATGCTCCATTAATTTCAGTTAAAACATGTTGATTTGCATCAGCAGATCATCAAGCCAATGGCATTTACCTGAAATTTATTTTCATAATGCTTGTGTTGACAAAATCTGTGTATTAGCTCTATAACAAGTAGATTAGAAAAAAAAGATATAGCTCAGAAGATAAATATGATGTGAGACAGAATGAAGGTTAGTGGGTCTTAGCTGAAGAAGGCTGAAAGCTAGTGAGAGTGCAAAATGTCAGCCTGAATAACTATTTCCCACCCAGCAGAATTTCAAGAGACATAAATTGAAATGAGAGAGAAGCTAACTTTCGACAGATGTTAGCAACACTTTTTACACTTAGCACATAATAAACATATGGAATGGGCTATCAGGCACTATTGCTGAGGCAAAACAAAAGGATCATTCAAGAGGCAATCAGATGTTGTTCTACAGAAGTTGAATACTTAACAGGGATGAACCCTAATGGGCTAATAGTCCTGATGGGTAAACTCTCCAATGAAAAAAATATTATGCTCTTATTTCCATTCAAATATAAATATCACTTCAGTAGCATCTATCTGCTTCTTGGCTTCACGGGGATACTGTTTAATTTCCTTTTATATTTTTTTTTTCACTACAAAGAAAAAGAAACTACTGTTTTGCAGTTTCAACATAAGAAAAGCAACATCTGCAACACATAGTCTTCCCCTCACCTCTACCTGACTTGTACAAATAACTGATTTACAGAAGCAAAAGAGATCTGAGATGGCAGCAACTGAGTTGCATTTTTAAAAGGTGTAATATGTTCAGATACTTGAAGAAAGGCAAGTAGCCTTTCTAGCTGTCTCAGAGAAAGTCACCCAAAGCAGGCTGAGTTAGAAATGCTGCCTCTGAATTAAAAGATGGAACATCCCTTCATGCTTTCTATTTCTTTCCAAAACCCCAAAATCACCTGTTTTCATATCAGTTTCTGAGGAGCAAGCAAAGCAGCTTATCTGTGTGCTTCCAACTGCACCATATGGAGACTTGCAGGTTTCTCAGCTGAATTATTCATCATGTTAGTGTTCCTGAGGTAGACTCAGGGTCTATTATTTCACTGATTTATTTTCCTGTCTTAATGTAGAGTGACACCAGATAATACCTTTTGTCTTAGTTTTGCTGCATGCTCTCTGTCACAGACAAAACCTCCCAAATAAATCATTACTACTTTATTATTTGAAAGATTTCAGTTTCAAAAAGACCTCAAATTCTGTTTTCAAAAATTTCATGAGTTTTTAAAAGCAACAAAAACATCACCAGGTCCTCTCCTCTCAACATCGCTTGTTTTCTGTCTTTCCAGAGCTAGTGCTGAGTCAAAAAAAAAACAAACAAAGAAAAATAAAAGCAAACCCATCCCAAAAAACCAACTACCAAAAAACCCCCCAAAAATCTCAAACAGCAAACAAACAAACAAACAAACAAGAAAACCATGCTTTCAGGACTCCCCTAATTGAAAGCAGTATCAATTCATAGCCATTTGCAAAGTCATTGACACAGGGATGTTTGTGTTGCAGAAAGATGGATATCCATTCATGATAGGCAGGGTAGGTACTCTATCTCATATTATTTCTTGGGTGAGCTCTTCATGGATTAAAGATTCATGGAATGCCAATTTCAAAATTATAGGTGCCCTGAAATACAAGAAATGTTTTGATCCTCAAAACAGGATGGATAATGTACAGATGGATAATGAAATGAAAACAGAACAAAAGAGCTGGCCAAACCCTTGTCACAACAAAAGCTTGGAAGAACATAACAGTCAATTTCAGAAATGACATTTATATGTGTGCTCTTGGTTAAAAAGAACCCAGAGCAGCTCTCTCTCCACCTAGCATGGTCCAAATCATAGGTTACTCTTACTATTTTTTAAACAACTTGTTCGTACTCAGTAAAAAGGAAAATCTTAGCACATTTTCTCTCCCTGAAAGCATACAGTTTTCCCAAAATAATATACTGTCTAATCAGAATCAAAATTATTTTTCTCATTCCAGAACAGATCTACTTTTAATCATAATTTATTTTTAAAGATATATTATTTTAAAATAATTTCTAATACTGAATGTGCTCTCCGTAAAAGAGGCTTAGGTGGAATTTATTGACAAGTGAAATATCCACAGAGGATAGAAAAGAGTACACATAATAGTTTTGTCCTTGGACTCAAGCAGTAACAACCTAGTTTTCATAACAGAAAAGTAGTGAAAAAATAGTGAAGTGCTTTTCTAACTAATATGTGCCATATTTTATTTTCTTACATAATGAAGCAAATATGTTTTGGTATGAGCTCTTGTTTGCTTTTATTTTTTCTGTCCCATTTCTGTTTCCCTACTCTCGACAATACTATTTCCAATGTATAATAATGAGAATATGGCTTAGAAATACTAAAGTAAAAGGGAAGACCTGAAATAGGTTGTAATTTCAGTAGCATTTTCATTTCCACCAGCTAAATAATAAAGAAATTTTAAAAATCAAATAATATAAATCTTCAGTTATTTTTGTGGCAGGAGAAGACCATCAACTGATTTAAAAAGGCTTCCCCATGTTCTACTGCTGCATGCTATGACAGGCATGTGACAGAATGGTAGGCTAGGACTGATTAACTAGTATTTCTCTTTAATGTATTTGCCCATTACTTAACCAGCAGCATTTTCTGTGGCAGAACTGTATCCCCTGTGTTCGTAGCCTCATTGGCTGGCTGCAAAGGAGGTCATAAAATTGTGGCTTGAATATGGTCAGAAAGTAATATAAAATCCTTGAAATTTTCCTAGTGGAATTTTAAAGCTTGTGAGATTCTACTTTGAAAGTAAGAGGCTGCTTCACTGTAGGTTTGGAAATTCTGATGTTGATTTGTTTTAGGATAGTCTCATCATCCTCAAATATTAACATTCTATCTTTGTAAGTATGTATTTATAATGTAAAAATAATAAGATAAAGTGTCTGTACAGAAAAAATGTTTCATTTCATTCATAAAAAGGGAGAAAAGGGAGAAAGTCTTTTGTTCTTTTCAGAGAAACACTATTTACAAAAGTATGTAGTTACAGGGTAAGGGAGAATGGCATCAAACTGGAAGAGATAAGTTTAGATCAGATATGAGGAAAAATCTTTGCTGTCAGGGTGGTGAGTCACTGGAACAATTTGCCTAGAGAAGCTGTGGGTGCCCCTTCCCTGGAAATGTTTAAGGCCAGGCTGGATGGGGCTCTGAGAAATCTGATCAAGTGAAAAGTGATCCTGTCCAAGGCATACTGGTTGGAATGAGATGATCTTCAAGGTCTCTTTGAACCCAAGCCATCCTATGATTCTTTGGTTTCATAATTCAGTGATAAAGAGATGAATAATTATGCTATCTTTGTAAAAATGGAAACATAACCAAGAAAAAAGTTTTTTTTTCAACTATTCTACAGATTCCCTGTAAAAAATAACATTGAGAAAACAATGTTCTTATACATTCTGTATAGTAATATGTGACTGACACTGTAGGTAGAATTCAGAATTAACATATCTGTGAACTCTGCTGGAAAGTGAGAGAAGAAAAGTTGTTTACTATAATCAATGACCTTAAGAACATCTGTTAAGGTAAGACAGGTAGAGAAATGTTATTTGGTGAGGAAAAGAGAACAGGAAAGGGAGGAAATTTTTGTGGGTATTGCCATCAAAAACCAGGTCAGAGTCCTGATTTCCATTGTATTGTTCTAAGTATGCCATAGCCTTTGAACAAAAGGTCATTTAACAAAACACTCAACGTTTTGTACTACAGAAAACTACTTGATACATATCCTTCTAGTTTCAGCTTATCCTTTGGGAGCTAACACTTCCCTTGTTGGAAAACCCATGCTAAAGTACTACTTAACAGATGTTATTGGGCCTGCTTTAGCAATTTTGACAATGGTTTGAGATAAATATTTATGTTAACTGCAGTGAAGAAAAATATGTTTCTTCTGAGGGTTGTAAAATATAAATGTTTGAGTACCACAATATACATTGAAATTTACATTTGTGTAACTCTCTACATCTGTACTAATGTGAATTATTTGCTTATCTAAGTATATGGGGTGTGAGCACTGTTTAGCAATACTGTGATGAGCACAACTAAGATACCTTAGTGCAAGCCCTTTGGCATAATAATAAAGTCTTAGAAAATATGCTCATTTTTAATTGTTTCATTTCTGAGATAATGTCTGCCCAAGGCAAGAGAGAATTGAGTATGTATTTCTCTGGTGTGCAAAAACATTTATTCCAAATATATGCAAATTAACCAAACATTCTCATAAACAGCAGTATTGAGCTGATAGTTAATGACAGTAAAAGCTGATAACTTAATGGCAAAAAAAAAATCCATGACTAATTAATAGGCTTTAAAACTTTCATGAGAACTGGATGTCTCACAAAAAATTCTAAAGTCTTACAAAACCATTTCTTGGGCTTCACAAGTGCTATGTTTTTATTTCACAAGGCAGGAAAGAGTGACAAAAGGGACAGACAACAGATTAGGACAGTTACCTAATGCATTCTATCTCTTGTACAAGAATTCCTGCTTCCAGGAGAATATATTTGAATGATCTGCTGTGAGGCAAAAATTTCCTGACCCAATAACAGACCAGGATCTCCTAGGGAAATTGGTTAGGCTGACCATGCAGATGCAACATGGAAGAGCAAGCAATATTATAGTAGGAAAAAACGGATGGGAAAATCATAGGAGTGTAGTTTGATGACATGGGGGCTTGACCTTGGCTGGACATCAGACAGCCACAGAGTTGCTCCATCACTCCCCTCTTCAACACAATGGGGTGGGGAGAAAATAAAACAGAAACAGCTTGTGGATCAAGATAAAGGCAGTTTCATAAAGCAAAAGCAAAGGCTCTGCAAAATAGAAAAGCAAACCAAAAGATCTTGTTTTCTACTTAGCCACAGGGGAGGTCCAGACACATCCTGGGAAGTTGAGTTTCAGTCCACGTAGCAGTTGCTTCTGAAGACAAATGTCCTGAATAATTAATGCCAATCCTACTTCCTCCTTCTTCCTCTTAGCTTTCATTGCTGAGCAGACACCATATGGCATGGAATGTCCCTTTGATCAATTTGAGTCAGCTGTTCTGGCCCTGTCTTCTTCTAAGATCTTGCTCACTCCCAGCCTGCTGGTGTGTGTATGTGTCGTGTTGGAGAGTCAGTGCTGATGGCGTTCCAGCACTACTTGATAGTGGCCAAAATATTGGTTTCTTATCAACATCCTTCCAGATACCAGTACAAAGCTCAGCACTGTAGGGGCTGCTATGGGGAAAATTAATTGCATCTCAACCAGACCCAATATGGATGCACAAATGTGTTTAGTGAGAGCAAAACAATAGGAGAGCAGTGGTACTTAAGAAAGGAGAAATCCATAGTTAGGAGCATTAGAGTATTTTTTGAAGAGGGAGCATATGTCTTTCAACAGAGCTTATTCTATAAAACAGAAAAATCATTGTGGAAAATTATGTAAGGTGATTAAGTCTGCAGACATTATTATCTTCCTCCTCTTTGCTAGGAAAAAGTCCTGAAGATACTTGTTATTTACTGCTTTCTTAGTTACATGAATGAAATAATGTTGTGTGTGATCTTTAAATCTTAAAAAAAGCAGAGATCTCACTGCTGTCAAATCACACTAAAGTGTTTACTTAGCAGAGCCAAGAGGCTGTCCAAATAGGTTCAAAAGTAACAGGCTTGGAGAAACACTAAGATAAAGTGCTACCAGAAAGAAACAGTTGAGTGGAAAGTGGTAGTTTTACACAGGAATGTTCCAGGAGTAAATGGAGTCTAAAGGAAAATAACAAACAAAATATCAGTGCCGCTTCACAACAACCTACACCTTCTCCTTGCTCCTATATGATCGCAGCAGGGAACAGAGTGCTCCAAAAATGCTGAGAGCTGAAACAGCTTCTGCTCAACCAATTAATACAGGTCTTGCCACTTATTTTAATTTAGTGGAGGTGAGGGAGCTGAAGAGGTTTTAACACACTGAATGATAATAAGCAAGGGATGATTCTCAAAAATGCTTGGAGTTTCATTGCTTGGAGCTTATCAGACCCTATTTAGTCGTAGCATCTCAACTAAAAGACCCAGGAGAACAAGTTTCTGCAAAGATTTCTTCTGCTTCCTAGTTCACCTAGATTGAAAATATCACAAAAAACTTACTTTCCTTACTTTAGTTGAAACACTGCAAGGAAGATTATTGATAGTAGTCATTAAAAGGGACAGGTGTTTTTTCTGGCTGTTGTAACAGCTGGCAGCATAATTCAATCCGATTAATATGTAAGGATTCACATATGGGTCGGTATTTTATGGATGGCTGGAACAAGTGACAACATTTAACAAATTACCTAAAATAGGTCTCAGGGTGTTTCTGTTTCTAGCGCTGAAAAAAACGAGGGTTTTTTAAGCTTTTCTGTGTTTGGAGATTGACTTTCATGCATGCTCACATTTTCTGTATTTCTTTACAAGCAACTGGTACTTTTGAATTCTATGATTCTTTCATATTAATTTTTTTCTAATTAAAAATATTCTCAAAGTTTGAAACTGTAAAAAACCATGGCAAAACAAAGAAACCAGTAACAGTATCCCATTTGCAGTCAAAGTATTTATTTTAGAGTATGACCAAAATTATTTGCTCAGAAACACATAGAATGTAAAATTATAACACATATATTATATATTGTCCTTAGAAAGACAGATAATCAAAATATTTATGAAAATTAAAGCAGAGAATCTCTTGAATGAACAGTATGAAATGTATTTCAGTGGGAGAGAATGGAAGAACAAACAAAGCCAGTATATTTTATCTGTCGTGATTTTTTTGTGAGAAAATAGAACTAGAAAGCTCTCCACAGAGGATTTTCTAAATGTGAGAAACTTACTATATCACCCTACTTTTGTTGTAATGCTCATAAAACATCATGCTAATATCTACTTCCACGTCACAGCGATCTCTCTCTGAGCGCTCAGCCATGAAACAGGAAATAAGCTTATTTTCCTTTGCCTTGGCTTTCCACACATAAGCATTGTTTTAACCTTTAAAACTTCTGCAGTCCTGGGGTCTGAGGCTTGCAGATTTTTAAGCTTTTCCTCCAGGATACTATAAACACACTTGAAAAAGTGACATGCACAACATGTGGGGAAGCATAAGTTATACCTTACACCCCTGAGAGTGAAAAGAAGCTGCTGTAGGCAAATATTTAGATGCACCTGAGCAGCTTCTCATTTAAGGACCTCTCCAAGTGAAGTGCGAGGCTTGGCTAAGCACTCTCAACACAAATTCAGCTTTTTTTGCTTTTGACTGGATTTACTTCTCCAGCTGCAGAATAAACTGTTTGGTTATAAATGTTAGCCATTAACTATGGCACTTAGCACAAGGAAGATTGCAGTCATATAACAATATAAAAGAGAAACTACTGCACCTCTCCTATGTGGCATCTCCTTGAGCCATTAAGAACAGAGAGGAATTCTGCATTTAACCTCAAGGACACAGAGATTGCTTGATTTGTGTCTGAACCTTCACTACCCCTGAACTCCTATTGGTTTATGCCATGTAGTATCAAAATAAATAGACATTGTTTTGCCATAAGAGATTTTGAAATTAGCCTGTACTGAAAAAAAACAATTTCAAATTCAGGCAAGCTGTAACCTGAAACACAATGAAAGCCATATGGCTTTTTACCCTTACTTGGCCAGTTCAGTGTTTTCTGAGTGCCATCTCCCCAGTTAATTAATTTATTTTCTTATAATGTAGGTTTTGACTAATCCTCCCCAGGGAGCATTGCCTAAGTCTGCCAGTGTAACTCTTTATGGCCATATTTTATGAACATAAATTGTAAAAATTAACATAAAAAATACAATATGAATTTCACAGAACCTTTTTACTTGGCAGATGAGGTGTTTCATCACAAAAGTCATATATAGATGCTGCAGTAGAAGACTTCCTATTAACAGGCTAAACTGAAAAGTAAATCACAAACCTGGTGCAGCAAATATTGGGACAAAATACTTGCTTCAAAAGACTAGAATATTTAGTTACATTCACTATGGAGTTTCCTCCTTTCTAAATTTTTTAGAGAAAATATAGCTATATTAAGTTATAATTAAGAGCATCCATGAATTATAAAATGTTTAAATTAAACCACAGGACTTTCTGAGGTTTCATTATTACTTTAACAAGCATAGAAAAAATGTACCAGTAATTCACAAATATTTTGGCTGACCAGTTTCTCAATTTGTTCTATAATAAACATGCAGTCAAAAATGTCAGTTCTGCTTGAAAAATACTTTGTTGTTAAGATTGCTTTACACTGACAGATGTGCCAAGAGTAAACTGAAAGGCAAAAGATTGGATTTTGCACAGTATAACTCCAGATTCCTTATTGTTTACTCTGTATCCAGGTACAGCTGAGGCCTCTGTGAGAAATCCTGGGTCTGCTCACAAGTGATTCAGTTATTCACAAACTTGTCATAAAAACAGGTGCTCCAATTACACCTACAAGCTTATATTTCAAATTTAAGACTGACCTATCCAGTGTTTATAATTATCTTAAAACTTGAGAAAAAACACCACATTCAGGAGCATAATGGTAAAAAACTGATACCAAAGATGTCTGAATAAGATGAAAGACAAGAGTAAAACATTCCTCCCTTTTGGGTCACATTAAAAAAAAGTTTACTACAATGCCTTTGTATTTGATAGTATTTTTCTTTATTTCCTGTATGTTCATCAGAATAAGAGGGATCATTTATAGAATTAGAACAGCTAGCCAAATAAAAATAACTTGAAAATAACTTAATTTTCAATATAGTAGGAAATTTCTAATAACCAAAATTATTTAAAAGTTCACTAAAACATCCTTCTTTCAGAAATGTTATTTTAAGATAACGAGGATGATTTTTTATTACAAGAAGTAATAATGGAAAAAAATAATTTCATTTTAAAAATCATTAAATATGTCTGCTTACCTGTGCATTTATTATTAGAGAGGAATTGATTAGTCTGTGTTACCGACAGCTTAATAGAAATGTTTCAATAATACATTCATTAAAATACCAATTAAGAAAGCGTAAATGGCCAGGTTGAACAATTCAGTTTGCTGACCTTGCTAAACAGTACACAGATTTATCACATTAAAAATAACATAAACATATTGACTAAAATTATTAGAAATCTGAGTCATATTTATTGCAGCAATAACTCTGATTTTTTGTTGCAGGTGGTCTGTTACCATCATAGATGACTGAGATTGCAGGTTAAAAAACTGAATCAAAAACTCAATATTCACTGAGATGAATACCCCATAATTTCTCTCCTCTGAAGTATTTCATAAAGCCCCACGGTACTAGTACACAATATGTAAATCAGATTAATATAGGATCACAGCCTCCATAACTGTCGGTACAGTAGTTCCCTGCAGTATTAAAGTCCACAAAGCCTGATTTTTAATATGTCATGAACAATGAAGAAAATACAGGTTGCATGCAAAATAGCTGCCCCTTTTGGAAGGACAGCCAACCAGATGCTTTCATTTCTAGGTTGGCGACCACGGGGATGCAAAAAAAGGGGAGGTGTTAGTCCTGGGACTTTACACCTAGGATTTTCAGTAATAAATGTTGCTGTTAGTAGTACACACAAGGTTTTCAAAAAGTTTTGCCACTGAAAAGCCATGGTTAACTCCTAGTTTATCTTGCACATGCTTATTTACAAGCCAAACTACCTGTGGTGGGAGGAGGTTTGTATTACAATTGTTTTGTTTGATAATGCCTCTTACCAAAGCAGAATTTTATAAGTTGCCTCTGTGAGTAAGACTGTTAGGAAAGGTTTTGCCTTTTTCCTATTGTGCTGTGTATGAACTTATCTCTGCTTCTCTGGGATGCAGACAAGCTATATCAGGCAGCTCACAGGGTTCCTCCATGGTTGCAAGATCAGGGGCAGAAATCACCTACTTCCTTTTTGCAAGTCTACATGCTAAGCAGAAGTATTATTTGGACAGTTTCTGTGTTAAATTTTTCTTTGTATGCATAGAGAAGCTTGTCATAGGGTGTGTTTCTACTGGAAGAAAATCATAGCCAAGCTTTTGTGAAAAATGGAGGTGTGAGACCTTGCCCAGAGAGATTAGAGCTGCCACTAAAAGAGCAAGTGGTCCATGCTTTAATACATGTCAAAACTCAAAGGTGAAGTACACTAGTTCGGTTGTCAGCATGCCCCTGTCTTCCCTGGCTTTAGTTTTTCTGTTGTTTGAAGAAAATGATCACAAATTAGAGATGGATTTCTAGGGAAAATTTGGGAAATTAAGTACACTAATCTTCTGAGAGATGAGAAATAATGATTTTGATACAAGTTTTATGAGAAAGAACTGCTAGTTATTTACCTCAAAGGTACCGGCATGCTTTCAAAATCAAATCAACACGGCACAGACAGAAACCTATTGGAAGTCAGCAAACATGATTTTGACAAGTTTAGAAGAACTTAATTTTAGTAGATGTTGTACTAAGCCTTTTTGTGTTGCTCAAATGAAAATTACTGCTTTAGCAAAGCCAACATTAGTCCTTATTAATAAGGATTCATTTCCTTAGTTAATGCTGCCAAGGTGAAAAAAGGTAGCAGAATCAGTGTCTGCTGATTGAAATATCATCTTTTTCATTTTAATACAATTTTTTTTCCTCAACACAAGATTAAGAGAGAAAACTGTGCTGATTACTACTTCTGTTCTATTTATGCATACATGTGCACACCCCATTACTATTGCACCTTGTTTTTTTTTTTGTGGTTAATGGTATTTTAGCCTGGAGCAACTGAAGGAATCAGTTGAGTTTTGTAAATTCCACATTGTTCAAATTATTATGTTTTTTAATGGAATTAATAGGTGATCAGAGCCTGGGGCTTGGTTGTTTGATTTATATACATATTTTTAAATATGGAATTCATTAAAAGGAATTGCAATTTCTGCTAGATCCTGTTACACATTGAACAAGATTTGTTGATTGTGAGAGGTATTGAAATCTAACAAGTCTGACTATTCAGCACATAAAAAACTATAGATAAAGGGAGTTGTATGAATCACAATGATAAGCACCTTTAAGAGACTTCAGAATTGATGGTAATTTTTTTTGTAAAGCCCTTGTCATTAGGTCAGACTAGCTGTCAATAACAATCTCTCTGCCATGAAGTTTATTTCTGTATTGAGAACCTTCCTTCATAGGGATCCTGCAGCATAGGGAAAAGTGAGGAGAAGATGACATTTCAGGCACAGATTTCTGTGTGAGCTAAAGCTGAATCCAAGCACCAGGGAATGGTTGGAGACTTCCAGTCTACTGAGCACCATCTATTCCATATGCACAGGGGTCACGTACTTTAGGTGAACCTTTCTCCCTTAAGGTTGTCTTTTTCATCCACTCAAAGCAGATGAACTTTGTTGACCTGACTCTTCAGAGAGGCTCCATGCAGGTATTGCAGCATTCCTGCTCTTTTAGGTTTACAGCACATATATATATGACAATTTCGCATGTATTTGTTTGCAATTTTTTGGTGAAAATGTTTTCAGCTAGGGCAGAGGATGAACACATTTTTTCACTTTTCTCCTTCTTAATTTGAGACGTTCATTTGACCTTGAAAAGTTGTGGCTTCTCTTCTGTGTGTTGGGAATAATACTGAGTTCCTAGGATAAGATGGTAATGTCAGAAATTACGGCCTCATAAAACCCTTAATTCTCATCATAAAAATAATATATAAAGTAGAGAACTCTGAGGGTGCCTTACATATTGCACTGTCAGGTTTAGGAGCACTACAATAAAATTTACAATGCCTTTTTATTTGATAGTCGGTAAGAAAGAAAGAAAATCTAGCTTAAAAATTGCCATGCTATAAACAAGTGAGCCTTCCTAGGGTTGGAGGAAGGGAAGAAGGGAACTTGAAATTCTGGGCTTTGGGGCTTTTACTACATTAACACAGTGTTGCTAAGAATCCCAGATGTTCACTCCAGGTGAAGTTTTAAATACACAATAGGCTAAAATGTTGAGATTTTGCTCATTGTGAGCCAAATGCTTTTCTTAAAGTATCTGAAGATACAGATAGGACAATTAAATTTAGGACCTTGTGAGAGCACAATCAGAGCACCTAAAGGGCTGTTTCAGGCAGGAGGCAACAGATTAAATCCCAGGTGTGTTATGGCCTCAGGGAGTTTTCCCACTGAAACCAATGAAGGCAAATTTTTATTCAGTTTCTCTAGGAAAATTTCATCACCTGTTTTCTGAGCAGTAGTAATCATCTTTGTTACCACTTTCCTTTCTGACTGTGATTTTCTTTCATGGCTAAAAGTCTATCATGCCTCTCTCTACGCAACACACAGAAAATATTGGTTTGTTGCAACTCCCAGCTGTAGGAACTACCTTTCTAACTTGAAAAAGAAAAGGTCATATTTCTTCTTCCAAATAGTGTATAAATGATGGTTACTATAAAATGACAAATATGTCATATATGACACAACAAATAAGTCTAAATATATCCATTTTTCAACTTGAATATCAGAATATAACAGATTTCAGGATCAGTATTTTCTGAAAAGAAATCTCACTAAAGATGTTTAGTGTGCAAGATGTTCTATAGAAACATAAAAAGGAGTACAGTATGGAGAATATGGAAAGATATAGAAAGCAAACACAAATACAAACATTCAAGGTCAAAAATAAGGGACATGCACAGAGGTGTTTTAAGAATAAATGAGAACAATTTTCTTTCCAGTTTAGTCATTCATCTCCAACTGACTGTTTAGCCTAGGAGGGACAAGCTTGGTCATGTCACACTTTGCACAGATGCTGGCCACCAGAAACACCTGAAGGGTTAGCCATCTTGCAGAAGCACTTTTTGTTCTGACTTAGCCAGAGGTAGACTTTTATTCTGTGACTCTGTTATGGAATTCAGTGACTAGAAGAATATATATGTAGAATATATACCACATGCTATCTTTAGAATGGAGATTCTGAAATGCTGCATTACCTGAGTGATTTTGAAAGCTATCATTCATATTTGTTTACTTGCAAAACTGTGGCTCACAGAAACAGCTCTATTTTTTCTTGAGAGATTCAGAGTGCTCTGGTAAGTATTTTCATACATGGTCAGACTTTCATACATCATTATGTGGGCAAAAAGTAAGTCTATCAAAAATTTAAAACAAGCAGTTGTTGTTCTGGAAGGCAGCAGATGCTGAACATTTCACAGATGCCTTCCTCCCATTTGTTTGGTTCCACCACTTATGTGGGGATAACCGAAACACATTTTCTAAGCCTTGGCAGTGCACTTGATCAGCACTCTGGTGGCAGATGAGTTTCAGGGTAATTGTGTCAAACAGGTGTGAAGGGGCAGAATGGGGCTTTCATTGGAGTGTTTTATGGATGTCTGCTAATTGCATTCTGCTTCTCCCAACATTCTCACTGGAATCTCATACAACAAGGTGTGGTAAGGGTTGGCAGATCTACTGTCTGAAGAGATAGTGCCTTTCTCCCATCAGCACAGCCTGACAGATAATGCACCCATGGTCAGATGGGTTTGTTCCCAAAGCTAGAGGGCAGCTGTCAAACTGTGGTGGAGTATGCATCCTCTTTCTTTACTTATATCTACCATGTTTGCTTTATTTTCAAAGAAAAAGGTACTAATTGCTTCATGTTGTATTTATTACGCTATGAAGTGTTGTAGTGTGTTCGTTAAGTTCATTTAATTCCTCCCCCATTTTATGTATCTGCTCCCCCCATTTTGTGTAAAATGGTTCTGCCCTCCTCAGTTTTCCCGCCACAGGTCTCCTGACAGTTATGTTACTATGGTTACCCCTGCCCCCTTCAGTTGTCAATCGCTCAAGTTATGTAACTTCCCCTCCCTTATTTTACCATATAAGTAAGTTTTTCCTCCTCCCTGGGCTCAGTCAATCACCCCCACTCCTCCCAGCTTTCGAGAACCTTCTTCTCTTTGGGGGATGTAATTGGCTGAGGTCCCGGGGCTCCTCTCTAACCTTGTGTTTATTGGATATGTTAGCATGTCAGTTATGTTGTGCATCTCCCTATATGTTTTCCTATTTGCTAGCGGGGTTTCCCTCCTTTCTCCGCCCCTTGCCTTTAAAACCTCGCCTCTCCCCTTGCCCGAGGCCATTTTGCTGGTCGGTGCCCTCCCTCCGTTGGTACGTGCCATCCTTCAATAAACCGACGTTAACTCCCAGCAAGTGGTCACTCCTTTTTCTCGTCTCGTCCAGCGCATATAATCCAGTCCGCGATTCGGCCCAGCCCGAGGCCACGACGCCAAGGGGGGCTGATCTCAGATGCAGCGGAGGCGTCGGCCGTTTCCCCTCTAGCTAGCCGGACTTTGAGCCACATACGCGTTCGCGCAATGAAGGTTAATTTGTCACTTTTCTGTAAAGACTAGAATTTCAGTAATTTCATTTTACCTCTAGTAGGTTAAAAATGGCTCATAGAAGGGACTTAATCAAGAACTTCTGCCTATTCCTGTGAATTACTGGTATGCTATTTGGTTAAAGTTCTTAAGCTTTTATAGTAATTGAAATGTTGAGTTGAATCTTAGAATTAACTACTGATATTTTTAGAAAGTAAATTAAAGCTTTTCTACTTTTCAGTGGAAGAGCCTTCTAAATTTCCTTTATTATTTGTATGCAGTGTCACTTTTAGAGAGAGTTCTTGGCACTGTCAGCCTCCTGAATCTCCTTCACAATATCATTTTAAGGATACATGTGAAAAAAAACAACAACAAAAGCCCAGACATAATTTTAGGTGACAATATTCTTCCATATAGTTGCTTTTCTTAAGCAGGTGCACAAGTTTACTGTGTAACTATCAGAGTCATGCAGCATGCTAGGAAATAATATTTAATATCAGCTATTGTCTTGAGGCAGATATTAAAGCCTACTGATTTTCTTTGGTCAAGCACAGTACTAAAATTAATATCTGAAAATTCAAGACATAAAGACAAAATGACATATATTACGATATAAGCTTCTTAAGGGAAAGGAAATCTCAAAGAAAAGCATCCCTAAATATTGTTAACTGTTCAGCTACAGCAGAAATGCTGAGATATCACTGCATAGATCTATAGCCATTGTTCCATCACAAAAAATGAAATCAAAATAGATTGAGAGAAACTAAAGCATAAACTTATATATTCTTTCCAACTAAAACAAGAGGGACTGCAGTCAGCAGCAACTGTTGTAAAACAGCTACTTCAAAGAGGTAGCTACTCGATTTGAGAAAATTTAAAAGCCCACATTGCAAAAAGCATGCTCAGAAAATGTATATTTATGATAGCAACTTTCTGTGAAAAGGTCAGATAATTAGGGATCATGAAATGCAAATATAACTCTTTTTTTACTACTTTTATGTTAGATGTTATGTTAGCCTGCTTTGTCAGCTTGAGAGACTTGAAAATAATCACTTTTTTCTTCGAGTTAATTTACAAGGAAAGGAATAGAAAGACAGCTTGGCACTGAATGAATACTTATGCTCCTTTAGTCCTGTTGAATTATTTTGTTAACATCCTTGTTAAGAATGTAACAAAATAATTATAAGGTTGTTCTCCAAGACGAGAAAATAAAAGCACTCTCACTGTATTTTATAAGAAACACACCTTTTTCTTTGTTGCAAATATCTAGTCTGAATATTTGTAGTCCTAACAAATTCCCTCTGTCTTTCAAAAATGGCCACATTTTGGTCTATGTGATAGATCCACACTGAAATAAATGTGTTGGGTACAAAGAGGGGTAACTTCTCCAGGATGAAGACCCTCCTACAGAGCATCTGAGATCTGTCCCATTCACACAACATGATTTCTTCCTCTTGAGGCTTGCAATGAGCACAGATAAACCACAAAGCATTTGTAGTCTCTTTGCTTTGCCATAAAACAAGGCTTATTTCTCTTCTTTGGCCATCCATGTGAATTTTACACTGCTAGGTTACCATTACCAGAGAGTATCCCTGTTAGCTCTGCCCCTTTGGACTCCTCCTTGAAACTCAATTCAAACTAAGAGAGTAGCAAAAAAAAAAAAATTCCAATCATCCTAGATGACAACATCCTGCCATATGAAGAAGTTTGATCTAAAATGAAACATACTAGCTTACTGGAAAGAAAGCATAGGCAATGAATTATTCAGGGTTTCTAGTCAAAACCTTTTATATTGTGTTCTATCCCAGGATAAATGGTTCAGACTCAAGTGCCATATTTGTCAACAGTAAACTGAACCTGCTGCCCAAATCCCACACTGACAGTGTTAAACTGCTTGTATATTGTTATGGCTGTCATTTAAGGCAGCTAAAGCACAATTCAGATCAGGGCTGTCCCTGTGCTCCTAACTCATCCCCTTGTGTTTTCACTTCTCATGAGCTCAGAAAACTGGCAGTGCCAGAAGAATTACTGGGGCTGAAACAACACCTGGGCACAGGGGATCCCACTGAGAACAAGGGTACTAGTGATGCTGCATGAACCCTGGGTTTCCTTTATCTGTGCATAATTTAAAACATTACTGCAGTCTTTTATTTCAATGAGATTATTTTTGAAATGTAAATCCCTTGGCTGGGGATTGCAGGTTTTAAAGAGATGAGTCTATTTCCCTGATGTGATGCTTCAGATGAGTCCATTAGACTTGAACCAGCAGGAAATTAGATCAGTATTATTGCTACATATACTGCAACACTTCAACATTTCAGTACAATGGACAATAACACAATATCAACGCTATAAACATTTTCAAATTACCTTGAAAATTCTCTGCCCCAAACATTTTTTAAATACATCAGAGAGTATTTAGAGGTAGCTTTTGGGAACTTTAGTAATGGGGACAAGGGTGCTGTTCCACTATGTTAAATAAGGATTGAGTTAGAGCAGATCAAATTGGGACCTTTGATTCAGACTTGCAATCCAAAAAACCATTGACACTTACAAGTCTACTAGTAAATCTTCCAAGTCTTGAAATCAGTTTTAAATCTTTTTGGGGTCAACCAGGCCAAATTTTTCTTCTAACTGTTTCTGTGGTGTGAATTATTAGAGCTGGAGAGAAACTCTGATCTTTTTCTTGTGTGATGGAATCCCATATGCCTTTACCATTTCAACAAGGTGCTCATTATACTGTCAGTGATTCTTTGTAATGGCTATGTTTCTGCTTCCTTTTCTCAGAAGTGTTTCTATTCTGTAGGTGACTTTGCATTTTGAGAAATGACTTTTGGAAACACCTCTTTCTAGATGTTGAAACTAATCTCAGTTTTTCTGATACAAATTTTGCATCATTCTTCTGAAAAACCCCACACAATATTATTACAAAAAGATTCATAAAGAATAAAATGCTTAGATGAATATTAATCTCAAGAATAAAATGTGAAATTAATCTGTTTGAAATTTGAAAAATATCCATGACTATCTATTTAAAAATAATGAAATCAGATTTCTAATAAGAATGTGAATATTAGCAAATGGCAGATTTGCCTCTGATTTATCCCTATGTACTATGTGTAGCTCTAATTATAGCAGGATTGTACTTGAAAAAAATATTTTATAAATATCAGCCAGTCTTCCATGTGCTGGTACCCCATGTCAACAAACACAGAGGCAGCAGATACAGACCAGATGGCCTAACTAGGAATGTGTTGTTTACATAAATTTGTGTGGTTTCATTGTGTGTTGTGAATGTGCAAACCTGATCCACATTCCTACCAGTGACAGTTATCAATTTTTGTCTAATTTTTAGTAGCTTGTTTGCTCTGTTAGTAGTAGTTTCAGTTTTGAGACCATTATTAACACAATCAGTTACCTCACTGTATGAATACAAATTAGTTTAATTTTGCAAACTTTGCAAAATTTGCAAACTTTGCAAACTCCAAACTTGAAAAAGTATCTTTGATAATCAAAGCAAATGCCTGTTCTTGATATATATTACAAGCTCAATATGAGGCTAAGTCCTAATCTAGATGACACAATGATTTCCTGGTTTAGTTTTTGTCACAGAATCATAATCACAGAAATGGTGAGGCTGGAAGGCACTCTGGAGACAGTTTAGCCCAGTTTAGCTCAAGAAGGGCCAGCTAAAGCAGTTTGCCCAGTATTGTGTCAGCTGAGTTTTAAATATCCATAGACAGAAACTCCACAAAATTAATGATAACCTGTTCTAGAAGTAGAACAAGTTCCCAAAGTAAAACAGCTCTTTCTTATGTTTAAGTGATTTTTATTTTTTTTGCAAATTTTGCCCCTTGACATTTGTCTTTTCAATGCACACCACTCAAGAGTCTCAATCCTTGTTAATTTTCTCACATCAGTTGCTTATACTTTCTATAGTTTATATAAATACATTGGTGAGATTCTCCTGAGCCTTCTCTTGCCTACGGTGAACAGCCCTGCTTTTCTCCGACTCTCATATGAATGATGTTTCAAGTTCTTGATCTTTGTGGCCCATTTTGTGGAATTTGCTCCAGTATTTTTGTTTATCTCTCTGTCTCTTGTACTGGGGAGACAAGAACTGGACTCAACACTCCAGATAGTTCTCACTAGGTCTGAGGGGAAGGATGACTTCCTTCAGCTTGCTGGCAAAGCTTTTCCTAATGCAGCTCAGTATACTGTGGATCATCTTTTCTCAAGATATATTGCTCAGAGTCAGCTTGCAGTTCACCAGGGCAGCAGACCCTTTTCTATTAAGCTGTTTTCCAAGCAGTCAGGTGCAGTCCAAGCACTCCCAATCTATAATCACTGGAACTTGTGAATTATTTCTTCCCAATATATAATCACTGGAACTTGTGAATGAGAGGTTCACTCCCGTAGTTTGTAGAAGGTCTCTTCTTCTTCTGGTGCAGACAGCCAGTAGAAGCACATCACAACATCACCATGTTGTTGTTCCTGTTTATTTTGATCCATATATTCTCCACTGGCTTTTTTCACGTCCAGATCCATAATGTGCCATGACATACAGTGATAAAAATTTCATTAATGACTTCCTGCTTTCCTGGACACCTTCTATAGTCTGTTAACACTTCTGCCATTAAATTGGATGGGAGTAAGACAAGCTTTTCTTTAATTGCTGAGTCATTAATCAGAAAAGAAAAATACCATTTCAAACTTCTTCAAAAGGAATCCCAGTAGTCCTCAGTCAGATTAGAGGCTTCTTAACTGCTGTAAGGAGGGGTATCGTATCTTCTGTTTTGTGTGCATTAACATTTGGAAGAGAGCTGATTGTTTTAATGGTTTTTGTCTGTGTGTCAGTGAGACAAAATGCAGTAATAGATCCTGCTGGTTATTTGTGTTTCTTGTCTTTGTTCCTATTTTATCATTTAAATCAAGTTATTTTCTCTACCTGCAATTTGTAAGCTTTAATTAATTGGCATGAGGTTGGCTTTATGTGACCTGTAAGATATTTTATCAGTATCAGTATAAGTAACATATTTGCACTTTGTGCATCCAATTACAATATCTGGATTTTATGTAACCATAATTAGCATTATATAATGATAAGGTTGCAAGTTAAAAGGAGATACACAACTGTATTCTAAAACTACATGATTAATTAGAGATTTTTAAATGAAATCCAATTTACATTTTGGCAAAAAAGGACACAGTATAATATCTCCATATCAAGGGAATATTCATTATTACTAATTAACAAAAATTAAATGTGCCTTACTTGCAGGCTTCAAAATAAGAACTAAAATGAGGCACAATTATAAACAATTTCATGCATCTAGCAAGAACAATAATCTCTTATAGGTAAGAGCTTGACTGGGCTGGGAAAAGCTTGTACTCTCCTCTAGCAGCTACGGTTCTTATTGAATTACCAGGAGTCATTTTGTAAAATGGTTTTGTAGCTCCAAGAAATATTCTGCACATCCACTGCAACAAACAGACTAAGAGGATAACATGCATCTAAGGCAGTTTCTGAAAACTTGTACAATCTACTGACATATTGATGAGAATCCCTTTATCCTTGCCTTTCAATGAACCGATCCAGGGATCATTTAGAGTAATACCTAGATCGCCTAGCCTGGCTGCTCCAACTTGGTGTAAACCAGTGTCAAAGTAAAGGACACAGTAATTTAACAATTCAGAGATGCTAATGTAGAATCCTGTGTGGAAGACATTGCCCCACCACACAGGATTCCACATAACATCTCTGAATTGAAGGTGAGTTTGCTCCAAGGTATTAATGCTAATGGCTAAGGCTCTGTACACACTGTTTTTTGTCTGAAGGACAGCATTTGAGATGGTGATATTTAGTGGTTGCCTGCGGGCTTTCCAGTACTTCATGTTCTCTGGAGAATTGTCCTAAAAGTTCTTCTCTTAGCCCATCTCCTGACTTTTTCATTTTAGATACCTAAGTGGATAGTCTAAATCTTACCCTTTGGCAACAAGGATTGCCTTTGGGTCCACAGCTGAGTGATTGAGTGATGTGAGAAAGTGGGCATTTTTGAGAATCTTCCCCTGACATGAGTGAAAGTGCAAAGGAAAGAATGATGACAGCACTTATTCTTGCATGGGCAGGGGTTAATCATGTTCTACAGGAGCAACTAGACCTACCCTATTGCTCTCTGTTGCCTGACTATAGAATAATGCAGCTGACATATGCACTGACCATGCTGAAACTGGCCCTCTGTGCCAAGAAGAGTTAGAGGTCCATCAGGCAGAAGCAGCACAGGAGATGTGGAGGCCATATCTCCAAAATAACCAAAGTATTCCAAGGAAAGAGGGCTGTTATGAGATCAGAATATATGTAGCTGCCTTAGGTGATTTATGTGGGACAATTTTGCTGTCAGGGTGACCACAACACTAAAGGATTTCTGCATTCATCCCTTGGACTTCTTTACTCAAACTCAAACTATCTCAAATTTAATGCCATAATAGGTAATCTTTATCTTATCTTTTACCACAAAGAATGAGGCAATGGTTTTCTGGTGACATAGCTGAAATAAACAGCATTTTGTGATATTGACCCTTATCAGAGTCTTCTTCTGAAGAAGGAAAAGCCTGGAAGGTAAATGGGGGAAGAAATTTGAAAGGAAAAAAAAAGCAGGATGGGTGATAAAGAAGATAAAGGGATGACATAGACAACCCGATCATCAATCAAGTTGTTGCAGTCTAATTCTGGCATCTGTAAGTATTGCCTGGGGCAGGCAGTTGTCTAATTCTTTGCTTTCACTATCTACACTGATTTGTTAGTGCTCCTTATTGATGCTTGATGTTACTGTTCCTTCACATCAAGCTGCTACAACTTTGTAGCTTTGTTACAAAAAGCCTGCAGCTTCTCTCTCTTTCCTCATAATCATTATTGAGATGTATCTACCATTGTGGTTGAAAGAGAAGAAACTTCAGTGTTGGATGGAAGAGGGCTGGAAGAGTGAAGGGGTGTTTAATGCAAGCAGGAGCCTGAAGTGGCTATAGGAGGTGGTGTATAATAAGAAGAAGGATCAAAGTGCAGAACATCAGCAGTAGAATAAAAAGGAAAACCCAGGAGGAGACATTCTCCTCTCCCAGGAGAAACTTTTATTTTTATGGAACCCATAGAAAGGAAAAGCCAAAATTAAAAGTGCAGAAAAAAGGAGAATGGCAAAGATAAAAACAATCCAGGATAATGGGACAGGAGAATCAGGCAAAGATGAATTTTAAAAAATGGATCTAATATAAAGTGAAGAAAAGCACAGAATTTTGCAATTTCTTTACAGTGATTTGGATTTATTGAGCAGGAGGTCTAAATCTATAGAAGGTGTTCTGGCTAACAACAACAAAATATTTGATGTAGTTCTTGACCTTTTATGACAGTATTAGCCACAAGAAGAAGGATGACCACAGCTCTGAAGAAGCATGACCACAGCTCTTTAGCACAAGAAATAGAGACTGCAGTCCCATGAGCTGCAGTTTCCCCATACAGCTAAACAGTATAGTTCCCTGTGTCACAGGAAGAAATCTATTTACAAACTAGCCTGCCCCATTCCTTGGAACATATTTTTGGTTTCTGTCACATAAGTATTGCTCAGTCAGTAAGTTTTCAATCATATTCTTCATTTAAGATACTGATTAGTCCAGGAAGAGATCACCTTTGAAATATTTACAACGGTGTTGATGTGCTGACTTCCTTTACTTATTAGGACAGACAGAGTTCTTCAGAATCACTTATTATCTCATTGCTATTTTCAGAAATTAGAAATTAACTTCAAGACCTCAAAATGTGCTTGTGTGTCAAATAGGATTTTTATGCATGTCTTACCACGCTCAGAATATGAAGAGGAACTATGAAGTAGCTTATTCAGTCACTGATCAAGTAGTTTTCCATTTGCATTTTGGAAACCTCAGTCTAAATGCCAATGTCATTAGGCTGCAGGTATTTTAAGGCTTTTCTTAAAATTAATGATTTTAAAAGTTCATCCAAAATAAGGTCATACCTTAAAAAGCAGCAAAAATCCTCTAAAAGGCTTTCCAAATCTAAACCTGGAAAATGAAAAAGAAAATATATTCAGAACCATTTCACCTTGACCTAAATTACTTTGTGGGATTTTAGGGTTAAAGCAGAAAGAGTGAGAGAAGAAGAAAAGAAAAGAAAAAAACCCAAACCAAAACAGGGTAACCTTCAGAAGACATTCAGCAGAACCTGACAAAGTTTTGATTGAAGAAAGATTGATTCTCTAAAGTTTGAATGGTCAGATATACACTGAATTTGCTGAGGTTCATTGCTAAATCCTAGAAAGTATTTTCATCCCTTCTATCCTAATGAGCTTATTAGTAAAAGGCTGAAAGGATCACAGGTTGTCTATCAAATAAGATTGTCAGTCACACACTGTTAGCAACTCTGCTGTGATTTATACACCATGATTACAGAAGAGAGAGAGGTATGAAAAAATGAACCTTATTGTGTCCTGTGACCAGTGCAGTGGCACAAAGTACAATGTACAGCATTGTGCTTAGGGAATGGGAAGGTGCATGTTCTGGATGAGGAAGCCATAGAAAATTAGATAGAACGGTACCTTTCCCCTCTTGTTTCCTCCAGTGGTAATTATATTGCATAGAAGAAATTGAATTACCTGCAGCAGTAATAGTTATGGGTGAAAAAATATGCTATTATACATGATTTAAAAGTGGGGGATACAGTCGACATGGGAAGGGGAAAGCTCAAACTCAGCTCAGCTGGTGCTAGAAACAGGCTTTTTCTATGCTCCCTGTACTCAATGTACCTAGACACAACTGGCTGTCAATGCAGTTCTATGTCGAAGAGACCTTATCTTTGATATTTTTGATTGAATTTTTATGTAGCAGCAGGAATTTTGATAACTTATAGAAGAATATAATTTATGGGGAGAAAATTGGGATGATTTGCTTATAACTGAAATATTTTGAAATTGTTAAAAAAGCAGGGTGATTTTAATAAAGTGCTTCTCAATGAGACTTGCATCTAAAGGGAATGAAAATAGAGCTTGCAAAAATCACAATTAAATAACCAGCTAAAGATCCAGGTTGGGCTGAGCTTAGCAGAGCTGAGAGCTGTACACACATGCATCACATTAGTTAGGGTTGTTGGAAAGCCCCAGAAAAGTCTTTGGGGCACAAAATTAACTTAAAACAATCTCTTCCAGTTTCTCCTGACAGATGTTGCTTTCTCTCCCACTCAGTAAGGGCTTCTCTCTTTCCTTGAGATAACCAAACAGCTCTGTCAATGGTTCCCTGTTCACTATTATTCTTCTCTTGTGGCCTGGCTGATTCCTTTTGATAAGGATTGCATTGTAATTTAGCAATTGCAGTTGTACTTGAGATTTTTGCTACACAATGAGAGTATGCATCAGTGGAAGCCTTTGGGAGTGGCTCAGCTGGCACCTTGGTTAATACAAATCTCTGCATAGGCTTTGGTAGAGAACAGTCTATGCTCATCATTTGTGCAGCTGTCCCATCATGTTACTACTGACAAGTAAATTCAAATCCAGCCAATAATCTTATTACTAGAGTATTTAAAGTAGATAGTCACTTGAATAAAAGCTGTGTGCATTTCAATTGTTCAGAGAGAAAATTATGTGAGGCAGAAAATTTAAAATCATCAAAGGCAGTCTGTCTGCTTCACCAACATTCTAAGGAAAACAAGGCAAATAGGAGGAGAGAATATGGGGGTTTTTTTTGGTGATCTCTCTGCTCTGCTGTCCTATCCCAATACCTGGTTAAGCACAATTTTTTTTTTTCTTTAAACTATCATCCTAGCTATATTAAAATTGCAGAAAGAGGAGCCTTATCTTCTGTCCTTAAGAAAAATACAAGAACAAGATTAAAAAATTTGGACAATCAAGAAACTATCTCCTTCTGGGAAAAAACTCCTTAAAAACTAACAGAATACCTTACATTTCTGAGAAGCTCTTCAAACACATTCACCAAGTATTCCTATTCAGTATCTGCTGCATAATAAAAAAGCTACCAGTTTGTTGTATATGATCGAACAGAATGGGTTCATGAGAACCCTGGCTGAAATAGGAAATTTATATCAAGAAATACCAAGTGGTTGAAAAATACTTCAAGATAGAATTTAATGTGTATTTAAAATGTTTTGATGAGATGAACAGAGAATGCTTCAGGCCATGCAAAAACATATTGTTAGGAGCTCCTGTTTTACATATCAAATATGTGTTTTATGCTGTGCTATCCTGCTTTCAAGACAAATGGTCATTACTTGTTATTTGTCTCCATATATCTCTTACTAAGAGGTTTTTTTGTTTTGCTTTCTTGTGTTGATAGGCACGGAACATTTAGCACAGTCAGGGCTTCATGGTTCAGCTCTTCCTTTTTAAATGAAAAGGAAAGAAGAGCATACATTATGGGAATGCAAAATTGTATAACCTTGTCTTAGAAAGCTAGGCATTTAAAATCTGCTCCAGGAGTACCACTTATGTAGATAAAGCACATAGACTTAGTAGAGATCAAAACAGTTAACAGAGAATTAAAAATACTTCACAGTGTACCATCTTGCCAAGCTTTGCATATCAAATAAATGTCTTCATTAAGGCTATAATTAATGATTATCCTTATCTTTATCCTGGTGGCATAAAAGCCACTATGTCTGACCCAGATCCACTGTACCCAGTATTTGAAAACAGGACACATTTACAAATTAAGATTTGAACAGAGCAGCCAAACATATGCTAAAGGCAGGAATAAGGCACAAGACAGGTCAGGATTTACAAAACACAAATACATAAATTGGTTAACTAATTGGTGTGTTGTCAAAAGTGGTGAGGATATGGCTTATCAGGCCAAATGACATGGCCTTCATGCATTACTGTAAAAATGAGATATTATCTGCTTTAAAATGAGATATTATGCTTGAAATCTGTTGTTTCATTAGTGATATCTACTTTCAGATTACTTTTGAATTGAAGATTCCATAATGAAATTTTCGGAAAATGTATTTTAAGTTAAAAGGACATATTGACAAATCAGTGCTGTATTTATAATGACATCAACCTTTTTTTAGTTAAGAAGTCTAAAATACTTCTTGCTTTCATTTCATTCATTGTTCCCAAATGAATGCTTGCATTCATTTGGGAACATGTTATTTTAAATATTTTGTTTTATCATGGAAAACACAGCATAGAACTTAAGGAGTAGGCAGATTATTTTTCCTGTTAGTCCCTAAAAGATATTCTTGAAAGTGAGGCTTGCATTCAGACCTAACCCTTCACCCATTTAGGTCTCAGCTCATTTTATTTTCAGAACATTATTTTTCTATGTTCTCCATTGTTTTGGGTGATTTTTGTTCTGCAATGTTTTTGGGTTTTTTCTTGTGTTATCTATCCTTTGTTTAAATTTTTCACCTCTTCTCATTTCTGATTATTGGCATATATAAATTATGTAGATTTTTGCTGTGCTGAATGCTTGCATTTCACGGTGTCCTCAATGAGATTTGATGACCAAGAGTTCTGCAAATGAACACATTTGTGACCTTTGCCTCAAAATCCACACCCAAGGGAATCCTGGTGTTATTCATTTCCCTTTCTAGAAACTGAATTAAGAGATTTCTTTTACAGATAATTGAAGTTTCTTGCCTTTTAGTTTGACTCTGTTGAATTTCTTGAATCATCACGAGCACATAGGGAGCATTGCTATATAAATCAAATAATAATAATATGTATAAAGGAAAATAACAAAGGGGAAGAAAAAAATCTCATGCTGTTAAAAACAAATTATACTTAGATATTGAGAAGACCTCCCATGGTTTAAGAATGAGTTATAGTATTAACAGAAAATATATCATTTGAACACATTTCATCTATTTGACATGATGAGAGAAAGATTCAAGTGGAACCCAGACTTTGATTGTTTCAATTCACATTAATTTCTAAGAGAAAATGTTTAAAGAAATTGTGTATAAGAAAACAATTCATGTAATAGTGTTTAGTATAGCATGTCCCAGTTGAATGCTTTTTTTTCCTTTGACATCTGTTATCTAATATCACTTCTGGCTTTGTGGAATGTCCAATATTACTTTTTCAAGGTCCTTGAGCATACACTTAGCTGTAAACATATATCTGGGCATATGTTGTTTAATTACTTCAAAAATATTTACTCCTAAGAAGGATTAAATATTTGAATTATGCTGCATATGCGACTGATCCATGTGCAATTGTATAAAAGATGCTTGTCTGGGAGCACAGCTAGGAAGAGGTAAAACTGGCTGGATGAGAGATTCCCCAAGAGACACTGAAACAGCTGCCACAAGCATATGCTCTTCTACATGCAGACCAAGTCATGGTGACTATTCCTTCCACTTTGTGAAGAAATGAGGCAGTAGATTTGTTAACTGGACTTCCACTTGTGGTGTTATAGAATTTCTTGGCTGAGAGATTCTCAAGAGTCACTTCAGGATTAAAAATATAGTAAATTGCCACTGAAATTAGAGACTGGTGTTTTATTATCTATATTAAATTAAGCCTTTGACACTGACAATTTAAGACCTACTACTTAAAATATATATTGAGAAAAATTTCTTGGCAGTATAGTCAAGATATAATAAACAAAGGGAAATGAGAGCAGAAATAGACACACATTAAAACTAATATTCACACAAGGGTAGGTGCCATGCCAATTATGGAGCTTTCCCTCTTCCAATCCCTTGCCTAATTTATTTTTTAATGTGAGACAGATTCCCATGTCCACCTGAAGATTTCTAGTCTTTTGAGATATCTCTTCAGATACAATTCTTACAATGAAACGAGTGAGTTGTTTTATATTAATATCAAAAATACTATCTTCAATCATAGTGTATTTGTTAGCATAAAGCCCCTTCTCATAGGAAAACCTCTAAGACATTATTTATGGGGAAACAATTTCACTTTCTGCCTACACCCGCAGAACTCTTCAAGGGCTTGAACACTGTGCAATAAGAAGAGCTGTATTTCCATGTCATTCAGGGCACATTCTCTTTTAAGTGTCCTAGAGAAGACGCACAACTGGCGTTTTGAAGGAGACAAAGTGTTTGGTTCTACTGTTACAATTTATGCATGAACATGTATTGACTCCTTATGGTGGGGTTTTCAATAAAGAGAGGGAATCTCATTGACTGGATTTGATCATAATTCATTTTCATATTCTAAAACAAAGGAGTATCATGCCATTAGAGAATATGCAGAAGTCTTACCCAATATTTCAGTTTGGTGTGTGGTGCAGAGGATAAATATTAGCAAGATCAGTCATAGTAACTGAACGGGTTTCATGAGATTAAAATGTTATTTTCTCTGAACAATATACAAAAACATTGCTAAATAAGGTTGGAAGCCACTTTAGCTTGGTGTTCAAAACAAATAGAATGCTGAATACTGTCTGTGGCGCACTGACCAGTACACATTGTATTTTCTTATATCAGGAATGTTTGTACAAATATATCTATTTGGGGGAAACAGCTCTTGTTTTGACAGAGCACTATGGTATGTTAGAACAGTACTTTTCTTATGCTCTCTCAAAGATGTGGATGCAGCTTCCTTGTCTTTGAGCACAGGGTCTATAGACTTTTTTAGCTAACACACAGCTGGCTGTAGATCATTGATTTTGTCCTTGACAAATTTTAAATGAATTTCAGGATGAAAAGTTTACTGATTTTCATTACAAATGCATCTCCTATCTTCTACTGTACAGAGCTGGTGAATGCAGAGCTGAAATTGGACTAATGTATCTAGTAGTGTATAATGCTTCTTCTCCATTTTTCTTGTTTGTGTTTTGTTGGGCTTGGGTCTTTTCAGAATGGCAGATGTTTTGCATTGAAATAGGAACTTCCTGTCATCTGTTTGTTATGATCTAGATTCTCCTCTCAACTGTAGTTCAAATAAAAGTGAACATCACTGAGTGCAATCAAAACACAAATAGATTTTATGGCATTGAAAACTGCAGTCTGTATATCTTCCTTTCACTAAGACTGATTACCAGTTTCAGAGCTTAGTAGTTCTGGAAAGGTCAAATGTAACATGAAAGAGGAACCAAGGTAATGAGAATGGGAGAAAGATGAGAAAGGCAGAAACAAATAATGTGATTTACTCACCTTCAGTTTTTGTGAAGTTTATGAGGAAAGAGAAAAAAAGCAAGGGAATGCTGTAAAAGAAATCAGCAGTAACTCTGTAGTCATAGAGAAAACACTTTCTGAAGGCATACCTCCGATCTTAAAGATGTCTGTTTTGGCTTGATATCATATGATAGGTCAGTCATAATAAGTCTTTTCATCTTCAGAAGCCTTAACTGTTGTGACAGTAAATTTTTGTGGGCTTTGTTAAGACTGGACTCAGATGAACAAAAATGTTGCTGTTATGAATATCTAGTGTTCTCTAATGTTACTTCAACACAATAGACCAGCTCTACCATAGGGCTTTGTGTTATCTCTGGTTCACTACTAAGAAATTAGGTCAGACTATTAAAAATAACCATCTGCCCAGTGGGGATCTGTCTATAGGACCAGCTCTTTACATCAAAGAGCTTTATTCCTTGTCACATTTGGATTTTGTACTGCTAAAGAAATATGTCAGGAAAACCGCATTTTGAGGAATTTGCAAGATGTTTAATACATGGTTATTCTCATAACTCATTTAATAATTCAGGGATGGTGGCTGAATAATCTGTTGTTTTATAAAGAAATAAAATCATGAAGAGTGCTTTATTGAACAAACAGGGTTGGTAACATATTCAAGGCTGCAAAGGTAATCTGAGGATTTGTGTTTAACAGAATTGAATTTCAAGGAAAACCAAGGTTATGCCCATCCTTATATTTCCTCCTCCCCTCTCGCTTTTCTTTTTAATGAGATTGAAGTCTCTGTGATACAAATAAAATCATAATCTCTTAGCAGAGTTTGTTTTTCATTGATATATGAGTGAGTTCTTTCCTTTCCCTCTTTTAGCTATGTGAGTTGACAGTTTAAACAATCCTCCAGGACAGGGCAACCAAAAAAAGGCTTAACTTTCACTTCATAAGATTTAATAACATTGATAGCTTTAAGGTATGTAACAGGTAGAGAAATTTTACTTAAGCGTTGATGTTACAACTTAATGTTATGTGTTGGTGAAGTTGGTGAAATGGATATATTTGATCAGCATATTTTCACAAAAAAAAAAAAAAAAGCTGTGTAGAGGGAAAAGAACATTTTTTCTCAGAAGAGGAGATCTTTCCTTTACTTCACTGTCTTTGTTGTGGTGAGCAGTGAAAATTATTTTGCTGGCTGAGATAAGACTGGCTGCAGCATAAAGCACCTGGTTGCTACAGACTCCAGGAAAAAAATGGGTTAGCAACCAAATAATGTGGCAGCCCGGAAGAGAAGTCTACTATTGTGGCAGAAATTTCACACTATATGAAGTCTTTTTCTCAGTTGACTAAAAAAGCTCAAAAATGCTGAAAAACCCTGCATATTGTAAGACTGGTTCAAAATGCCATAAAGTTAATAGATATCTCTGTTTGGACCTTTGGAGGGTAAGATCCTGACTGATGTCAGGATCTGAAATACTGCCCAGTGTCTTGTTTCGGCAGTCCTCTCCATTCACCAAAGCATTTAATCATGTACTTAGCCCTGGAATGAAATGTGATTTATATGTGCCTAAGTACCTGGATAAACAGAGATGAAAAGTAGAAATACACATAGTAGTTATTGTCTGGCATCTGTTGATTAATCTGATACTTCAGACCAGTTGTTAGTGAATTATTAATATTATCTGGGAAGAATGATTTTCTCTGTTGTGTATCAGAGGAGATGGGCATGGTGCATATCCACTTGAAGCCATCATAGATTATGATTATATAAAAGATATGTTTTATTGAATTGCTTGGAAAAAATGTGGTGCACACAATTTCTAGTTCACTGATATTTGACTGCAATGTGTTAATGTGTTTTTCAGATTTTAAATTGAAGCATGGCAGCTTTTTGAGAAACCATGTGTGATAAGGTCAGAAACACTGGGTAAAGCTTCTGTCACTGCAGTATCTTCTATATTTTCTTCAGACTGAGAGTTTCAAGCGTTTGGGTAGTTTTTTACCTCCTGGGGATCACAAAAGGTTTGATTCATGTAAGTTAGTAAGGTATCAAGAGCACCTAGGAGAAAAACGATTTATGTAAGAGCAAAGCAGCAATAATGGTAATTTATTGTAGGCAGATTCTTTTTTAATGCAACAGCAAAAGAGCGAGGGAAAAGGCCACATCAAGATTTTGGTTCACTCACAAAACCGCCATGAATACCTACAGTCCCCAGATATTTCATTTAAGGCTAGTTCATTTTCTTGTCTTTCTAAGACAAGCAGAGGAAAGCAGACAAAAATCTATTAGCTCTTTTGTTAATTTTAAGATACTTATGATCTAATATTTAGTCTTACTAAATTTATTAAACAACCATGCCACATGTTCACAAACAGACTCATAACAAAGTTAGCACTAAACTTTCAAAAATTATAAACCAGGTCTTACCATGAGAACAGGCTCAGTAAAGTGAGATGTATTATTAAAAACAACAACAACAACAAAAAAACAAAACAAAACAAAAAAAAAAAAACCAAAGAAAAAAAAAACAGAAAAAAAAAAAACTCACCGGAAAAACAACCCAAAACCCATGGCTTTGGAATTTTTAAAGAATTTTCAAGAAATTTATTGACTATGCAAGCCTATTCCACTCCCATGCCCTGAAATCCAATATTATTATGAAAGCATTTTTTTCAGGAATGTGCATTCTAAAAAAAGGAATTCTCTTTAATTTTCACAGAAAAATTGTAGGATCTTTGAACATCGCAGAGTCCATTTTGAAGTTAGGCATGAACAAACATGTTTTATAAATTCTTGAGATTGAAAATCAGGCTCTCAACAAAGTGACAATTCATACATGAAGGTTTGCATTCCTAGAAAATTTTACTAATTTGTTAAAAAACCAAGGAACAAAAACCAGACCAATATCTGGTGAAGTATCTGCAAAGGAGACTGACTAAGGGGACAGACAAGAGGGACTGATATTTCACCTGAAATGTTATTTTTTCTTTCTCTACGGCATTTTCCACAAGGAATATTAACATATAAATATCTTTTATGTGAACTAATAGTAGCAAAAACTTCTGATTCTACAAGTGGCAGCTTTCTAAAAATAAAGTTTTCATGTAGCTGAGGCATGAACTCTAATCAGGGATGAAACGTGCTCTGTGGTTCAGAGGCAGCCTCGTATTGGCCACCTCCAAGCCTCCCTGCTGTGGGTGCCCAGAGCCTGCTCAGTGGGGGCTCAGTGGGAAACACCAGTTTTGCTTGTTGCTGTGCTGGGGAAAAAGATGCAGTAAAGAGTAGAGACAGTAAAGAGTAGCCCAGACCAGGGACCAGCACAGATCAGAGAGAAGTCCACAGAGCTGAAATCTGGTCTGCTATTTATTACTATTTATGTACACTCAGATGAAAGAGTTCAGTCCTTCAAAGAGAAGAGAGCAACGAGGGATATGAAATATGGTGCTGGTGTTGCTAATGATACCAGACTGTTCAGCCAGTGGCTGTAAGGGTGCTGAGACACTGCATTATCCCTTCTATCATCATTCTTACAAGGGACAGAGAAAAATGTTGTTGACCTGTAACTTATACTAACTTGCTTTGTACAGATTAATGTTTTTCTTTTTAATTAGGTAGATACAAACAAAAAATCACTCAGCGTTTATATATCCACGTAGCAATGGAAAGTCAGCAATGAGCTGCATCAATACCTCAGTCTCCAAAAGGTCATTTATATTTCCAGATGCTGGACTACAATAGGCAGATACATGAAGTAAGAGACAAAGCTGGAGTCTAGACATTTGTACACATAGAAGTGGGATGCTGAGACTTGGCAAGCCTAGGTTATGCTGAATACATTCAAGGTATCTGCTCCATTTGTATGCAACTGGAAGCACCCGTGGGACCTTCACTGGCACTAATTACATGACAAAATATAAGATCAAATGCATGAATCATTGCCAAAGTTGTCAAATGCTTCAGGATTGACCTTTCTGATCCTAAATTGAATGGGAGCATTAATAAGGTATGAGTTCAGTAAATGCAGCAGCAAGGACTCCATTTGAAAACAGAAATATAGCATACAATATTTCTGCAGTAAGTATGTATAACAAAAAATATTGGAGTGTACACAGAGCTGTCTTAGCAGTTTTGAAAATGTAAGAGTTATGTCTATGCTGCTTTGATTTCATTTACTGTATTCCTATGCAGATAAAATGGCACAACTCTATTCATTATTAAAGAGCTGGAGAAGCTTTTATTACTATCTCATTTAGAACTCAGAGATAAAATTTCAAAGTCCTATTTCAAGCAAATATGGTGTATTTTAGATTGATCAAAACCTCTAAGATGCTTCACAAGATTAACTTGTATGGTATAAAAGCTGCACTGATAGCACAGTGCAGAACTCACTTCTTTTGAATGCTGCCATTTCTTGACTGCAAAGTGATCAAATAGCATCTTCCACTCATTGACTAGAGCACAAAGTGAAAGCACCAGAGACTGTTAAAACTGCCAAAACTCCCCAAAACCTGCATATATGAAGTATTATAAATAGTGAGATGCATTAAATACCAGTTTAGACAGCCAACACTACTGTCTATCTAAGTTTAATAGAGAAGGCTATAGGCAATTAAGATCTCTGTCTAGGTGCTTATCAAAATCCTGATATCCCTAACTGCTGTGCCTGATTAAGCTTTAACCAAGAGATAAAATCTTGGTCATTGATCATGCCTACCTGAACAGCATGAATTTCAGGAACAGAGTATGTCCTTTAAATGTAACAACAACAGAAACAGTCACCTTATTCTTTCAATTAGTGAGATTAGCCTGACAAAGGGCCCAGCCTCTCCTTCTGGAAGATGAGAGTTCGAGAGGCAACAGTGAGGGAAGTCCATGATAAACAGGAAAAAAAGAGATGCTGAAATGGATGAAATGGGAGGAAGCACAGGGCAGCAGAGAAAAGTGAAGCTGCATTCCAAGTCTGTTGTGTCCAAGTTAAATTGCCTGGAGATAGAGATCTCATGAAATGCATCCTTGGCTGCACCACTATTTGGCTTCTTGTTACAAACCAGCATTGCCAGGAGACATTAAGCAGTGATATTTGAAAACCTTTTGCAGGTGCCAGGTTGTACTTTCCTCTGTGTTAACGAGAATTTGATCATCTACTGTAGATATAACATACAGAGGAGGAGGAGCAGAGTCTGTGAATCAGCCATTTTTGTACCAAGGGTAGATCACTGGCAGAATAACAATAGGATGTCTCTGCATCTTAATAAAAAAAAAGAAATTAATTCACTGAACATTGTGCCAACCCATTAAAAACTGGTACTTGTACAATCTTATTGAGCTATCTGGTCACTTTACCTTGGACATTGATGAGAAAATAAATCCAGGCCTGGAATATGGATAAATCTGAGATCAATTATTTCTACTGTTTAGATGTTTCCTTATCAGAGAACTATCTGGTTGGTAGATAATCTAAATATATGTTAGAGTAGAAGCCATAGTTATGTGAATTCATTTTTCTCTTAGAATGCTTTTCTTCATTCATTTTTTTGCCATTCTGCATGGGAGAAAAACAATGCTCAGTTCTTTTCCAGAACCAAAAGGGCTCTGTCTTTCCCTTGAGTTATTCTGCCTCCTTTCCTTTCCTCATGCTTGTTTTTACCCCTCCATTTGCCTACAGCACACACACAAACCCTTTATGCTTGTGAGCTGCACATTAACCCAAAAGGTTAATGAGCATCAGTCTCAGGTGCAGTTCATATTCTTGCAGCATTGCTAATGCTGTGGTCATGGGTTTGGAATGGCATTCTGGAAAATTAGTTCTTTTGTGATCTCTGCGCTGAGAGCGACTCCGCTGTTTTTTCTGCTCCCTAAGTGCATTTTTATGCTGAGCTTTCTGTCTGTATGAGAACACGTTTTTTGCCCACCCCATTACCTGTTCCCTGCAAGCATAACGACATTATTTGTATGATCAACACCAACTGCAATATGGTAAATATGTCACTGCCAAAAAACTTGCTGAAATATTCCTGTGCATATAAGTTCAGCAGAAGGGCTGATGTCAAAGTGCCAGGTAAAAGCTTTGAATAGGAAAATGTCCATCAGAACTCCATTGAGTTAGGGATTTAGATGAACAAAACCCCTGGAGATACGTAACAACAATTCAATCATCTTCCTTCTGAGACTGGTTATCAAAGATGCCATCAAGAATGTTTAGATATATCTCTATTAATAAGTTGCCAAATGCTTAACCATTATATCCCCAAGAAAATCTGAGAAATGCTCCTTATGGAAAGAAGAACCTCCATCTTCTTCTTTAAGTATGTCTGCAACTCAGATGGAAGGGATCATCCAGGGCAGTCTGGTGAGTCAAACCTGCAGGCTGGGGCTCTGGATTGATTGAGTACATGGCCAAGCATGGACATGGCTGCAATGCTCACTGTGTGGATGTGCCTGAGGCCTCCCCTCAGCTCCCTTGTCATCCCCCAACCAGTCAGGTCTTGGCAGCCAGTTGAACTCCATGGTGGTGAATGTGTTCAGGCCCCTGGCATGTGGTTTGGGAAGGCAGTGATTTTAAGCCAAATAGTAGGGTTTTTTAAGTACTGGTGATGATGACAATCTTGTGTATTGTGCTTAATGAAGTCCCAAATTTGCACTGGACTAGTATAAATTCATTAATTAAAAAGTTCAATACACAAGTGTGCATGACCTTCATAATCAAGTATTTATCTAGATGGTCTTGAAATATGTTAGATGGAATTTATCTCAAGGAAGCATGGGAGCGTGGTAGGGAATCTGAAGTGGGAATGTTGTATCTCAGTCCTTCTGGGCAGGAACAACTCCAGTACAGCAAGTCCTAAGAGCTTTGAGAAGAGTGATCAAAAAGAGTCTTGACTGTAACACACAGAGTTTATATAAAGTGAAGAAATTTTGAGGCATCTATATCCACACAACACATATTTTTATTTTCTGTTAAAGCCTGGAGGTAAATGTATATTCAACACATGATTATCAAACTTAGATGGTGGTTACATCTTCCTGTGAGGTCAGTGGCATTTGCTGAAATTCAGGGCCACACCCTAATTTAAATTAGCTGCTCATTTTGTAAGAGGGAGAATCACACCTGCTCAGGACAAAAAACGGCTACATGGCACTGTAGGACCACTGGGTCACAGAGATTTGGAAAGCAGCAGCCTTCCAGGACAACTAAGTGTACGATGACTGATGTGTATCTAAATACACAAAACTCTGGAAAAGATGGACATAGTGGCTTTTTTGAAAAATGAATTTATTTCTTTAGAAACACATAAGGGATAAGAAGCTGTAATTTATGTAACTACACTGCCTCAAGCTTAGCACTGTGACAGCAGCTGTGGCCTTGGTACCTCAGGACCTTCTGACAGAGTGAGAAAGGAGAGATTCCCACAGTTCCTCTGGGCAAAACACTTCTTCTTGACTTCTGCTCACAGGAGCAGAATTTGGCCTTAAGCGTAATCACCTGGAGACGCTTCAGAAAATAAATGCGTATGTGCTTCCTCTGAGCGATTTGTCTGCAAATGTGTCAGTTGCTCAGCTTTAAAGCTTTGGTGGATGTAGAGATGTATAAGTACTTCAGAACATCAGAGGGAAAGAGATTAGGAATAAACAAAAATGAATGGTGACTAGTTCTGTGCAGAAGTACAAGTGTACTGTGCATTGACAGGAACTCCTTTGCTGGAGAAATAAGGCAGCTTGCTGTCTTGCACAGCATGGTGAACATCAGCTAGGAAGGGACATGAACATGGTGACTGAATCTGTGGAGGCTCACAGTCAAGAAAATGAGGCATGAAAAAAAGTAGTTCAAGAAGCTTTAACAAGAGGCTTTATTATATGAATATTTTTAATATTCAGTTTCCTTAAAATAAAAAAGTAAGCACTGTACAATATGTATAATCATAAAGAGCCAACAAAAGCTGTTACAAAAATGCATACCTTAATTATAAAATCTAACAGTTCCTATGGTAGATCAGAATATATAGCAATAATAATGTCTCTCAAATGACATTATTTCAGTCCTTGTCTCATCCATGAAATCTATAAAGGGCTTTGTAAATTGATGGGTCTCATCTGGTTAAACAGAGGGGAAAGAGACTTTTACAGTATATGGCCCTTTTCCACAAACACCCTATATCTTATTCAGTCCTTATCTGGAGAAGATGTTGCATCAAGTGATACTGCAATCTTGCAGTCCAAAAACCAATCCATGCCGTCTGACTATTTGTGATCCTTCCTAGAATCCAGAGATCTTTCTCAAAATAAAATGTCTCGAACAACTCCTTTTCCGGGTGACCCTAATGATCCTGTCTGAAAAAAGTCAGAAATCTTCTGATCCAAGATGTGAAGACATCCAGCTTAGTATATTCACACAAAGCTCTACCATTTTGCTAAGCAAAGGCTTACCAGCTCATCTCTGTTTAAAATCCTGTAGTCTCCTGCCTTCTGCTCATGCGCTGTTTGGCACATTATTTTGAGTTTGGAAAGCATGAGCATAAGGTGTCCAAACCTTATTAAGAAACCGAACCTTCTATAGTATCCAAACCTTACTGCTTCTTCGGCTCTTCCACACTAAATCAAGCTTAATCATAAACTTTCTCCAAATAGTTCTGCTTTTTTTTGTTTATTTATGTATTTATTTGGTTAACTGTTTATTTGTTTTACCTACCTTTTTGTGCAAATATTTAAAGATTTTTCTGTGTTTAGTCTCCATGTATTGCTCAGTGCCTCTGACTTCTTGGACTCCAATGCTGAAGGTAAATTTGTTTAATACATGACCTCTTTCACAGAACTGAATGTGTGCTGAATAAAGACCTCCCCTTGTAAAGGGACATAGTAGCACCTAAAAATAAGTCACAGCTAGACAAGGTAGCTTTTCTAAAACTGGCCCTTAGGTGCAGTTGTAGATAAAGAAGCAAAGTTATTGAATCAGAATGTCATCTCAACAAAGTCTTTGTCAGTTAGAGCACAGAAGCAACCATCTTTCTTCCTGAAATCTTCAAAGACATTTGTCAATGTCTCTCTGCTTCTAATAGACTCCATCTCATTGAGCAGAGTCCTGTATTATTTCTTTCCTTGCCCTTTCCTCAAACAAGCATCATTTCTTTTATGTCTGCAGAAAAGTAAGAGAGAAATCATTGCTAAATGTTAATGTCTGGTGAAGGATATTCCACCATCCTTTCCACTGAATATCCTCCCTCAGGAACAAAGCCTTTTCCAGCTGTGAAGGGTCATAATTACTACACTCCAAACAATGGAAATGCCCTTAACTTCTTGTCTCTCTGGGGATTAATGTATTCTTCCTCTGAGAACACAACAGTTACGAGTGAAGGGACTGAAGTCTGAGTAGTGAACATGAAAATACCACAAAAATTCATTCATTCTCCAAAGAGCAATCCAGACTTCAAATCAGACTGACACGGAAAGTGATTCAAGATCTCTAGATATTTTCCACTTTAAGTAATTGGTGGAGAGGAGGATGTCAAGAATGATTAGGCCTTCACCTGTTTTCCTTTGTATTTTTCTGCTTGATGACCCAAGCCAACCCCAGTATTGATCCTAAAGAAAATAATGCTGTGTCTGAAATGGACTTGAGAAAGTGAAATAAGGCAATACAATTACTAGCAGTCTGTGTGGGTTTCGACTAAACAAATACAGTTGACCTAACTTAATATTTTTTATGACATTATGGATTTTGTTGGTAAAGGTATTTCTATTGATGTAACACATTTCTGCAAGGGATTAGATAAAGAAACAAGGCATTTCAAAAACAAACTGGAATACCTTAAATGGTCTTAACCATGACAGGCTGAAGTCTTCAAACAAGGTAACAAACTAGCATAACACACAATACGTCGTTGACTGTGGTAAGACATAAGATCATCAAGAGCAACAATTATATGCCAACAGCAAATTCCCTTTCCTGGGAAGTGGTAGCAAGAGGCTTAGCAGTTGAACCTTTAGGCTGGACAGCCTGACAGACAGATATCTTTGTTTTCAGCTTCATGTACCAACATTTCTGCTTAAATTATTAATAAGAAGCACAGAATAAAGTGGGAAGAGTTCAAGAGACTTTTTTTCTTAAAAGAAAATTAAGTGGCATTGGCCTATGTATTCATTGACCCTCCAGCATATGATCTGGACTAGTCCTACTTAGCATGTTATACACATTTCTGCAGTTCAGTAAAGCATTTCATTGCACGTACCCTATTTCACACATATTCTACCACCTACACACTGAAACTGAAGATTAACCTCCGAATCTTACTGAAATACAAAATTAACTCCTAACATGGTTTCCATTTCCCCTGCTGCTCCTCTGGGCATGTAGGTAATGTAGTAGCTTCTTCTGTGCCATCAGAAAAAAAGTCCTGAAAAAAAGCCCTTGCTCAAGAATAATTAATTTCATAACTTAAAAGTCCTTGCTCAAGAATAATTCATTTCATAACTTAAATTGCTAATTTCAAAGCACAGGAGGATTTGTTGTGCTTTCATTGTTAGAGTCTCTGCTCAAACTATACAGCCTATACGATGCTCATGTCCAGCACTGGTGTTCACTGTATTTTCAGTAATTCACACAATTCTCCATCCTATTTCACACTATAAGTTCATGTAACATCTTTCTCATGCAACAGTTCAGCTGTACAGGCTAGAAATAAAGAAAGAAATACAAGAAACATATTGCGCTGAATATTTGCCGCGCAGAGCTAGGCAATACTTTGACTTATTTTTCCAGGACCATATTCAGAAGAAAATGAATATGAATATATTTGGCTAGTTTTTTTGGGTAACATAGTGTTGAATAGTTTCAATAATAACAGATCAAGAATATTCTTCCTCACTCTGATGATATACCTAAAGAATTTGACATTATATACCTACAGGCAGCTGCTTCCTTACCACAGAAGAAAAACTAAACTCTTAAACACAGCAGGAAAGAGGAGATTTAGTGGTACTCATATGAAAATCCAAACACATGTTTAAATCTTTCCAGAGCTGAGGCCTAGGGTGGTGTTTTGGGTTTATTTTGAGATGAGCAGACAGTGATCTTATTGGAGAGACACGGGATAATGGAAATGCATCATGCCATCTGTTGGCAAACCACAGTGCTGCAGCCAGAAGCTGTGCAAAACCACCTGAAGCTGTTACCACCACCAAGCAAATTAGAAAAAAATCATAGGGAGTCCTCAAAAACAAACACACATATAAGAGAGCAATTTGCAGAAAATCTAAATTTGGTTTTCTCTCTATTTGCTCACATCTGCTAACTGAACGCATTGCAATTTGATTACACAGCCAAATTACCATCTCCTTATACAGCCGCTGTTGCGAGATTAGTTTGTTCAAAGTGTGAGCTTTCCTGCATCTCTGCAGAGGCACCAGGATAGAATGAATGGCCATAAACATATATTTTCATATAGCTTCTTATGATCCTGCAGAAAAGACATCTTTGAAACAATATAAATTACTATTTATTTATTTAGACATTAAAAATAACTTACTTTAATAGAAATTAATGTAACAATTCCTGTCATTATATCTGAGGAAAATGCTGAAAAGGAATAAATTCATAAATTAAGCCTGTTTCTGAGGATGTTACAAGAAATTGTGTTGTTTTTAAATAAATGTTTTTAGGAGCTGAAGACATCCGTAGAAAAATACTGAGATAATTCATTTCACATAATGTTTGTTCATTCATTTTGTGGGACTGGAAACTTGAGTAATGCCATCTAGTTTGTGGATAGCTGAAGCATTTACTCATACAAAAGCAGTGTATCTCTTCTCATGAGCCAAGAGATGGCCTCTTGTCCTTTTGATATCTTCCCAGGCATTTTGGCTCCCCTTAGGCCTGCAATCCTGAATTGCTTTGACAGCTCTATCTAGTGTCTGTGAGGGTTCTTAAAGTGAGAACTGTCCTCTGAGCTCACAGGACATCTCAGTCTCACATGTGTTCTCTGAGACTGTCACTAAAAACAGTTGATGCTTTAAAGTGTGACTTGAAAATTCAGTCAGTAAAGTCACAGTCCTTTTGCACAGTAATAAAAGATCACCAGGCACTTACTCAGCAAAAAAAAAGAAAGAAGCCCTGCTTCTTCCCCACTTGAGCTTTTCTAAGAGTGTCCCGCATAGACCATCACAGATCATGAAGCCCAGTCTTCCTGAACCCACCAGCTGACTACACAGCACCTTCATGTGGCTGTCAGGTACATCCCAATTTTCTCCTGCTTTTGGAAAGATGGCCTTGTGGGAGTTGTCAGTGGCAGAAGATGGCAATGAATACCATCAATACATACATCATACATCAATACACCAATAGTGTGCTTTCACTACAGGATGGAGCTGGCTGAGTTTGCCATCTCATATTGGGGAAACCTCAGGATGGGGAGTTGAGAGGCTGCAGAAACTCCCTGTCTGCATGGAGTTGAGAGTTTGGGGCTCACCAGCTGCTTTCATCAGTCTTGAGCTGTTGGTAAACTGCACATAACACATGCAGCTGTGTCTGTACTTATGCATCATCTGCTCTCATTTCCTGAGTAAATATTTAAATTGTTAAGCTGTAATATGGGAGGAGCACAACATTCACTCCTTCCTCCTATAATTGTGAAGAGAGAAATTATCTCTAGTCACTGAAAAAATAATGAGAACATCACCCACTTTCACTAGGAAGTCTGAAGCTGTGGATATCGAATGGGTGGAGGTGGTTCCTCAAATCCCCTAAGACCCTGCCCAAATCCAGCATAACATCTTGCTCCAGCCAACATCTTCCTAGAGTCTAAGCTCATTTGGATCACTTTGGAGCCCTGTACCATTTTCATCCTGTGTAGACTTTTCTCATACCCATTACAGAGAGTCTCAGTGTGCAGAGCACAGAGCATGATTCCACTAGTGGGACCAGCAACCTAAAATTTTTCTGAATATTTTACTGGCCTCAAAGTCCCTAGGACTGTCAACATTTTCTTGCTACAATTATGTTCAGGGAACTTCATGTTTCAGGAAGCTTAAATGCTGAGATCGAGCACATGCTCCTGACATAATCTGCCCTCTGGGCTTGTGTTTTCCTTCTGTGCAAATGAGAATGGGGTGAGATGAGGAAGTGCTGCTGCTTTTGTAGGCATTTATTGGTATAGATTTGGGGTGGAGCCAGCATTTATATCTGGAGCCAGGAAATTGAAAACACTCTTGAGGTCTATAATGTATTCTTAGTCAGAAATATCTTCTCTGAATGGGAAATAGGATTCTCTAAGAAGACTAATGAAAATTATATAAAACATATAGTCTCTTAATGTCTTCCTGTGCCATAAGAAAGAGTAAACAAATCTTTTTATTTCAAAGGGAGCTGAAACATTCTTTACAGACAGGAAAATGCAGCCAAGGTGTACATTGCATTAGGTGTGCTTCTCCTTGCAACTTTACAGCTGAGCTATTCTGCTGTTTCTAGCAAGATTATTTCCTCTTTTTGCAACATGGTAGATTTCTTTTGGAGACATAAAAGAAGTCCCAGATACTTGCAACTAGTTTTCTTATAGCATCTGCCCCTGTCTTTATATTTCAAGAGCAGGTCTGAAAATCCTTTGGTCTTATGAGATAGTAGAAGTCATGACAGAACTAGTGACAACGATTCCATCTTCCACAAGGAAATTGATAAATTAAAAATGCAGTTAATGCAAATACCTCAGTAATATCCCTCCAGTGGACTGAATTTGGCTGTCTGCTGTATATACACCAAGCTTCTCTCACTTCACATCCCTCACTACACCTCCTCAACAGCACAAAGAGAGAAATAAGATGAAAAGCTTGTGGGTCAAGATAAAGACTAGAATATTACTTGACAGTTAACACAGTCTCGGATTGGAGGAGATTAATTTAAATTATTGCCAATTAAAAGTAGAGTAGAATTCCAGGCAACAAAGTCAAAACTAAAAGCTCACCCTCCCACCCTTCTCCCCTCCTCTCATACTCCATGTCACTCCCTCCTTCCCAACTCCACTACCTCCTCCCAGTCTGAGCAGAGCAGGAGAATGGGGATATGTGGTGAGTCCATAATAGTTCCCTCTTCCTCCTCTCAACTTGCTTCAACATGGATCCTTCCCAAGACTTGCAGTCCTCTACACACCGCTTCAGTGTGGGTGCTTTCCACTGGGTACAGTCTGTCAGGGACAGACCGCACTGTGGAAAGTTCTCCCACTGGATTTCTTCCTTCATGAACTGGTAAAAAATGGCTCCTTCTCCCTGATTGCAGTCTTCAGGAACTTTTTCGGTGTGAGTTCTCTCCATGGGTTACAATCCTTCAGGACCATACTGTTTTGCCATGGGTCTTTCACTGGCTGAAGATCATCAGGAAAATTTCTCCTGTATGGGTTTCTCTCCATGGGCTGAGCTCCTGCCAGGAGCCTGCTTCAGTGTGGGACCTCCACAGCCTGTGTCTTCCTTCAGCATATATCCACTTGCTGTGGCACAGGATCCTCTATGGGCTGAACTATGGTTGTGTATTCCAATAGGGACCTCAGTGAGCTGCAAGGAGACAGCCTGTGTATCCATCACCATGGACTGCAGGGGAATCTCTGTTCCTGCATCTGTAGGACCTCCTCCTCATCCCCTCACTTGACATCTGCAGGGCTGTTTCAATGAAATTTTTCTTACTCCTCTCTCATAGTCCCTGCTCAGAATTTTGTCCTTTTTAAATATGCTTCCCCAGAGGTTACCACCATGTTGTCTCAGGCGCTCATCTGGGTCCTGTGGTGGCTCTGTTGGAGTGGATGGAATCTGCTCTTTTTATCACAGGACAGTGCCAATCTCCTTCCCAGGACAGAAGCCCTCTCTCTTGCCCCCTGTGCCCAGCACCTGGACACCTCCACCCAATATAATCCAAATGGTCTCTGATACAGTCCAAAATCCTACCATATCAGCACTTCTGTTAAGTTACCTCAGCAACAGCAGTCCCACAAAGTTCAAAGATCTGGCAGCCTCCCTCTGTTTGCTCAGAAAATGAAGGAAGATCAGCAGCTTATTCACACAAATTCTGTATTCCCAAAGTCAGTTTGAAAACTAGCATGTAGAAATAGCAAGCTGGGATGACAATTTGGCATTTACAAGTTATTGCTTGCACTTAACAGGACTGGGATCAGTTTGAGTTATTTATCACTCCTTTACTGCAGAGTGTACAAGGCCACTGTAACACATACGGTAGAATTTGTTGCAATTCAAAAATACTAATATTTTCCTTTCCTGATATATCTGTTTCAGTGTCAACTCTACTTATCAACTAAAATGGCAGCAGACAGATAGGTGGGTGTTGCTTTGGGTTTGAAACACTGTGAAGCTGGATTTGTCACAGAGATGTGCTATAATCTCTGCTTTCCTCAGCTAACTTCTTAACTAACTATAGACAGTCATATATTCAGTTAAGTAGGACATTTTTTTCAGCCTGAGCTGTGTTATCTAAGACATCAGCTGTCACTTCCCTGGGTATTTAATGTTTCAAAAAGTTACATGTATAGGTGAAATGTATGTATGTTCACAAGGCTTTATGTACGACACATCTTATACACTACAAGCTATCATCACCAAAACTGTACAGCTGCAAGATGTGCAAGTAGCATCCTACCAAGACAAATATGGTGTTATATACAGCATTTATGTTTTACATTACCCTAAACAGAGTTTTCTTTTATTCCTCTGACAGGACACAGGAGCAATGTGAAGCTCATCATGATTAAATTATTTCATGTCATAAATAGAGTTTAGAAATTAGGCAATACCTGGCTGAAAGGTGAGTATGACATATGTTTCTACCAAGTTTTGAATGCATAGTTTAGAACTGAACAAAGAGTAAACAAAATTAATGGCTTATTTTAGCATAATATTTCTTAAAAAGAAAAAAAAGTCTTTTAAAATGCCTGCCAACAGATTAGTGCTTCAGCATTTTGTATTTTTTACATTTTATATCTCCTTTTATCATGCATCAGTTTGTGCCTGGGTCATGATCATGCACAATCTTGTACTCCTCAGTCCCTCTATTTTACTGATATTTCTTTACAGCTGCAGTACTCTGTTAGAGACATCCCTTTTAATGGTAATATACACATTAGCCAAAGAATTAATGATTATATCTTATTCAGGGAGTTAATTGTAACAGTATAACTAAGCCTACCTCTTTCTCCAACTAGGTTTAATAAAGAAGACACACACATACACTTCTCTCTGGAGTATTTAGCCTCTTCTAAACATAAGAGAGGTCATTGATCAGGGAGGGGGAAGTACTAAATCAACATGCTAGATGAAATGTCGTTGTATTCCTCCTTCATCACTTACTCCCTCGTATTACATAAGTACATAAATAAATGATAAACCCCCCTCAGGTTTCTCCCCAAGCCTTTTTCTCTTATCATTTGTATATTCTGGCATTATCATAAAGTGATAAATGACTGCTGCAGCACTGAATTTATATTGTCATTTTAGTTGCTTGAAAGTGAGCTTCCATATAATACCTTCATAAAGGCTATCAGTGTAAGAAATACAAACACTTTAGCTGCTCAGGGGAAAGCTGAAGTCTCTGGGTCCTGGTTTAAATTATACCTAGCATTTAAAAAAAGATGAGATCTCACCTAAAACCGAGGGGGAGGAAGACCAATGAAACCTGCAGAAACATGCCCTGTTGGCAAACCCCTGGCTTGCACTGTGGAGACTGATCTCCAGCCCTCCTGGCAGAATTGTCCTGGGAAGTGCTTCAGTACAGATGGGAAGGAGGGACCAAAAAACCCCAAAACACTAAAATATCACTACTGACAACATACAAGAAGACTGCATTCATGTTAAAAGTGAGATGCATAAACTATGTGTTAAGCAAGGGCCTGCATTTTTATTGAAGATAAATTACACAAATGACAAAAAATATTCTCTAGTTCCCTACTTTATCGTGGTAGTTCTCAAATTAAACTTCACATATGTTTTCTTAGGACTAATACAGCTCTCCTACCCCATATTTAATCTGGAAAATAAATATAAGTAGCACAAAACTAAATGTTAAAGTATAAATGTTTGACCTGCATATATAATGTATAAACATGTTTCATTAAAGTACATAATCTTATTGTTATTCTTGTGGGAAAGTTGTTATCTGTTCAATATATACACACTACATATAGATGGAGATAGGCTTTCTATGCTCCTTTCTTGATAGAATCAGATGGTCTTCCCTACCTTCACTCTTGTCTGTAAACCTCAGCCTCCCCATATAATAAAGTTGTAACACATTTTCCTTGTGTTTGGCAGCAGCAGCTTGAGGGATCATTGCACAGTAAACCAGCTACCATGACTTACGTGGGCCTACAATTAGACTTCAATAGAGAGGACATTGCTAGCTTGGGTAAGAATCAATCTTAACAGTGTAGAGCAATTTCTAAACATTTCATGTTTAGTTTCCCCAAGTTCTTCCCCTCTGTGAGTAGCCTTTCTTAACATCTACCTCACGAAAAGCTAGATTAAGTATCCTAGCACTGTATTGTATTATCTTATTGCTACACATTCAAAGGTTTCCCAGATCAAAATTTTATTTATTATTTTGCCCCCAGTGCAATGTACCTAAAGAGTAAATGTAGAAAACAAGAAGCAAGCATATTTCCCTTAGCTAATCCTCAGTCTTTCACTGAAGATTTTCTTCAATTCTTTCAACTTATTTATCACAGTCAGTGCAGTGGAACAAGTCCTGCTGAAACTTGCTTCCCCAGCTAAGCTGATTTCTCTACAGGGGTACCAGCTGATGCACTTTTGAAGGTCCAGACACACTTCTCTCTTTGTTTTTTTGGGCAGTGAGGAATGTCCTTTCCTGCCTGTGTGAATGCTTTGCCATCTCTCCCCTAACACTTTCTGACAATGTGACATGGATGACACAGGGCAGATAAATCTGTCCAAGGTCCTTCCCAGAGGGGCCTGACATCAAGTGCAGGAAGGGCCTGTGGGGTGTGTAGGTTGCTGTGTTACAGCTGCTCTAGGGTCAGTCATGCGGGTGCACCGAGTGCACACTAAGGAGCATTTGGTGCTGCAACACTGTCCTCTGGCCCATGTTTCAGGGACCGGTACAAAAATAGTGCCAGTCCCTTTGTGTCAGAAAGTATCCCTATGAAACTTGCGACCATCTTGTCGGCCTGGTTTGACATACTTTATTCTTTACCAGGGTCTTGATTACTTGATAACTATTTATAATTTCACACAAGTGCATTTTCTATACGACTACATCTAAACAAGCACACACAAAGTCACAGCTGGTTGATGGGGCTCAGTTGAAGTTTTTCTGTACCCCTTTCAAAAATGTACAAAGATGGCTTGCAAGAGGACAGAAAAACAGCAAAAAAAGAAAAGCAGGAGGCAGAAATTTGGTCAATTTACAGCCCACAAGATTTCACCTTTCAGAGAAAAAAATTGAGGAAAACTTTGCAAAGGGAAATCACAGAATTTCATGTCCCCTTTAGCTCATTCCCTGTGAATATCTATGCAGGAGATAACATTTGGCACTCAAAAACTAAGTAAATGGGAAGAGCTTAAGTGATTGCTTTTCTCTTTGAGCTAATGTCAGGCTGTTCTTATTAACAACGTAAAATGGGTTCCGTGATATGAATGTACAAACTGTAATCAAGTGCATTGATCCCTGCAGCTGCCCAGAGGTAAAACAAGTAGAAAACAACTCTTTATTCCAAGTAGAATTTAGCTAGTGATATGTCTCAACAGCTCATAGCTGGACTTAGGACCCGGAGAGTGTCTGTTAGCAGATATATTTTTTCTTTATCCTACCCATATCTGGAATTGTCCAAAGGAAGGAAAATTTTGTGCTACCTCAGTAATTCCTGAATGTCAAAAAAGAGGATAAATGTAAAATTTAAAAGTATTTGAGCTATTTTGAATTTTAAAAAAGGGGAAGAGTGTCCTTGAATAACTGCTCTGTAAACATATGAATGGCAAATCTTACTGTTTTCAGTGAAAGCTGTTTCTAGTAAACAGACACAGCTGGTTGGACTCTGTGCTTGCCTTTCCTGTTCTGTTTTCCTCCCTTATGAAAAAGATTATTAAATTCAATAAAGCCTTACCAATTTGGTGTTTTTTCTTAGTTAAGAAAACATCCTGAAAATGGTTGCAAACTGTAATTAAGAATATTTTATTTCCTACATTTAGAACATCTTGGCTAGAACTCATATGTTTCTTTGTTTTTTGTTTTTGGGGTTTTGGGTGTTTTTTACGCTTGCATACCTTTTTCAAATATTCTGGCTTGTTCTGAAGGTTGATGCTTCCAGCTGAACTTTGACAGGTCGGTAATCTTTATTTTGGTACAGCAGAGGAAGTTGTTTAGAAAAATACTTTCTGAGTTTTTCATTCTGATAGGCATTCCTGTTTCTTTCTCTATAGCCATTCCTTCTTTTTACTATTTTCTATTATAACAATTCTGTTATCACCCTTATGTGTGAAGAAGAACTGTTATTCAACTCTCCAAGGTTAGATTAACAAAAATACTATTAATAGAGAAACAAACCCTCATAACCATCTACAACTTTATAGCTCTGCTTCTCACTGTCTGAGGAACACTCATGTTGTCAATGATTTCAGGGTTCATAGCCCTGGCCTGCTGGTCTTGAACAGACTATCCACACTAGGATTTATAACCAGCTTTGTAATGGCCCTTAAAAATATCAGCTGAATGTAACTGTGACTCACTTCATTTCTGTATTTTGGAGACCTGCAAAATTCAGTTATTTATACTTGTTTCCACAAAGAAAGAAGGACGTGTTCGTCCATTTCATTCCATCCAGTCTCTAATCCACAGGTGTTCTGCTATGAACCTTTCTGTTGATGAAACAGGATATCCTATAGGCATGCTAGAAAGATATCTCTTTCAATAATGCCTCTGTAGTACAATTTTTTAAACAATATCTTCTGGAGAACATGTATATTACCTACATGATAAGAAAAATTTAATAAACAAAGCAACAATAATAGCAAAAACAACAAAACAAAAAAAATACCCCAAAGCAAAACAATAAAACCCCAAACAAACATAAAAAACTCCAACAAAAAAATGCAACAACAACAAAAAAAAAACATCCAGCTCTGAAGAGGCTCAGAATATGGTCACTGACTCTCTGTCCAACGGGAATCTGGTGAGCATTTACCAGGGTATTTTAAAGTGCAACCGAGTATCTTTTAGCAGTAGGTCCCTTTATTGCAAATGTGATAGTCAGACACAAAGTCTTAGAAGTAGAATGTTGTTTGGGAGAACCAAAATACTGTGTCCAATTTTCTGTTTACTAAAATTATGCAGCAATTTCCCCCCCCCCCCCCCCCCCCCCCCCGCTTTTTGTTTAGAGCTCAATTAATTTTTGGATGATAAAACTGTTTGGGCTTGTGAGACTTAACATTGTGAGTTTTCCACAGCATCTGTGGAAATATGTGCTGCAAAGAACACATACGTAGGTTTTCTTGGATGAATATTTGCCTAATTACTTAAAAACAGACGGTAAAGGTATTGTAGCTCTCAATCTTCAATATCAGCACAGACATGCATTATTAGATTTGGTAAGACAGTTTTGCAAAAATTACTACACCATACTTGCAGTTTCACTCCTGTCTGGCAATGGTTTTGAGCATGATTTTTAAAGGCTAGCTAAATTAAAATGCATTTATATATATTCATTCAATAGACAGAAAGTTAAAAGGCATTGGGGAGATGAAAAATTCAATTTTATCTCAATAGATTGCTACTAACTATACACTGGAGTTCATTTTTACTGGTTATCAATGACAATTTAACAACATATTTATAATTAATAATAATTTTAATAGCTAGGAAGCTAATGCCTTATTTTGAGTCACTATAACTGACCATACCAGAAATGCTGTTAACACAGGCACCCTTAGAACACAACCATATTAACATTCAGAGCTTCACATTGAAACGTACCTTGGAGAATGGGGAAAAATATAACAGCCTCTGAATGTCCTGAAAAACAGAGGTTTGTGGCTGTGATTTGAGCATTCTGAATAATATCTAAACACGTTTCTCATTAGCTCTTGTGCAGAGGCTTTGTCTGACCAAGGCATTCGGCGGTGGGCTCCTTCCTCTGTGTGGTTTCTCTGCAGCTGCCTCCTCCTGCTGTCACACCTGCAGCCATTCCCCTCCGCTGTCCACTAGAACAAGAATGGATTTGGCAAACTTGCTGACTCTTTGGCACCTCCATTTGGATAGCTCTGAGTGTGAGAACCCCTTTGCTCTAACTTGCAAAGGACCCAGCATTGTCCTTGTGCCTCAATTTTTCGTACAATTGAAGTAAGGCAGGAGAAGGGAAGTGTCATGCAAAAAAGTTCTCCAAAAGCTAGGAAAAGAGGCCTGCATTTTGGTTCTTATTCCAGATGAGTTTTTACAGAGTTTTTTGCCCTGTATTGGGAAGACTCATGAGATTGGCTCTGAAATCACTTGCACAGGCTATATGAAGATATTGGGCATAAAAGAATGCTGAAAAGTGTTTCATATTCAGTATTATAGAATGCAGACAGGCAGGCAAATACTATCTGGTTCTTGAGGGATACTGCTGCCTCGCACAAAAATCAATTTAATACAAAATGTCATGAATACTAGTAGAAATGACATCACTGTTTTTTAACAAATAACAGGAGTAATTTAATTTATATGTCTCATAACTATGGATTGAAAGTTTAGTTTTTTTCTCTAAGGTCTCAGGCAGGTAAGTTCACATACATCATAAGTGCTCAGTATCATTGCACAGATGAGATGATTCCCTCTAAGCCTATATTCTGCCTTGTGCAGAAGAGTAACAGGAATCTGGCATCTCTTGTTCCCCATTTAGTCTTAAAAACTAAACCAGAACTTCATTAAGTGCTATGACCCTGAGCCCAAAAGAAATAAATCAGAAACCTTCCCAGAAACATCACTTTACAGAAAACTCACTTTTACCCTTGAACTTCTTCAGGCTGCCTGGCTGCTTTCAACACAAACATTTTCAGGACCTATCTCTTTGAACTTTTCAAGCCCAGACAGTCTCAGTTTGCATGTGGCTGTGCTGCTGAAGTTGGACTAAAACTCCTCGACAGAACAGAGAAAAAAAAGTAAGAGATTCTGATATTAGAAGCATGGTCAGAGAATGCATAAAACAAAGAAAATATTAACTTTCTTACAAATGTAACCAGATGAGGAGGCTACAGTTAGTTTATTTATGCTCTACGATTTAAGCATGCTGTTCTAACCACTTCTCAGAAACCAGGATACTGAGGTTTAATATTCTGATCAACTGGACAAGGTTCAAGAGCATACTTCCCATTTATGACCAGGCTACCTCATAGACTGTATGGGAACAAGTCTGAATGTGAGCTGGTGGGGAAAGGCTGGGGGAAGAAGTAAAACTGACATGGATGAAAAAAGTGCTCTTTACTTCTCCAGTAGAAATAATGCAAAATTGAAATTGTGCAGGAGAATTTAATAGAAGAATGAGTCTGATGGGGTAAGCTAAAAATCACGATACTCAGCTGACAGCAAGGGATTTAGGTTCTAACATCTGCTCCCAAGATTCATTCTATTCCCTTTAATCTGGTGTATCACTTGAAAAAGACTGTCAGTTCTAGGAGCAGGAGTTGGCACATAGGACTTCCCTGCTTTCTGGCAGTTCTTCGCTCTTCCTGACATTTTACTATTTTTGATGTGACATATTACAAAACATATTCCTGTACAGTCAGCTTCATTCCCAAAACATCCTTCTTGATATGAAATAAGGAAAAATCATACTTTTTATCTTTAATTTTTGTCACTTTTGACCAGACATTTTCCTTGATATTTTTCCAATGGTATTGCATTGTTCACTGATGACTTCTGTCAGAGAGTCCTTGAGATCTTGAACACAGGGAGTTCTGGGGAAAAGGAAGTAGTGTGCTGCTTGACCTGCACACTGTTATTTTCTTCAAAAAGCCTTGAGATCACATTATCTGCAGGTGTTTTCCTTTGGGAAATAAGAAGCTAATTCCTCCCAATAAATGGTGTGTTTCTGGACTGAACAGAGAGCATCAGTTTTATGAAGTTAATTTTCTGAAAAAACATGGAAAATAATTTTCATCAATCAAACTGAATCAACTTATACAAAGATGTCATACAGGGAATTATAGCACTGCATATGGCCTGTTTTCACTTTTTCAAAATAAGACAAATAAACTTCTGTGTATTTTTGAAACATATCTGTAAATGCAGCAAATTCAGCTCTGGGGACTTGATATTTATTGCCAGTATTGCAACAACATATGTTGAGTCCTTGCTTCTTTGTGATTTGAAATTAACACCGATGTCTTAAGCTGGTTTAATGGTAGCATATACTAATGAGAAAACAGTTTGCAATCTGCTTTCTGTTTGCTTATGAGGGACAGGTTTTCAGAAATGGCCACTAATGCTGTAATCATATTTGTCCATACATTTATTTCATATATAAATTTCACAGCTGTGTTTCCAAACCACCATTTAGAAATGCACATTACTGTGAATGTTTTTACATACTAAAGTGTATTTTGAGAATGAGGAATGGCATGGAGAGGGAAGAGAAGTCTTTCTTGATCCCTTTTACTGTTAATACAGGAATGAATGGGCATTTGTTAAGGCAAAAGGGAAGAAAGATTAATCACACTTAAAAAACACCAGCCAGCCAAAAATAAAACCAACAATTTAGTAGATCTTCAGGCAATGCATTAACAGGCTGCAGATGCCTGGCTCTATTCTGCTGTGGATGCTAAGAATTTACACAGGCTCATAAAAAGTAATTAATGGGAAAACAGTCTATAAAAAAGATTTGCATTGAGTGTCAGAATATTACAAAGTCCTGGAGACAGGATACTGAATCGAAAGATCTTTGGTCTGACTGTTCCCATGTATTTTCTGGGTACCACTGTCTAGATACTTGCAAATTATGCACAAATTCTATGACTAAAAGTTGGGTGGAATATTTGTAGAAGAAAAAGAAGTTAAATGCTCAAGGGCTTGAGATCTACGTCCTGAAACTACTTTGAAACATACTTTCCTTCCCAGTCCTGTTGTGTCTGGGTCATGAAATCCTGTAATTTATAATCCTTTTTATTTTCCCTTGCAGTTCCCTCTCTTTATTTGCAGTTCCCTCTCTTTGCTTTCCCGTAGTCTCTTTGCAGTGATTTCTCAGATTTCTGCAGTACAATCACTATGCAGTTGTGGTGAAGAAGTCCCTCAGACAGGAAGATGTACAGAGAAGACTCATGTGTAGATGACAGTAAAGTCAATCCCTTCAGCAAAAGTTCAAAAAGAACTGATTGAGCTAAAGTGAAATTCAGTTCAACTAGATAATTTATTATGGAGTTTTGTGCCCCTCCCTGAGAGTGCTTTAAAAAAGAGTATTTAATTCCACTTAAATTTTAAAATACAGAACTTTTATGTGAAGCACTGGTCAACTTTTTTCCAAGGAAGTACCCAGAAAATTGTCTTTCTTATCCCTATTGCATTCTTACTTTCATGAAAAATGAACAAAGCTTTTGGTCCTGCCTGGACTTATTTTTATTGCAAGCATTTTTAATTCACAATTACAGTCAACCCTGGTGTTTTTAATGCAAAGCAGAACTGCAACAGTACTAAAGAGGAGGGGTGTAAAACCTGGCTGGTTGGAATGAAGCCATTCTCCTGTCCTGAGCCTCAAAAATACTAAAAGAAGCTAAGTGATGTCAATGGTTAGCTACTACTGCCTGACATGTAGCTAAGTGGCAAATAGTGTATGAAAGTGTATATAAAGTTTACATCATAGGTTTTTCAGGGTGCTGTAGATATTCAGTTCTCCTGGTAAAAAAGGATGGAAAGTATAAGTAAATATCTCCACTTTTGGAGCTCTCAAATATTCTTTGAGGATGGGATAGGGGGGAAGAGGAACAGGCTTGTGCTAAGCCTGAGAGCTGGAGAAAATCTGTGTGTTTATTGCTCTAGAACCTTGAACAGTACAGTAATCTGAACATCTCAACCAAAAGCATTTATTCATTGGTCTGAGACAGAAATGCAGCATAGAAACCTTGAGGCTTAGGCAACAGCTGGACATAAGAAGCACAAGAACACATCGTACAGTACTTTGCAATCTTGTTCTTCTATTTTCCACTTGATGCTGCAGAGCTGTTTGGTCTGTTTCAATGTTGGCTCAGAATTTTCTCAAAAGGCTGCAGCTGTCTAAGTAACTGTGGTCATTTGGTCTCTGCATGAAGGCACGGGGGGCCGAGGCAGGCAATACTTCTAAATACCTGGTCTAGAGTGAAAAGATCTTTTGTTTCAAATTTCAGCATGGGATTGATGAAATAGATTTGAGTTTATGTGTTTATCTTCTATTGTAGTTTTCTGACAGAGCTTTTGGAAATCAAAGGTAGATAGATGGTTGTCAGCATTCCTGCTTCAGTTCCAACACACTGAATCATATATCATATCCTGAAAGCTATTATCAAGTACCTTTATAAAGTCAATTTGGTGACAAGTTCTCAAAGGATGGAAGAAAGGTCTCACTTTGTGTCTGAGTGCATGTGAGTATGCTTCTCACTCAATATGTGAGAGGCAGAAGAGCTGATTGAGAGAAATATGCATTTTATAGAGGTGGTGGGGCTCTGAATAATTTGTTCATGAGGAAAATGTGTTTCACATATGCAGGTTCTGAAAGAAAGGTACATGATGCATATGCGGGAAATAGAGCTAGAGAGTTTTTGTTCATTTCCCAGATAGCTCATTTGTGAGGTAGATTTGTTCAACCAAAATTGTTTGTTAATTTTGATTGAAACTGGCAGCTAGAAAAATAAATGTGCTGGTTTTGGCTGTGGTAGAGTTAATTTTCTTCACAGTGGCTGGTATGGGGCTCTGGTTTTGATTTGTGATGAACACAAAGTTGATAATATAGAGATGTTTTTGTTACTGCTGAGCAGGGCTCACCCAGAGCCAAATCTTTTTCCACTTTCCATACGGCTATGCTGGCAAGGACATTGGGGGTGCGTGGATGCTGGGAGGAGACACAGCCAGGACTGGTGACCCAAACTGACCAAAGGGATATTCCAGATCATATAATATCATGCTTAATACATGAAGTGTGGGAAGAAGGATCAAAGAGGAAAGTAGGATGTTCAGAGTGATGGAGTTTGTCTTCTCAAGTCACTGTTACATGTGATGGGGCCCGGCTCTCCTGGAGATGGCTGAACACCTGCCTGCCCATGGAAAGCAGTGAATTAATTCCTTGGTTTTCTTTGCTTCTCTGCATTACTTTTCCCTCTTAAACTGTCTTTGTGTCAACTCATGAGTTTTCCAGCTTTTACCCCTCCAATTCTAGCCCTGATTGTGCTGGTGGAGGAGTAAGTGAGGGCCTGTGTGGTCTTGGCTGATGGCTGGAGTTAAATCATGGCAATAAATACAAAGTTCTTTATGAGATTGCAATTAGAAAAAACCTGAACATTTGCCTTTCCTTTTTAAGGGCAATGTCTATAATTTTCATAAAACACTAAAAGCAAAATATTTATGTTGAAAGAAATATTTTAAAGTTAAAGAAATTTCTTTCAAATTTACTTTGATTTTTAAAATTGTTTTTAGAGGGAAAAAAGCCCCAAACAATAAAATTTGAATCTCATCTATCAAATTTTTGAGTTTACATGACAGGATATCTCATAACAATAGTTTCTGATATTATCTTGGTATGAAACAAAGAAAAACTTTATGCTTATTTCAAAGTTCACAGAAAAAATTACATTGTCAATAACTCCTTAAAGCTATACATAATAAAAGGATAATTTTTTTAAGCAGATCGTGATTTGTTAAAAGTTGCATGTATATAATCATAATTTGGAAATCTTTGGTTTACGTAAGCCATGTTCACTGTGTTAGACCAATTATTGGTCTCTATGCAGAAAGAGAAACCAAATGAAATGGGAATCTAAGAAGAGAATATGATATATCAATTTAGTTTAGGCATTTTGCTTTCACTGACTAGAAAACCCCTTTATGGTAAATTTTATTCAAAGTGTTTGAATACAATGCAAGTAAAGAAATTTTGTAATTTCTCTCTCTTTATCAGAACATCTATGTTTAAAAGCTCTTTAGCAATTATTCTCCTAACTGAAGTTGATCGACTTCATCAGTTCTGTAAAGTTTATTTAATTCAATTTTGTTTGTGATGATGATAAATAAAAATACCCAAACAAACAAACAAATATGAAAGTTAAGCATCATAAATATGTTTTCCCTTTAATATTCTTTTTCTCTTTTTACTTATTAGGTAGCTGACTGGATTTATCTTTCTCAATGGAAGATATTTTTCAAAACAATTCTGAGTTAGAGAATACTTTCTGGAAATTACAGTATGATTTTACAAACAGAAAAAGTCTTAACAAAATGTATCTGGGCATCAAAATGATCAGAGATGATGAAAGAAAATTACACTGTTGTCAAAACACTATTCAGTACTTGACAGCATTCATTTTAATGGTAGAACAGAACAGCTTGTTTGACCAAAAGCTACAGAAACTTTTTAGCTATTTGACACATCATTTTTTTTTGCTGCAAACCAGCTTTGAGTGAGCTGCCAGCCATTTGTACCTTGTAAGAAAAAAGCAAATATCCCAGATAACAGTGAAAGTAAATGCTTCAAGTTTTTCAAACCAAACTCTTCAGAACACATTTATTCAGGAAACCTGGTAGAGAGTTTCTTTATATGCATAATCTTTATGTGAATAAAGGAATTTTTAGCTTTCATATTGTACTCTTTTTGGCTGGGACAATGTTAATTTTTTCATGTAGTAACTAAACTGGTATGGGATCATTTTTGTGATTTGTGCTGAAAACACCTTTTTGCTAACAATGAGCAGAACTTATACAGAGTCTTTTCTGTGTCTCACCCCAACCCACCAGTGAGGAAGCAGAGGGTGCACAAGGAGTTGGGAAGGAATATAGCTGGGACAGTTGACCTCAATTGACCCAAAGGTCATTCCATACCATATGGAATCCCACTTAGCATGCAGAGCTCTGGGAAAAAGAAGGAAGGAGAGATATCTGGAATGATGATGTTGGTCTTCCAAGTCACCATTACACAGGATGGAGCCCAGCTTTCCTGGAGATGACTGAAGACTGCCTGATGATGGGAAGTGATTAATGAATTCCTTGTTTTGCTTTGCCTGTGTGTGCAGCATTTGCTTTACCTATTAAACTGTCCTTATCTCCAAGCAGGAGTTTTCTCACTTTTACCATTCTGATTCTAGGGGGGTAGTGAGCGAGTGCCTGGGTGAGATTAGTTTCCAGCTGGGGTTAGACCATGCCAGATGTTCTGTAACCCAACCGCTTTGTAGGAGATCGACTCTATGAGAAGGTCTACTTGACCTGACCTGTTAGGTTCCCATGCTCTGCTGTGGAAAAACTGGATGATTACTCAATTCATAAATTCAGCCAGATGAGATTATCCTTAGCACAGATGCCACATAACAGTACTGCACCCTTCTCTAGGAATCTAGGGAGTTTCCTCCACATCTTGATTTAGCAAAGTTTACTGCTGCCATACCTCAGCTAGGTCTGTTACATGACAGGAAAATCCTAAAGAAATGCAGAAAGCACTTAACAAGTTTCTCCCTTTATTATTATTTTTTTCTTTACACCTTTGTTTTCAGCACTAACTCTTCACAGTACAGTAACATGCATGTGTGTCTGTGTAAGTAAATTTCCTTTGTTACAAAAAGATGTCATGATAGTGCTTTCAGAGGACAAGGCAGCAGCAGATGAGAGGAACATAAGGTAATAATTAGAAAATTACAAGCAGCAGTGGTGATAAACAGTGGGCACAGCTGCCTAGTCACTGTCAAGCTTTTTGTGAGCAGCAAGACAAAGGTGTGTTTTAACAAATTACTTGGTTGCGAACATTTTAAATAAATGAAAAGGCGGAAATGTCACTGGAGGGAGCACCACTTTTGAAGGAAGGAAGAAACAGCATATATTCGTGTAGTCAGTTACAAATTAACAAATCCACAAGTCTGCACTCCTACCCATCCATACCTGTGGCTTCTGAGGACAACAGACTGCAGGCATTTTCCCAGGCCTCAGACAGTGTAGGGTCTTCATACAATGCCCCTGGCAGGGCTGGATGGGGGCAGATCCAGCTGAGCTCCCTGCCCTGGGCATTCCTGGAACTACAGCGCATTCTCTCCTGGGAAAGAGGAATGACTTCTGCAAAAATCCCAGAATGTTAAATGGGGGAACAAAACTGGAATAACACTTATAACATCTAAAATATTCCATGTGGCAGTAATTTCGGTAAATAAATGCGCCTACAGAAATGAAGACAGAATTTCCATTCCATTGGATATTTTGACTCTTAAAATTTGGCTTTTAGCTAAAATTGCAAGAAAATGTCCACATCTTCTGTTGAACAGGAATTTAGAAATACTGATCACATTGATTTTGTATAATTTTGTGTTACTTTAATAAAGTGAATCATAAAAAAATTAATTATAATGATGAAATATTACATCATAAAAGTAATAAGAGCCATTTTACTGGCAAAAAAGGAACAATGCTTTTTAATTGAAGGAAAAACTAAATACCAGCCACTTTTAAATGAATTATTTTTTAGAAACAATGTTGACACTGAAATCAGCTTTAAATGATAGAATATTTTTGCTTCAGTTAAACTTGTGTTCCCATTAGAAAATTCTATTTAATTTTTTTTAAACTTACATATATATTTGTTATTTTTTGCATGCAAAGAGTAGATTTCACCTCTTGGAGAATTTTCAATCAAGAAGTAAATTGAAAAAATTCTAAATATTATTTTTAAAAAATCATATATCCTGAAGCCCTCAACATTTATATATGTGTGCTATAATTGGCTGAAGTAAATTGGTTTTGAACAGTTATTGTATCACAGTATGGTTTCTATTAGCCCAAATACTAAAAATTTTAGAATAAATGAATATGAGATTTAATACTTTGCACACATCATCAGTATCAACTATTCTTTTGCATATGTTAGTGTAGCACTTTTCTACAGAGCTTTGGCTTGAAAAGTAGATTACTTGAGTCTTGCTGCTCTAAGTAAAGTATTTTTTTGAACATTAAGTTAGCAAATTCATTTAAGTCTGACTTTTTTCTCCCTCTGCATTTTGAACTTGCATAGAGAAATCAAAGCTATCATGATTTTATGCCAGGGGTTAAAGTAAAAGATTACTTTTGTGGGTATGCCCTTTATAAGTTTGCAGTCAGGATATTTTTCATTTCAAAGTTCTCACAGCACACTCAGCTTAGGAAGATTTAACATCCTTAGAAACTACAAATTTTGTAAAGTGCTTCATTTTATGGCTTTCTATCACTTTAATGCAACTCCATCTTTACAGTACTACTTGTAGCATCAGAAATAGTAAGTGAATGTTATGGTCGTGATGGAGATGTCTTTTTCAGCAATGTGTAAGGGAGGATACAGTTTAATACTTTTAACAGAACATAGCTGGAATCATGAAAGTGTGTACTATCTTCAGTTATGAAATTGTGAAATGGTGCTAATAAATTCAAATTCCAACCATATGTTTGTGCCACTTTTTCATTGGCAAAATGGAAGTAAAATACTGAAATGAATAAGGAGGAGACAGGGAAGTTTCATTCCAATTCAAATTGCTTTAATGTGATTTCCATGGTTCTGTGTGCTACTGTTCATTGTTGCACATTGCAAAAAATGCTACAGAAGCCTAGAATGACTGACACACGTTATTGTTAAATAGGGGATGTGTGAAGTTTTAACTACTGCACAACAAAAAACTGTGATTTTTTTTTTTTTTTTGCAGTATCTTTTTTTCCTCTTTCCTACTATCCTTGCCATTAGTTTTCCCTGAGAATTGTAATATTTTGTGATTTTGAAGGAGTCAGTCACCACAGAAGCAACTGCAATGGATGCAAAATTAGATCCCCTGGAATGATAATTTCTCATTTCTGATTGAAGCACATTTAGGTTGATGGTGTTCAGAGTTGTATTTGACATATTGATGACACAGTGAACAAAGAAATATTTGCAAAAGGACCTTCAAAACATGCAACAAAGTAACAGATGAGATCTGAGTGGGATATTGTAAACAGAGGTCCACTTGGACAAAAGACAATATTTTGGGAACAAATGCAATAAATTCTCTGTGCTTATTTCTAAATCTCGTAATTTTTTCTCCTCGAGCAGAGATTAGGGAAGGGAAGAACATATTGTTTGAATTTTCCAAAAAGCAATCAAGCATTAATTCTTGACATACTCTATACAAAAGATGAGAAAATACTCGAGACAGACTGTATAGGTACCTGACTGTACAGAATTGGTTTACACTCGCTCATAGCACCCACCAATCTGCTACAAGTTCATGACTTGTCCTGAAAAAAATGATGAAAAAACCTTATAATACAGATGCTTTTAGGAGGGGCAGATGGGCAAGCAGGGAACTCCACAAATAGATCTGGTCTGAGAAAGGAAATGCAATAATATGTTGCCTTCCTAGGGCCGAAGAATTCATAGCAGAAAGGACAGGGAAAACTGGCATTCTTATTTTCAGACATTAAAACATTTTAAAAAACATGGAATATCATGATGAAGGACATAATCCGAAAATACGGAAACTCCAAGAGTTAGACTCTGGGAAAAATTCAGATACTTAGAAATGCTCAAATTAGCTTAGAAAGTTATATCTTCTAATATGGCTCCTGTAAAAGGGTCCTAGACATTGTTCCTTTTCCTGCAATTACAAATTGGTACCTTCCTCTTTATACTTAGAAATCCACTCACTTTTAAGCACATGGTTTGACAAACAAGACTAGACTCAGTAAAAGCTCAAAACTCAGCATGAAAGTCTCTTTTTTTGTTGAAACGAGACCTAAGTTACCAGCTGGATGTCATACAAGATGCACCATTACATTTTTAAAACCAATTCCCTTTTCCAGTCAAATTTATATTTATCAATGCATATACATAATGAATGTATTTTTTTACTTTGTCAGTTTTTGAAGTGCCATTATTCCCTGCTGTCTACATCAGGCACACTCTGCCTTTTGAGAGTGACAGCTCTTGACACTGTACATTAGTTTCATTATTGACATAATGCTGTAGTAGCTTTTGAAAAGAAAACTGCCAGTGTACTTTTTTTTTAATCTTCTGTGTCCTATTTTTCATATATATGTATGAGAAAAAGTATGAGAAAAAGCTAAAAGAAACATAAGATAGAGCCACTTTAGCTAACAAAATAAACACCCTTCATCACGTTAAGACACATCAAAGCCACAGCAAGTGCAGGGACTAAAACTCCAAGAGAGGATATAAGACCTAACATGTACAAAGACAAAATACAATATTCCCAAAATAAAGCATTGTCTTAAAGCAACAATAGCAACAATACCAATTAAGCAGCAACTGAGTCCCTTTTGATGTGAGTTGAATGCTGTACTACACATTGTGTGCTTGATCCCTTGAAGTCCTGAGCAGCCCCATCTCCTGTTGGTTGGTGCTCAGTATCTTACACAATCTGGCGCCTGGCGAAGGTTTTCAAAGGCATCAGTGCCAGCTTGGCGCCTAACTGAAGCTGACTTCCAAAGGAAGGGATTTGGACTTCTGACTGTCAGTTTGTGCCTTTGAAAACCTCTCTTCTGAGGTTAGCCAGCACTAAATACTGATGTATTTACAAAAGGAATTAATTCCTTTCCACTTCCTGTTAATTCTTAAACTCCAGTTATGCTAAGAATAGTCCCTGCTGAAACCTAGAAGAATACACACTTTTTGGCAGTCAGCTTATGCAAAATGCTTATTTTTCTTCTTATTTATCATGCCATCTGGCATTATGCTTAAGGTGGAAGTGAAATTAACACCAACCCATTATTAAAAATTATCCCATCTTTGACCTTGAAATGCTCCATAGCTCCATGACCCCATTATCTGGAGTTTGTCGTTGGATATCTGACATTTTAGAAATTTGACTGAAGAATATCCATTGCAATTAAGTTTATACTTCATTTATTTTCATTTGAAAAGAATGTATTCTTTAATTAAAATTTGAAATTAGAAAAAGAAGGGAATTTTATATTTAGATTACTTTATCTGTTCATAGTAAGCTTTTTTATTTTGAAAAGAGAAAACTTATCTTCTTTACCTGTAGAGATACAAATACTAGAGTTAAATTGTAATGTCCTTATAGTGTAAACATTGCAGAAAATAAAATTTAGATCTAGATAGCAGAAAATGGGAAGTACCTGTGTGCACTTTTTAAGCTAAGTTGGCATAACTTCTAGCTTTACATCCCCTTTTTAAGAGAAAATTATTGCATGCATAACAGTTGATGAAAACCATGTATTGTGAAAGCCTATATAAAGTCCTTTTTTCTTGAAAACAGGTGAATCAAACATTAGCTATGATGTCCTAGGAAGTATTTGTTTTGCAAAAGTTTTCTTTCTCTGAGCTTCTCCTCAAGGCTATGTTGTAGCTTTATTTTCTTTTCCTTCTCTTTTTCTTTGTTAGAAACGCACCTATAATTTCTTCAGAAACAAATTGTAGGAGAGAATAGGGATAGTATTTGCTGGCACATGGCTCTTTTGTAGGGTTTAAAGTATCCCAAGTCACAGAAACTGAATCTATTGTCTGTTTAGCTGTGGCAACCATACACAGGATTGTAATTCTGGGGCATATGTTTCCTGAGTAAAAGGTGGACACTGGGTCTCTCAGTTCTTACAGATTTAAGTCAACCACATGATGTGGATAAAGAAAGCCACTTGATTATCTGTCGTAAAAACAATTTGTAGACCAAGTGTAATGCATTTCTCTATGAAATTGTTGTGCAAGCCAAGCCTAATCCTTTGAAAGAGGTCTGTTCTAATCCATTCTTTGTGAAATCAAACCTAATACAGGTCTAGTGTAAATCCAACATCATGAGACAGAGATGATGGGGATTAATGCTGTGCAAATAACTGATTCTCCAATTTGGTGCAAAAGGGGGAAAAAACCCAAAACAACCAAAAAAACCACTATTGGATCTGTTCTGGGCAGAATACTTCATGTGTTTCTCATGAGTTATTCAACTACCTCATGTGATATAATTAAAGCAATGAAGAATTCACCAATAATAATGACAATATTTTTTCTATGTGTTTGGACGGAAGAAAGTGTTCACTTCTTTCAACACTAATTTTATGATTAGGCCAAAATAGAACTAAAACTTATTTGGAAATATAAAAATAGTTCTACTGTAGTAAGAACTTTTCCCGAAAAGACTGAGCTTTTCAACTTGAAAACCACTACCATGAAATCCACGTTTTCAATTTTTATTCTGAAAATTCATGTTATAGAAAAAATTAGAAACAGAGTTGTTGTTTTTTCTTCTGTTATTCAGAGTCTAATATTTTCCAGTAAATTCCTGCAAAAGGAATACACAAAGAGACCTTTGGGCCCATAATGACTCACAAAAGATGAGTTCTTTGTCATGGAACAAATTACAGTAATTTGTAACTTAACAAAATACTTTGCAGTAATTAGCAAGAGGAAATCCCTAGAAAGTTATCACAGGACAGAGTTTATTGGATGACTGCCTTTAGTAAATAATCCAAGGATCCTTGTATTGACAGGAGGACAACTTTTTATAATACATTATTGATAGATGTTAGAGCTGAGCTCTGTTGAATTTTTTTCTAACCATTTTCCCTATAAGTTAGTGTTAATGAAATACAATTTACTGTTTCGTCCCCATAGGACCATCTATTTTTAATTAGCATGTGATTATAATGCACTGTATATTAGGATATTATTTATGGCATTTAAGCAGAATGAGAAGAAAATGAATAGGCCATGACTATTTACTGGTGTTGTTCATTTACAGTCTTTGTTGAGCTTAAAAGGTAATGAAGCCTAAGCCATTGTCTGGATGCAGTTGTAATTTTAGCATCCTCAAGGAAGTATATAGTTGAAGAAAACGCTTCAAACACTTGGGAATATCTTCCTCTTTACTTTCATAACTGCATGTTTTGCCTTTCAGATATTTAAAAAAAAATATTTTAAAAAATCCCGTTTATAATTAGATTAAGAATTAATAGCTGCTGTAAACATCCTACAGACATGAGTTGCATTTATTATTGAGAGCTGCAAAAAATCTCAGATGGCTGTGACTGTGAGGGATGTATTGACTTTATTTCTGCAAGGTTCAGTTATTAATATTGTTTTCTATATACTTTTCTGTCCTATTAACCCTTTAAGGATTGTAGTACACGTCTCAATTTTAATATAAAGCCTAACTAGTTTTAGGAGGGCAGATGGGTGTGTGTTAGCTGGAGTGAGATCGGGTGATTCAGGAAGATGCAAAGTAGACATATTTTCATTGAAGATATTACTCATGAGAATTAAAAACATGCTTTCAAAAAGGGGGAAAATTGCTTTTGCTTTAATGTTATTACTTAGGGAAAGAACTGAACTTCCTACTCTTTAACCATATTATTTAAAAAAATAAATAAACTCAGACATGCATTCTCATTGATTTAACTTTTAATGTAATTTCTATGTTTTCTTTAAGGCAAAATAGAAAACGGCAAGTTCAATTTATGAACTGATAGCTACCATTTCTTGTTTTCAGTAAACTGTTGGAAAAAACTCCCAACCTGAATAAGAGCCTTAAATATTACTGTTTTAATTTCCTACATAAATAAAAGTCAAGCATGAGAAACTTTTCCATTTTAAGGAAAATTCAGACAGTAATTTAAAAATTAGAAAAACCAGATCATAAATATTTCAGATTTATGCATATTTTCATTCCTGAAGATTGTTTTCAGGTAAATTTTAGTGACATTAATTAAAAGAGTTTTATGTCTAAAAAGACAACTGCAAGCCTTATCATTTTAACTGGAAATTCTTCACCTGCATTAAAAAAACCTGTTATTTAGAGAGCGCTGTTCACACCACTCTTAATTAATTAAGGTTCCACACATCAAAACAAATTGCCTGTTAGCTTTTGGTTTTGGTTTCTTGAGTAGAATTGTATAAACACAGAATATCCTGAATTGGAAGGAACCCACACGGATCAACAAGTCCACCTCTGGGCTCTGCATGGGACACCCTATGTGTCACACCATGTGCCTGAGAGCATTGCCAAATGCTTCTTGAACTCCGTCAGGCTAGGGGCTTCCCCGGGGACCCTGTTCCAACCACCCTGTGGGGAAGATCTTTTTTCTAATAGCCAATCTAAACTTCCCTTGAAACAGCTTTATGCTGTTCCCACAGCTCCTGACGCTGGTCACTCCTCCCAGCAGGAGCAGAGAGGTCATTCTTCCCCTGTACTCGGCACTGCTGAGGCCTCACTTGGAGTATTGTATCCAGTTCTGCGCCCCTCACTTTAGGAGGGACATCGAGTTACTTGACTGTGTCCAGAGGAGAGCAACGAGACTAATAAGGGGCTTGGAACACAAGCCATACGAAGAGCGACTGAGGGAGCTGGGGTTGTTCAGCCTGGAGAAAAGGAGACTCAGGGGCGACCTCATCGCTCTCTACAACTTCCTGAAGGGTGGCTGTGGTGAGCTGGGGGTCGGCCTCTTTCTCCGGGCAACAACAGACAGAACAAGAGGACACAGTCTCAAGCTGCATCAAGCGAGATGTAAGTTAGAATTAAGAAGCAAATTTTTCACAGAAAGAGTGGTCAGATACTGGAATCATTTGCCCAGCGAGGTGGTGGAGTCATCATCCCTTGAAGAATTAAAAAAAAGACTGGATATGGCACTTGCTGCCATGATCTAGTGAACAGTTAGAACATCGACTGGACTTGATGATCTTATAGGTCTCTTCCAGTCTTGAACTTCTGTGATTCTGTGATTCTGTGATTCTGTGAAAAGAGAATAGTGCCTGCTCTTGTGAGAAAGTTGTAGGCTGTGATGAGGCCTCCCCTCAGTTTTCTCTTCTCAAGAGTTAAAAGGAATGGTGTTTGGTTTTTTTTTTTTTCATGTGAGTTTTTCATCATATTATAAGTGACGTTAGTAAGTAACGTATAATAAGAACAATTGTTCAAGAGAAATGTTAGGAAGTTTTTGTTTTTGCATGAGCTATTGAGGATATATGATTAAGGAACATTGGTTTGTTTTGACATGTCATTTTTATAATTCTTGAGCAATAATACTATAGAGACAGAGCCATAGAAAATTTTCAGGTAGCTTAATGATTTCGTAATTACAACTCATTATCATTGTCTCAATTTTAAGTAATTTAATCTTCCTGGATAAACCTTCTAAGCCTGATTTTTTAAAAATTTATTTTGAACTTGAGTTTATTTTTAATAACGATAAATACAAAAAAATGTGTGCTTCATTTTTTAATGAAGACCAGCATTGGTGTGATAATTAAAATAGATTTAGACTTTGGTGATCTAAAATGATTTAAACATTTAAGTAATTAAAAATTAAAGATTAAAAATGTTGACCTCTTAACGAGAGTCTATTCATAACTTCAGTGCATTTTTAACAGTGATAGGAAGAAGTTCACAAGCATCACAGCTAGGAAGATTTCAGTTCCCACATTTGCTTTGGTAACTTTCTTGATATTGGAAATACTATTAAAAGTTCATATGGGATGAAGCAGTACCCTTGAGAAATCCACAGCACTTAGAAGAATATAGGTTTCTATACCTAGAATCTCATGCCTTAAGAATATTTAAAGCTGAATATTTCACTGCCAGTGCATCTTGAACCTGCCTGAGTGGAGTCCTGATACAAGTGCATCTTGAACCTGCCTGAGTCCTGACAGAGCATTTATCTGACTCTACATGGTTTTAAAAAGATATATGTTCAAATATTGCCTTTAATGAAAATGTTTTTCAGATATTTTGTCTAGCTTATATGGAATTGATACTGAGCGATACACTCAGCATTGCTTCTAAATTAACATCATGGAGGCTGTAATGACCTTTGCCTCAGATTTGGCTAGTTTTGCATATAATACCTTGTCAATAAATAAGAACATGACAAGAATTGTTAAATGTTCTGATAAAATTTTGATAAAATTGTGTGATAAAATTTAAACTGCTCTAGTTTTTCTTTTCCTTGGTACCCCAGAAAAATGTGAAATCCTGTTTTTTTTTCTTGCTGTAGCATTTGCTCACCAAAGTTTAAGCATAAGATAAATTTATCAGATTTATCATCACAAAGAGACCTGAGGTGCTTAGAGGAGTGTAGCTGCTGGGGGCAGCACAGGGATTCTTCAGCAGACTTTGCTTCTTCTGAGGAAGTTTCTAGACTGCTAGCCAATCCCTCAGATTAAGTCTTCCATTATGACTGAATACATTTTCCAAAAATAAAGACTTAAAGTTGCCATAAGTGCACTCAAATCTTTAAAATAATATTGGTCCTAGTCACACTTTCTAGTCTTTGTCCTTGGGAGCTTCCACACTCCCACCTGCTCACCAATGCTTTCCCTGATAGAAGAGAATCTGGCCTTTGTGAGATTTCATAGTGGATATTGTCAAGAATTGTCAGATTGGAGGGGGGTGATCCAAACTGCTCTTTCATCTGGAGCTGGTCTATGTTGCTGTGTTTCACTTGTTGTGAGGACCTCTAAGGAAGTGTCATAGCATTTGACATGTTAAAACAATAATTTGATTAAGAAAGTAATAGCTTGTATACATCTTCTGATGAAACCTCTCTAAAGATCTGAACTTTACTGATTTTATATTAATATTACTTAAAGAAGAAAATACTAGTGTTGAACTTTTTTAAATATAAGATAGTAGAATCACATCAAATACTTTACAGTATTTCAGAGTGTCATCTCATTACGGCTCCAAAACAGCATGGATCTCTTAAATCCTGTATCCTGTTGGCCAGCCACATGTGGATGTCTCTGATATCTTACAGTATGTCTACAATGCATGGACTGAACATGGGAAACGTACGTGCAGCATCATGTCTTGTCCAGGTGGACATTTGTGAGACACTAAAATGTGGAAAGCTAACGACTCAAACACTCGGCCATTTGCAAAAGCAGCAGGGATGAAGCAGGACCCTTGAGAAACTATGTTACTCAGCAGAGTATATTTATCTATACTTTGCTCTACTGTCTCTACACTTTTCTGTGGATCTTGCCTCGCATCTCCTATTGACTGTTAAGACCCCAGCGAAATTTTAGGGAATTCCTGAAAAGCTTACTTTCTCCCATCCATTGTTCAAGGTGCTCTGAAGTAAGACTGTAACATATACAGCATGTAAATATGTGGGTGTTACAGAAGTTCAGAGGCATTGCTTTTATTTAAGAAATGAAAAGGCAAGGAACTCAAAAGCTGCATTTTCAATAGCTTATTTTGAGTTTTCTACGACCAGGTCTTCATGAAAGTGTTTGGTGAGAGAGTAAAAGGGCCTTTGGACACTAATAAGTCATGACAGCTAGCAGGATTCATAAGTAATGTATCAGTCACGGGTCATCTGGAGATGGTAAGTCAGGTCCTGAGGAGGACAGCTGCAAGTGTATCTTTTATGGAGTGTAAAAAATCCTTGGTGTAGTGGAAGTAGAAAACAGTCCTGGAAGCTCTATACAGAATATTTCAGATGTAATGGACACACTTTAAAAGTTTATTCTAGTCTGAAAGGTAAGAACTGGTGATATCTTTCCATTGAGCAGAACCTTTTAAGTAGGAGCTTTTATAGCTAGTAGAATCTTGAAACAGTCACAAGGTTCACAGAACACATCACATACATATTCTAAAGCATAGCTAAACCCCATCCTATTTATTACAGTTAGAGAAAAAAGGAAAATTCTAAAAGGGGGGATAGGAGCACTGGCAAGGATTGTCAGGCTAAACAGAACATCTTATCCATTAAGCTTTGTAGATACTTTTGTCACATTTTCCCTTTAATTTCTAAAAAAATATTAAAACAATGATGAGTGTACAGGGATTCAAAGAACAAAGAATGTTGACTCAGAATAAATATACAGAAGATTACACACAATGATGAGGTTAACGTGAAGAAAAGAACAAGCACAATGACAGTTAATTTCAGAAGTTGTAAAAACAAATTAGGTGCTTTTTTATTTCAACCGTACCTAATAAAATATAAAATGTGAATATTATCACTGAGCTGTGAAGAGGGAAAAGCCAGACTTCTTTTTTTCTTTCCTTTTTTTTCTTTTTGTTTAGACTTTTTGTTTTGTTTTGTTTTTTTGTTTTCTGTTTTGAAGAGTTAAAAAGAGGTGTTGATGGAAAGTATTCCTCATGTATTTCTCAGTCAAGATTACTTTTCATTTAGAAAAATATGAAACCATGCACTTTGGAAAAGACTGAGAGCTGTCTGACATTGGCTCTTGAGTAAATATGATTGTATTTCAAAAGGTAACATTCCTAACTACTGTGTTTAAGGAACAGAATGGTGATGACATTACAATTGTTCTCCTGGAAGAGACATAGATTTCCACCAGTTTTTGTCCCTAAAATTATCTGGAAGGTATAGTAAGGGAGTGAAGAAAGGGAGCATAGCAAGTGAACACTGAAATTAAAAAAAAACTTCAGCAAATCATTTACTTTAAATATACATTTCTGGCAGTTATTTCTCCAGTAATCTGAATGCATTCTGTTCCTAATCTTTGGTTACTCAAGAATATCTTTGCAATATGATATTCAGTATTTTCTCCCCATCTGGGAAGAACTTCAAATGTATCTGGCTAGTTTAGTCATTATTACTTATTTAGTAAACAAAAAATTTCCAATATAGAAATTGTTATAGTTCGAAATTTTATTATAATATATTCCTCTGTACAGATGAAATAGTAAGTAGAGAAATACAACCTGAAGCTTCTGACAAATAATATACAGAAGACCTGCATTCTTTCATTTGAAATAGGGATGGAGCCGTGAGACCAGGTATAAAATCACTGATTCATATAATAATTTAGGCAGGAGGGCACCTCTGGAAATCAGCTAGTCCAGCATTCTGCTCGAAGCAGGTCCAGCTAGGTCAGGTTGCTCAGGGCCTTGCTCAGTCAAACTGTGAGTGTCTTCAAAGACAGAACCCACAACCTTAGTGAGCAAGGTGTCCTTGTGTTCGACCGCCCTCAGGGTGATTCTTTTTTTATTTTTTCCTTTTATCACAGCATATTTCCCTGTTTGTAGAGGTAGGATGTAATCTGACTGTTTTTGTATTGCAGCGACCCTTACATGACAAGAATGCAATGTTGGATCCTGGAGCAGGGAAAAAAAAGTAATGATTAAGAAAGGCAGAAATCACCTGTATACATGAAAAGATGACAAAACTGCTTCTCATCTGACTTCTTTAATTCATCTTCATTTTGTGTTAATGAATCAGATTTTCATTATTCTGTTGAACTTTTTCAATTGCAATATTTGCAGTGAGTTCTTTATTAAAAAACAGGTTAAACATGTTTACAAATGCAATAGGACTGTTCATTTTATATTGCAAAAGCTTTTATATGTATATATATATATCTTTGATTAAAGAGTGTTTCCTATCCTTTAAGGCACATTGCAGTTTAAATTTCCTGGTGTTAGAAAGAATTTCTTACACTACAAGGTCGGGTCATTTGTGATTGCTCAGAAAATTGGATTATTATTTTTCTTGTACTTTATTTTTTTCCCCTCTTTATTGTTATCTGAGAAACGAGACCAGAGTAGATATGCTAACTATCACATCTAATGTGGTTGTCCTTACATTTCTGACTACAGACAAAGATGCAGTTTCAGCCCAACATTAACTGTGTCAGAGATTAAAAAGCAGAAAAGACTAATAGTTTCAAAAATAAGTCTCTTACAAACCTTTGACCACATTTTTGAAGACCTGTGCTGGTGAAAACCCATAATAGAACAGACATGGAAACAAAACTGCAATAAGAGAAATGTGTGTATTGTAGGGGCTTTTTCAACTAATGCCGCTAAGATAAACTTGACTAACAAAGCTGACCATGGAGCATTTATGGTTACTAACAAAAGTTCTTCACATTGTTGAGAGATGCTTGATACTGATGACTTGGAATTTACCTTCTCTGCTTTCTTTCCTGTGAGTTCTATTGCAGTTTTTGGTTTTCCAAAGAAAAATGTGGCTGTCCTAAGACTTGGATTTGAATGAATCTTCATTGTGAAGAAGGAGTAAACTTTTCTAGGTCAATCTTCATATGTTTTCCCCACTCATAGGATTTGAATTCAAATTGCATGGTATTGTAACCATGGACACAATTATTGGTACCATTTCCTCTACAACAACAGAGTAATGTCTGATCATCAAGAATAATGCTGGATATTGTGCTTACTGTAATAAGTTGACAATCAGTCCTAAGACATTGGTATTCACTGTACATGTACTCTGAGACCAATTTCATTACATCATGTTTCATGCAGAAAAAAAGGGCAGACAAGAGACCAAGACAGGGGGTCACTCTGTGACCCAGTCATGAATACAAAACATTTATACAACATCCTTCACCGAAAGTCATAGGATGATTTATGGCTCTAACTAAATTAAAAGCAACATCAATCAAATGGAATTTAATTTTTAATTTTTTAGACTGCAACACATTCATTTTCTGATTATTAGGAGGAAGTGTGTCTCCTAAATTTGATGCATAAAGGCAAAAAGCTTACTTTCAAACAGTATGTAAAGCTTATCAGTCATCACAATACCTGCTCCTATTAACTTTGGGAACCAAGTTGCAGGGGACACGCTTTTGAGAACACCATATTTTTTAGTAAAACAGATTCTTACTTTTTCTATTAAATCATGTTCTCCCTAATAACTGTTGCTTCTTCCTACAGATTTTCTTATGCCTCTTTCTAATAGAATAACTGTAAATAAGAGATTACTAGCTTAACTATATTTCAGGAAATTATAGAGAAGCCTCTGCTTTATTAGGCAAAGCAAAATACAAAATCTTTGTATTTTGCTTTGTATTTTTGGAGACCAACTCCCTGTGTTATGAAGCCTGCAGCAGCAAAAAGGGCAGGTATGGATAAGGCCATTGAGTTACAAATGTGCATCACTACCATTTTCACCTTCAGAAAATAATTAAAGCTGAGTTTAATTACTCAGGGTTCTTTTTTATGTTTTTTGGGGTTTTTTAACAGTTTGTTTTTTGTTGGTTTTTTTTTTTTCTTTTTTTTTACAGTGGATGCTGCAGGAAAGGCAGGGTCTTTTTTACAAGTTGCACACATCCAAGTGTTGGCAGTTCAGTGGTGCAGCAGGGCTGTCTCCATGAAAACAGAGCAGGAGCTGCTCCATATCCAATCCAGCCGGTTCCAGTCAGCTCCAATACTCACAGGGCTCAGTGGAGCCCCTCAGTTCACATTGTGATGCCTTTGGACAAACATATTTAAGGGTAAAAAAACATTGCACATCAGCTGTGAGTTGCATGAAAGAGATTAAATGTGAGAGAAACAGCCCTGCAGACACCAAGGTCAGTGGAGAAGGAAGGGGAGGCAGTGCTCCAAGTGCCAGAGCACAGATTCTCCTGGAGCACATTACGGTGACAGAGGTTGTTCCCTTGCAGCCCATGGAGGACCACACTGGAACAGACATCCCACTACAACTCGTGCAAGAACCCACAACACAGCAAGTGAACATCCCATGACAGAAGCTGCCCACTCAGAGCCCACTCTGGAGCAGGCTCCTAGTAGGAGACATGATCACATAAGGGAAGATCTCGCAGAAGAGGTTTTCTGATGGGATCTGTGTCCTGTGGGGGACTCACACTGGAGCAGGAAAAAAAAAAAGCATGAAAAGGAAGGAGGAACGGCTGTGGAATGACCATAGCCCTCATTCCCCAGAAAACTGCTATGCTTGGATAAGGGGAGAAGGTAAAGGAGTCGTGATTGAAGGAGTAAAGTTGAACCTGGTATGAAGCAGGATGTGGAGTTTTGTCTGTTTCTCACTCTCATGCTCTAGTTTTCATTGGCAATAAATTAAATTTATCTTCTTCAGGTTCAGTCTCTTTTGCCCTTGACTGTAATTGGAATGGAATTTCCCTATCTTTATGTGGGATCTCAGGACTGATGTGCCGAGAGACCGAGACCACCCTTGGGGGGCTCGGGAGTCCTGGAATATTGACAGAAGTGTCTGGTGGCTGGACTTTGATCTTACATAGGAGACGACACCTGTATGAGGATGGGAGGATTTCACTGGGTGAATGGTGAAGGGATAAGTTAATTTAGAGTGTAAGACACAGGGTTTAGGATTTCTGTACAGGGGGGTCTAAAGAAGTAAGATGGAGGAATTGGGGCGTGTCCTGTCCTTCTTCTTCTTCTTCTTGGCCTCCATCTTTTGTGGTGATGGTGGCACTTTGGGATTGGTTATTACTAAAAGTGCACTGGTTAATAAAGGTAAAAGGTATTGGGGAAAAGGTATAAATATTGTATATGTAATTTTGAGTATAAAGATAGGTGACCGCCCCGGGGGCTCTCAGTGTGCTCATGCTGTGCAGACCTCTGTCGGGCCAAGAGAAAATCTTTTAGATAAACAATTAATAAACACCGAGACCAAGAAAAGATCTGAAGCCTCTTCTCGTCCTTTGAAGCGCGAGCTCTTCAAGGCCATCCCCGAGCCTTTCCAGGCCACCTAAACAGCTGAGAAACCGACATCTTTATCTCAGCCCATGAGCTTTTTGATCTTATTTTTTCCCCCTATCCTCTTGTAAAGGGGGAATGAGAATGCAACTGAGTGGCACCTGACATCCAGCCACAGTCAATGCACTACAGTTTTAGAACCATTTTACAAGTATGTCTTTGCTATTGAAAAATGTTGATATTTCTTTTGCAGTTCTTACATTAAGATTTTTAAATGAATTTTAAACAAGAATTTCATTAAATATCTGCGATGAATTCCTAGCTGGTGTTGTGTTTTCAGCTTCATCAAAATCCATGGAACTGCAGCCATTTCCATCAGTACAAATTTTGCCTCCTGTATTTAAAATTATTTTTCCATATATGTAACCACTAACAAACTTAAAGCTTCTACATCTCTCAAACAAGGAAAAGACTTCAAAAAGAAATCTGGAAACCTATGATATAATCAGCTTCTATTGAAAACAATGGCTTCTTCGCACAGGAAAAATCTGACTTGATGGCTTATAGTTTATATTGTTTTTCTAAATCATTAAATGGCGGAATCACCTTAAAGATCTAGTCCCAACTCCCATGCCATGGACAGGGACATCTTTCACTAGAGCAGTTATTTTAAATAAGTTTTTACTTCTTTGAGCACAAACCGTTGGTCTTGGTTTGAAGTAGAAGTTACCTACATTTATACTGCATATGCATAAATCACAAACCCATGGTAATTTCTAGTCTTTACCACAAATTGATCTGGCATCGGATGACATTACAGACACACACAATAGAAATACTAGGACAGATTGACTACTATTTAGCTGAAAAAGGCAATTTTAAATTAGCATAAATACATTCCTGATTAAAATTCTCTGTGCAGATATGACATTGTGCATAGACCTCCAGAGCATGGAGAAAGTTTTTTGTAAAAAACCCTGCAATAATAGCTGATACACAGATTTGGAATTCATTTTCTATGTAATAAAAGTTTAAGTTCAACATCAGGTCAAATTCTTGTTTAAACTTTTTAGTATCATTTATTACTTCCAAGTCTCTTGTGTTGTACAGTCATACATACAAGATGATACTATTTATAAAACACCAAAACCACCTCAATATTTATAATGTATATATTTATAAATTATACAGCTGGAAGAGGCACAGAAGGAAAAAAAACCTTAGACAATTGGCAATTCTCCACGTGCTCTTTGATCAGTGGAGAAATGGTACAATCATGTTGCATACCTGTAATGCAACTACAAACCACACGATAACTGAAAGCCTCGAGTTTGATTAAGCAGCTTCTTGACTGTTGTCCCCTTCCCTAGATAACATGCTCTGCCCAAATCAATAACATGCTAGTATCATCTAATTGGCATTTAAAAGACCCTGTTGTGAAGGTTTCTGGCCAGGACAGAGTAAATTTTTTGCAGTCACCAGGAGTGGGCATGGCTACGACCTAGAGCTTATTCTGCATCACCTGACACAATTCCCACAGAATGGGGAAAGGGGTCCCTTCTATGTCCAGTGTAGCAGTGGTTGGGTGTTGTTGGGCTCTGAGGGGTGTAGTGGTGAGCACTTGCATGTGAATTATTCCCCTCTCTTGTAATCTTCTGTTATTAATAATGTTGCTAATGATGTTCATTTTCTTATCTCATTGTTGTTTCCAGTAATTTTTTCTTATCCCAACCAGTCATCTTTACCTTTTTGGGTGGGCCTCCAATTCTCCTCCCCAGCAAAACCCAGGGGACAGTAAGGAGAAGCAAGAGTGAACGAGGGTGTGTGGTTTGCAGTGGTTTTTGTGAGAACACCAAATTGGAGAATGCCATTCCTAAACCACAATACTTGCAGTAAGTAGGAACAAAATCATATTTTCAGTAGCCTTCATGCTTGCAGGCACATCTGTGGGCATCAAAAGGAAGACAGATTCAGAAGGACACTGTGTAATCTTCAGCACATTTTAAAAAGGAATTATATGCTGAATGTCTGCTTTACTGTTAAAAGGTTCCTGAACTGGATTATTTGGTTCAAATTTGGTCTAAAACGTCTTAGAAATAGGATTCAGTCAAACAACACTCTGATGAAATAGCAGGCAAGTGGTCTGGCTACTCTTTCCCAGAAAAAAAAAGGAGGGAAAAAAGGAAGAATTTCACAGAAGTTGCTTTCCAAAATACACCGGAGTGGAAGCTTTATTTTCTCTTCTCCCTTTACTGAGAAGTTATTACTTTGTAAACAACTATATCTGAGTTAAATATTGAAACATGACTGAAGCACATTTTACCTGTTCAACTAATTAAAATATATTGTGGCAATGAATAATATTTTAATATACTAATTGAATGTATTTTTCTGACTTATGATAAGGAAAATTTACTATCTTCTTAAATGTCTGAATGTTCCCTTTAGGCCATGTAGGTTTTAATTATTCTACTGAAATTGATTTGTCTCAGCCAATCACAGAACACAGATAAAGCAAGGAGACTTAGGAATATCATATAATTTTTTTGCAAATCCCTGTCTGCTGATTAGCTAATGGGAGCTAATTTACATTCTCTCTATACATTTATTTCTCAAGAATTACAGTGAATTTGCAGGTTTATCTTTCATCTGCTGTTGCCCATTTGATCCTACAGGGTCTTCCCCATATTTTTTTCAGTAACTGAACCACATAATTACAAGAGAATGCGTAATAATATCAATAAAGTATGAAATCCCTGTTTAATAAAAATAAATATATAAATGGAAAGAAACATTCAATCATTTGAGAAAGTGCTACAAAGCTGATCATTATAGTTAGTATTAAATTCTTTTAGAATTGTTTTCCTTTCTTTCTCTCCCCATGTGATTTAGATAACATCCCTATCCTGACAATTTTTTATTAGCAAAAGACCAATATTTTGAAAATAAATGTTAATAAACAAGAAAAAATCATATGGAATTAGATGTTTTCCAAAATTTTTTTTCTTCTCTATATGTTTCTTTTTCATTATCTTTCACTCATTTATAATTGACAAGCAAGGTTTTTTCTCATTTTAATAATACAAAATTTAGATGGTTTGGCATTCTAGCTATGTTGAAACTTGATAATTCCTATGGTATAACAAATAAATATTTAAATCAAGTTCTTGAAATGTAATTCTCTCTAATGAAAATAAAACCTATTTGAATCTAATATTTTTGAATTTTTAGGCACTTGTCATGTATTTTGTTATCAGTCCCATGTATATGTAAATATACATTTAACTCCTCATTCCTCAGATGACCAAGCAGCCAAGATATGGATAGGCAAGGACCATCTTTGAAATATTACTTTGTTCTATCTCCTTGCATGTACATTTAGCAGAATTAATAAAAAAATAAAATAAAGGCGACTTTTCTGTTTAAGAATGTTGTGACAGTCCCTTGTGTCGTCCATGGTCATATCAGCTTGGATTATTATTTATAGTAAGGCAAAACCTTTATCTGAGATGAAGGGCCATGACCCCTCAGAGCAGAGACAATAAATGAAATGTATGCTTTCAGAGGGGAAGGAAAAGGAAGTGTTATGTACCAGGGGCCAGCATGAAGTGTAATGATCCCAGCACAAAAATAGTCTACCTGCTATTTGGCCTATCTTTTTTTGTTTTAATATTTTATTTTATTCCTCTGGCTATGTCACAGAGGAGAAATTTGAAAAATTCAGAAGACAACAGAGAGGTGGCTTGGCTGGGGCTCACAGTGAGATTCACAAGTGTGAGTGGCTGCCTGAGGAAACACACAGAAGGATTCGTTACAGTGCACATTGAGAAGGCAATAAAGGCTGTCAGCCCTGATAGAAATAGAAGTCAAAGTTTTAGCAGCAGATGATGGATATTGAAAGAGCAGAGACCGGTCTTCAAGTAGTCAGGGACTGCTCTGTAAATTTTGCCTTATACCAGGAAAAATTTATACTGAATACCAGGCCCCAAAACATTCCCTGGGTTCTGCTGATGTAGTGGAACAGACAAAGGCTAAGACATCTTTTGGGCCATTTTCATGGAGATGGCAGAATTTCTACATGCAGGTATGACTGGGTGGGAAATGCAGGACAACAAGGACAGGTCAGAGAGCAGCTCTGAGCTGCCATTAGAAATAAAGGAAAAAAACTGCACAATCAAACTAAAAGAAGAGGATGAAACAGTATGTCTAACATACTATTATCCAAAACCAGCAAAACATAGCATGCAGATATTGCAGCTTGCAATCTAAAACATCTGTGAAAGTTATTAAAGATGTTAATAATTTTTTTTTAATTTTTATTAAATTATATGGTGAAAGTCTTACATGTGTGAATGCCAGGATCCTTTACAAGAAGGATGAACTTTGAACTGCACAACCCAAGGCTAACTCCATGCAGGACAGTAGCTGTATTAAATTTCAGTGGATTTGGGTGGAACTTTTAGCCTGAATATTCTGAAACTGTGTGCTCACTTTCCAGTGTTCTCCAATGTCACCTTCAGCAAATATGCCCAAAGGAAGCAGATCATTCTGTGAGCCTAAATTAAGGCTGGGGGCGGGGGGAACCCACATAAGAGCTGTCATTACTTCTTTTCTAAATTGAATGGCCTCCCCATGGAAATGGCAGAAGCCATGTTGTATGGAGCTTTTAAAACAAAATTGAACAAAAGACTAAAAACATTACAATGAGCAGTTCTGAATCGGTGGATTACATAAGTGTTAGTTTATTTCCTTTCCAATTTTTTCAAATTGCTGTGTTTTGCGGGGAGACTAATGTTCTTGACAAAGAACCACTCGTTATTTATTTCTCAGCAAAATATCAGCTAGTGTGACTGCAATCAAATATAACTGAAGTGACACTTACCTCAATTTTTACATTAAATTACTGACCAGCCTTGGGAAAGTGCTGGCTTTCAGCAGTTTACACAGTAATTTTAGTCAAGTCAGAGTTCTAAACATACTATTAAAGAAAGTTATAATGCTATACAGTCAAATTAATATATTTTCTGGATGGATCAACATGGTATGGTGCCCACTTGTTTTCTTCTTTGGTTACCAGAGAGAAGTTATCTTGGATCAGAGTGAATAGCTTTCTTTTCCTATTGCTTTTCATTCTAGGGTATTTTACAATTAAAAGTAAGACTGCCACTGGCCTTCGTGTTCTTAATTTACTTGCACTAGGAAACACAGTTAATATTAGGAAGAGATTGACATTTGATACTAGCTCCTGTTATTCATGATATGTTGGAGAATAAGCCTTTAAAATTTTCTTATTTGATCTGGAGAGAAAATGCTACTCCTGGAGGAAAAAACCTGTAGGTGATACTGAATAACGCTGTCTCACATTTAAAGAAAATGTTAGGGCCACAAAGTTATACAAAGCATTAAATAATTTTAGACATATATAAATGAATAAAAATCATAAAATTTTTGTTTTTTCTGATCACAAGGAAACAATTCCTTGCATGTGAAATACTTTCATAATATTTACACATTTCTCTCCAAGCCAGTAAACCAGAATTGAATGCCCTAACGAAAAAATTAGGTTAGCCTGTGAGAGGAAAACAAGTTTCCTGTGAAAGGAAAATCAGGGCCAAAGGCAGTAGTACAAATAATGCAGAAAATTATGTCTCAGTGAGAATAAAAAAACCCCAAACATATGGAAGATTAAAAATTCTATATGTATTCTTTTCAACAATGTACTTGCAAAATCTTATGGGGAAAAGAAAATCAGATCAAAAACTTAGGGTTTAAAAATGCAGAGAATGAGTTTTATATATTTTCCTCAAACACCAGAAGGAAAAAAGCCAGCATTAAGTGTGTGAATCACTATAAAAGACTCTCTACTATATGTTTGAAACAATTTTCTCTGTTTACAAACATCCACCTAATTCCTGCATCTGATTCTTTTTATGTCATTGCTGTTGGTAGACTCCTGCGCAGTTCTGAGTCTCTTAGGTGCATCTTCCTCTGAACCATTTTTTTACTTTCTAGAATCCACAGTAATTAGCTGCTTATGCTTATATTTTTTATGGTACAGTGCTTCTCCTTTCAAGTAATTCTCTCCTATTTATTTAAGAAGTTGACATGACTTCTAGCTTTGATCTCTAGACTGCAATTGGACACAAAATGATTCGTATTGCCATCTCTTTTTTTTTTTCACTTTATAAAAATATAGCCTTGAAAAAGAAGTTTTTTATATAGCCTTTATATAGCCTAACAGCTACATTGAAGATCTTAAAAGACCCATCAGCACAAGTACTTAAACCCAGTTTTCATAAAATATTCAGGTTTTTTTCTGACTTTTCACTTACTTTCTAGACATAGTAGACCAAGTTTAAAAGCTAAATCACTAATAGTGATCAAGATGCTCTCATTTCTGTGAAAAAAAAACATTGTCTTTTATGACAAATTGTAGTTCTCAAAATAAGACTCACGTGTTTACTACAGGTGAAAAAAAATCCTGCCGTTTTGGGAGAGTGTTTCATTTACAGAGGGGATAGCTGGAAGTGTAAAGGAATGCTGTCTTCTGGTCTAGAAAGTACCAGTCTGAGATTTTCCACAGACACACACTAAAGAACCTGACCCTTCTTTACTCAGGGGTAAAAGCTTACTTATTTTCTTGTTCTGAAGCTGGAGTCAGGAGCAGACAGGCTTTATTCTTTCTTGTTTGCTCCTCCTAAGGAAGACACTGAATCAGGGGAAACATCTGAGATGGGAGCCTGCAATCCCTGCTGTCTTTGGCTGTCACTCTGGTTCTCATGTCTTCATTGATGGTGGCTGACTTTCAGTGATGAATCGCTCAACAATTTCAAGGAGCTTCTCTGAACTTCTGGTTCTATTGCCCCAATGTGCAGAAACATTGCAGGCAAAAAGTAAGAAACATATACTACCTAAGAACTTTAGAAATACATTTTTTACAAACTTCAACAACCTCAGCTGTCTTTAGGAAGTCTTTTCAAATATTTTTAAAGGGAAAAGAAGAAGAAAAAGACAAAACACCAACATGAAGGCTTAAATAAATTCATATTAACTGTTCACTAGGGAAATTTAAATTACTTTCCAAATAATTATTGGAGCCAAAATCTTCATTTTCAAAGGAAGAATAACAGCTATATAATGTTCACCTTATAGGCAATGCTTTATAAAACTTTATTAATCTGACACTTAAGATAAAAAATCAAAGTAGAAAGTAAAATAAGTTTAAATTCTCTACCGGCTGTCCTCTAAACCTCTCAAACCCTTATACTCTATGCATTAACTGAAGATTTGTTCTGCCAAAAGCAGTGCTAACATAACAGCTGCAGGCTGACAGTTCACATTAACTGTTGCAACTCAGAAGAGCGTGACCCCTGTCTTAGACGTCGCTTGTTCTATCTTATCAGACATAATGCAGACGAAAAAACTGTGCTACCAAGAAAATCCCAAGGACCAAAAAAGTCAGCAACAGCAAAAGTGCTAACCTACATTTTCAGTCAGCTTTACGGGAGGAGCTGAAACATAATATTCAACAACCATACAAATCCCAACAACTTCTGTGAACTCAGCTGCAGAAGTGCTGAAGTGGCTGTCTTGCTACAAGGAACTTGCCACAGTTCTGCTTTCCGCTGGTCAATTCTCTCTCAAGTGATACTTGATCGAAAGCTCACAATGTAGCCCAGTAAACACTATTTGCCATGAACAGCGAGAGGCGGCAGGCTCTGCGCTGCCCCAGCAGCACACAGCGTCTCAGGGCTCTTTTTGGCTTGCTGGGCTCAGACCGGTTTATCAGCTGTTGACAGGAGCAATGCCCGTGGACTGCCTGGTTTAGCTGTTCCCTGTGAGTCCCAGTCAAGCACCTGTCAGACAATGGTTGGGAAGCAGAGGGTGAAAAACAGCCGCCCTTAATATCAATGACAACAAAAAAAAGTGACAACAAAAGGAAACTAATGGGAAGACAGTGTGTTATATTGAAAGAAGGTTTAAAAGTGACATAAGACCAAGAAAGAGGAAACTCCTACGTACAAGTGCCTCAGGATGACAATAATTTGTTGGAAACACCAACAGCTCTTACACCAAAGCCAACAAGTACCTTCCCCCTCTTCTTCCTGAGAAAGACTTTCAGTCTGATGGTTTCACCATCAGTTTTGAGACCCGCAAGAGAAATCAAAGGATTAGAATCACACAAAGGAAAGAGACCCATAAATATTCTTTTATAATGTATTTAAGGATCTTTCTAATAAGGCTGTTTTGAATTAATTTGTACTTTAAGTAAAAGTTCTGTCATAGCTGCACTAGTAATAACTTGTGTTTTGATAGCATTATAAAGATTTTTAAACTTATAGTAAGCTCTTAGTCTGTGTAAAAACTCCCTCTTTCCTATAACAGGATTTGCATCAAATATGTCACATAAGAGAAGACAGTAGTTAATATCCGCTTGGATTTAGAGGTAACATTTTTAATGCTTGGTTTATTATGCTTGAACAGGAAGTAGTACAACAAAGGCAGCTATGAAATATATTTAAGTTGTGATGTTAATGGTTGTCCTATGGGATAAGGGCTAAAAATTTGAGGAATTGTTATCTTTACTACAAATTTTGAAAACTATCACTAAATATGTAAGTGATAGTTTGATAGAACCAGATGTTTGAAATCACAATAAACTTGATTCCATGAACTGGCACATATCTTTCACCTCAAAATGAGAGTGACATGGATCACTATAAAAAGAACCTCCCTAATACAAATCACTCTTTTCTTTATCTTGACTCAGGGGCTGTTTCTGATAAAAAACAAGGCATTGAAGGAGGGGAGGAATTAACTCTCTTTTGACATCTTTAGTCACAAAAAATATAAGGTGGCATCTAAGTATCACATAGACACAACAGAAGCATCCCCTTGGTAAAGTGGTTGAACTGTGCCATCCTTTTGTCTGACAGACACTGTTCCTCACCTTGCCTTGCCTTGCTTCGCTTTGCCTTGTCAGGCCCTGCACTGGGGATCAGGAAAGGAAAGAATGGATCAGGAGAACAGTTACTCTGTATGAAGAGTCTCTTTTTACTATGGAGTAAAATAGATATAGTGCTGTTCACCACCTAGTAGCAACCTCAGTATTGCTATTCATTCTTCCTTATGAATACTTTTTTTTTCTCCATCCACTCATGCCAAAGACATTATTATCATCTTTTTTGACCTCAAATATTCTCCTCAGTCTACCTCATCCATTTCATTGTGACCTATTCAAACCACAGCACCCAGCATCATTCTTCCTCCTTACATTTTGTTCACCTGGGGAGGCAGAGGTCATGTGCAAAGTACAGAATCATGTCTCAATCAGAAATACTTCTGTTTCCTTGGTAAAATTATGTTTTTATTGTTGTTGTGATGGTGTAGTTTAAAGGTTGTTTTATTGTTGGTGTTTATTTTTTACTCCAGATTTGATGACACCTGGCACAATAGGTGAATGAAGATGTAGATGGGGATGGAAAGTGTGTGGGTTGAAAAATGGATTTTTTAAGGAGCTGAAGCAGCTTGAAAAATTGATTGGATGCAACAGTACTCTGAAATAAACAGGAAATAAGCTAAGATCACAGACCTAAAACATGGCATTACTTGCCACTTTCCTCCCTTGCTAACATAGCACAAATATTTGAAGACATGTAATTCACTTTTAAGAGTGTTCCATGCTGCTTTGAGAAGGCTGTTTTTCAATCTTTTCTGTTTCTATTTCTAAAAAGAATTCTGAAATTACTTATTGGATTGGGAGGAAGGATATAAATATCCTACACACTAGGTTGATGCTTAAACTTTTAGTCCCTGGCTATATTCATTTATCCAATATGAACAGACTGAAAGAGATTTATCAGAGAAGACAAAGTAACCCACAGCAATATTACTTAAAGCCTTGAAGTTAGTTTTGCTGGGAAATAGTAAATGGAGGTTCGGGTATCTGAAAATAGCAAGGAACCAAATGTCTATCTTCCTTATCCTGCATGAGTATTGTATTCATGCATTTATTGGCTAAATTAAATGACTGGACATGCTGGATTGATCCTAACTGGAGAGCTTAATCCAAGTCTCATCTTGCTATTCTGTTGCTTTCTCTCAAGGTGTTTGAAAACGAAAGAAATGTCCTTTTACTGTCAAGTAAAAATTGGGGTCATCCAAAGCACTTGCTCTCTTCCATTACACCAATGGAAAACGAGTACAAAATTTTTCACAGGGAAGGAAAGAAACAAGCCATAAATATGGTAGAGAACCTGTAAAGTGCTACCAGCGTAGCATTTTGCAATTTCGTTGCTCTTATTTTTATGTATGAGCAGCTACATAAAATGCAAACTACTAGAAAAGCAAATTTTTTGTGTCAGAAGTTGTCCCAAGCAGTTATAACCTACAAAGGACAGACAGCAATCATGTTGACAGGAGGGGTACCAGAGACATAACCAGGATGCTCTATTAAATGTCTGTATTAAATGCTGTATTAAATAGCCTGTCATCTCAGCCTGTTTCTGCCTGAGTGTCTCCAGTGTCTCCAACAGCATCAAGGCTGTCTTCATCATTGGTGTGAATTTTCACCCAGGCCGAAAGTGTGCAAAAGAAAGATTGAATGGCCAAGCTGTGCTACCTTAACCTGGGAGAATATTGATAACAGATGACAGAAATGCCTTGAAATATGTATTTCAAGCATTTATTCTGCAATGCATCATAAGACTTTCTGTGTTGGTCAATTTGAAACGTTTGCTGGAAACTATGCAGAAGTCCTAAATATATTGTCTCCTGCTGCACTTAGCAGGAGTTTCTTGGTGTTTTGGTGTCACTTCAAACACAGGTAGTTGATACCTTCAATCATCTAAAGCAAAGCTGCACCAAGTACACTTTGTGTTGGTACTGATGTAGAAAAGTTTTTTTAAGAAATTGTTTGTTTCCTGCTCTGGCTGTGTTTTATGTCATCAAAACAAAATCAGATAGCTCATTCTGAGAGTAGCCTGATCTACCTGAAGATGTCTCTGCTCATTGCAGGAGTGTTGGACTAGAGGACCTTAAAAGGTCCTTCCAACCCAAATATTCTATGACTCTATTTTAGATAATTAAAGTAGACTGCAACAGCCAAAAGCATTTTTAACGGTATATCTGTTTATTAGTATTTTTTTTTTGTACAAACACATACAAAGTCTTTTGGTGAGAAAATAAGAAATCTTTATCACTTAGAATTGTTGTGGGGCAACTTGTGTGAGCTAGAATACATGAAAGATGTCAACAAAGAAAAGGAGTTGAAAGAACATGAAAAGTGAAGAGTTTAACTGTTGTCTGAAATGATAGCTATTCAAGTATGTGCTGCTATTCAAGTGATTCTACCTGGTTATCCATTAGTATTTTAATAAATACACTATCTGTTACTAGTGCCCTAGCAGCAATTTCCCTCTATCATATACTTCATACCTCTTCTATAAATCTTCATGTTCATTTATGGTTTTTTTTTTTTTTTTGGCAAAGGCACAAGTATTCATGCAGCTCGTAGACTATTCTTCTCATAATCAGTCACTCTAAGACACCTAGAAAAGAAGAAATTAATGGAAACATCACTTTACTTGCCATCAAACTGGAGGAAGAAACTAAAAAAAGAAATATTTCAATTTATTCAAAATCTTGTAGCAATTTTCATTCCCATTATTTACAAAGGAAGAGGGCTCCAGAGACATAACTCAAAAGTTAAAACAGTGAAGCATTAAGGAACGTGAAGTTGGAAGTAAATGTACTTGTAAGTAGTTCTTTTATTTTGACAACAATTGATATTTTACTGGGAGAAATATGTCTGATCCAGGAAAATAATTTCTAGATCAAACTAGGGAAAATAGGCACTCTTCTAAGAGCATATTCAGAAATTAGATGCACTGACGCAAAAGGAAACTTTTATCATATTTAACCTGGAACAAAATATATGGATGCATTTTTGCCAATCAGAACAAAAGAAAAGTTACAATATAGGAACCTAGACCCACACAACTACATCCTCTCAACCAAACTAGTAGTCCATTTTATTTTCAATTGGTTATAACACGGTTATTAGATTATAGAAAAAAAAGGTTAGGTTAGGATCCAAACTGAAACTGCCAGCACTGGAGGAATTACTATTTAACCACACATTAGAAAAAAAAATTCTGCCACCAGTGTTTTAAATAGCTTTAAATGCCTTGAAGTATAGTTTTAAATACCTTTAAATATAAAGGTAATATACCACTGTTTCTTTTCTACTCTCCTCATTTGCCTCATCCTTTTTTTGCATCGCATATCTGAATTCTCTTCCTTTCCAAAGATTCTTAATTTGCTTCTTCTGAGACAGCTAAGTATTGAATGGAGGTCTTGGGCCCCTGAGAATGCTTTAAATATTGCATTGCCCTATAGAAGTTTCATTCTCCACAAAGCCTCTTTACAGATCTCTGGCTAGTGAAAGTTAAGTACCTACAAAACAGAGGTCAGGCTACTGGTCTTTCACTCAGCATTATGGAAAATAGTTATGGAACATGCTGAGAATTGATCTTACCTGTTTCCCCTCCAAGACTGCTCATGAGAATTTTCCTGTCGAATCTCAATATATAGTGATTGATGGAGAAATTTTATTTTTCTCAGGTTGATAATTCCGATTATTTTATAAAAGGTATTTACTAAAAGTTGTTTTCTAATATCAAACTTTAAATTTACCCCTGGAGTTTTCTCCCTTCTGGTTTCTATTATTTTGTTAATTTCATGTTGGATAAACTAAAAATGTATGTTAAGATTGCACTGAAATGAGAAAAATCTATCTATGCACTAAGTTGCTTTTCATGACTCAAGCAAAGGGAAGCCTTTGAGAGAGCTGCTCATGGCTTCTCTTGCATGAACAACCACTTTTGTGAACTTTAATCCTTTTTGGTCCAGGGACCAATTTACTTGATATTTTTAGCACACAATATTAAATAAGTAAATGCTAACCTCCCCACAGGAGCACTTTAGTTATATCTCTCTAATGCATGTAGTGTATGGGAAGGGGTCTAAAAGTTAAGAACACTCTCATCCTAGGCAGCTCTTACCAGGTGGTAAAAGGAAATTGACAACCTTCCTCTTTTGGGTCTTCTGAGATTGTAGAGGATAATTCTGTCCTTCTTAAAATCATATATGTCTACTTTGCCATTCTCCTATAATGAAAATACTACATGCTCAAACAGTCAGTCTGCTATATTTTCTCCAATTCAACAAACACTAAAATCTGACTAATTCAGAATGCATCACAAGAATTTATCTTTTCTCCAGGGCAGTCTTAATGCGAGACTACTTTTATTCTTTATGGCTTGATGGGTTTCATCCTCAGGGCTTTGGTTAACATTACTGTTCCTTCAGAAGGCTTCTTTTCTGAAATTTTGTTTCCATTTTTTTTTAATTTTATGAGAAAACAGTCTAGAATCTAATAGAAAGTGATAATTTTTCTATTTTCTTTTTACTGTGTTTTAAACATACCTAGGAAAGTAGTTGCACGCAGACTAAAACGGGTTTATAAGTTTGGGTTTAGGAATTAGAGAAAAAATTATTCTCCGGTCAATTCCATATATTATTTGGAAATATAGAAATATATTTCCGTAGAAATATATTAAAACTATCCTTCTTTTAGCCCTTGTTAAATTCTATGGAGTGGGAAGATAGAAGAATACTCTAGGTGGTTTATAACAGGTTTCAGAATTTTAATGGGTACAAGTCTACTTCTAAAAGAATATGAAGCTTGAAGCTGTTAGAAGTCTTTCAAATACCTAAATGTCCTCAATTATTGCGATGTCCCAAAATCCTTATTATAGAAGAAGCATATCCTATGTAATTACAAACTGATCCAATGAGACCAGAAACAATGTTAACAGAAAGAATGTTAACAGAATTTTCTGTTGTTAACAGAAACAATGACTGCAGTATCTGCACTCCCACTCAGGTGGGACATGACAGTAGAAATGGGACAACATTGAGCTGTCCAGACTTAAACAAAGACAAAAGCAAAAACCAAAACCAAAACAACACATAAACGAAACCAAACCAAAAAACCCAAAAAACAACACAAACTCCCTCCCCCCCCCAAAAAAAAAACACCCAAAAAGCAAAAAGAAATAAAAAACAAATGAACAAAAAACCAAAACCAAAAACCCCACTAAAACAACAGCAGCAAATTTACAAGAGGTGCAGTATGATTCCTGCTTGTGTTAAATGGGTTCATTGGGAAATGACTGCTCAAATGCCTTCATTAATTCCAGCAACGAAAAGGAAAAGGCTTTGTCTTCTGGCAAAGAGGTGTCACAGACTGTCTGTGATGATCCTGTCTCAACCCTGTTGCTCTTATTGGACAAATGTTTGTGATTACCTGAATTCTCTCTCAAAAGACAGGTGTCCTTCTGCTCCTCCAGTCCTAAAGAGATTAAATCTGTTTACCTTTAGGATACTGATAGAATACACAGAAAGAAAGTGTTGCTGGGGACTGAAAATTTTACAGAGATGGAGTATTTTCTGTCATAGGTATAACTAGATAATGCTAGTCTGTTGTTGGTATTACTAGATAATAGTAAAATACCTAGATAATGAAGACTGTCACTGAGGCTCTAGCCCACTTTGGCTTTGACCATGCCAAAAAATAATTGGCAAACAAATTTATAGAAAGATGTTTAAAACTCTTTAAACCAAACAAATTAACTAGCAATAAAGAATTTACTGGAGAATTAGATTTTTTATTTTTTAAAATGAGCTAATAATATTCACATAGAAATAAAAGAAAATTAAAATCCCAGTTGTCATATTTTATTTTGGTTATTTTTGTGATTTGGTTATTTTTATTTAAACTTGAAGACAGTAACTGCTGGTTTTCAATATGGTCTGGCTTTAATTAACGGAGAGATTGGGTCTTAGTTAATTAACTACCTAATGCAAAGAAATAGAAAAAAATAATATTAAAAGTAATGATATAATGCCAGTTTTTTTCAGTAGGCTTCTACATGTACCCAGCAGGTTAATATATACTACCAACATAGATTTTTTTGTTCTCTTAAATATCACAAGAAAAGGACTAGTTTGTGTATTTTCAACACGGCCATACAGAAAATTATGGAGTAAGAAATAAACACTGACTGAAATGCATACAAACATTACAAGAAGAAATCTAAAACAAAAAAGGTTTTTTTTCCTTCTGCTTCTGAAATAGGCCACCTGTGCTTATATTTAGGGCAGGCCAGGGACAACTGTCACTTCTACCTATGAATGTGGGTTAATTCTTCATGCGATGCACTTGTGACCTTCAAACTACTGCTTTGAGTGGCTTACAGAGAGCCTCAGTGCAGAATATTCAATGTGCCCTTAGGTTTGTGTTTCTATCAGAAAAACACCTGCCACTAAAGGCAGTCAGATTATATGGTTAGAGCACTTTATGCTTATTTTTAAAGGTAACGACATATATGAATTCAGATGAAAATTAAAATTAAGTGCGGCATCTTTTATATCGTCTGAAATATCTCTCTATAAATTACCATTTGTGAATGGAGTTTGAATGAGAAAATATCGTATTTTTTGTTACAAATATTGGGAACCTTTAATTAGCCTTAGTGAGGTTTGTGAGTTTGTTTGTTTTTTTTTTGTAAAGTAAATCAATATATATGTCATCAGGAAATATCAGAATATTAAATTCATGTGCAGATTTACTTGAGGTGGAAGTGGGATTCTCTGCTTTATCTGAGTCACTCAGGGTTTACATCCATTGTCATTACTAAGTGTTACTGTGATTCATTCAATAACCTACTCATTAGAAAATCTTCTCTCTCAAAGCAAATCCCAGATAATCTCTTCACATCATATTGCCAAAAGGCCAATCTTAATCAAATCATTTAAGTATAGAATGATCATTGCTTTCTAAGGTGAGATCAGAAAGAAAATACTGATGTCTCTTTGATTCTGAACTTGCTGCCTGTGAGACTGGTGATGCCTTTTCTCTTTGAAGGTCAGTACATACAAACAGGAGAATCTTCAAGCAAGATGGTACAAGATTCAAATGTATGCATTCATTGACCAAAAGATGAAGATCAAGTTATACTTCAAAACCCATTAGCTAGATATTTTCCATTTAGATTTTTTTATTTTTTAATGAAATGAGTTTGACAGATGTATTAAGAATTTGTCTATAGTTTTGTCCATAGATGTTTAATTAGCCTTACAAAATAATGGTCTTACATGAAATTCATGCTGATTTCTGCCCATGAATACTTACCCTTAAGTCTCTCAAGTCTCCTATATGCCTAAGAAAGTATTTATTACTTAATGTATAACCACTGATAAACATTGGTAAAAAAACACAAAAGATCAACATTATGGTCCTGCTAGTTTATCTGTACCATGCTCATATTAAAAAAAAAGGCAAAAACCCTGAAACCAAACCCCCCCGTCCCAATATTCCCACTCCCTAAATAAAAATATTACAGTTATTGGATGGGTATTTACTATCAAAAATTGTTATCTGCTATATGCTCTTATGGCTTTTCTAGTGATATTTCTAAAATGTATGAATAAAAAAAAGTTACTTTGATTTTATTTGTACTTGCTGCTTGCTGGCATGCTCAGGGAGTAGCACTTCATGCAGCTCTGCCTATGCTGCAATTCTCTATTGGAAAAAAAGCCCAACACTGGAATTTTCTCTACAGAATCAAGTTTACCTAGAGAGGGAGGGAAGGACTCAGGGGATGAGTGAATAAGAGTGTAGTTTTCCAGTCACTCTCACCAGAATGACACACATTCCTTGTTGTGCAGTCCATGGCAGGATGTAACTTCATGTCACCTCTCTCTTTCATCCATCAGTGAACCCTTTCCAGCAGATGCACAAACAAATTTGCAATTGAAACATTCTAGATGAGTATGGATTACCTGGCAGCTCAGGTGTCAGAAGCAGTTGCTGGTGGTACTTCTGTCATATTTTGAAAGATGGAGAACAGAAATCTCATACCACTAAAGGACAATTGATTCTCTGTGGGTTTTTTTCCAGGTATCTTTCTGCAAGAGAGAGAGCACTATTGATTTAGATTTTTTTAGATATATTTATCAAAAGCTTTTTCTTCACAGCATCAGTAATATTTTACACAGTGAAATTGAAGGGAAATAATACCAAGGATGAACCAAATCCAGTTAACAACACTTTGCTACCTGTGAGTGCTTAGTGCTTGGGAGACTTAAGATCATCTATTTGATGATTTCTCTTGCTACATCTTGAGTCACTGACTAAGGGCACCTCTGAAAAGGTCATTTATGCTTAAGCTGTTGTGTCCAAAGAAGACACCAAAAAGTCTGGTATTGATTTTTCTTGCACTGCAACATTACTCCAGGAGTAAGCTACCAAAGAGCCTATTGACAGCAACATGTAACAAGTCTGCGACTACATAGAATAGAACTACGGCAATTTCATGTTTTAATATTACCTGTCCTTAACACACAAGGAAACTGGACAAAACCTTAAAGTGATTGAGATGTGATATAGAAGTTGAAGATATTCAATGCTCTTTATGGACCAAGACTCCATCAATTGAATCAAATATATAAGGTTAGCAATTAGGTGCAGTTGCTGTACTTCAGACATATCCTGTGTGGATACTCCTTGGAGGAGGCTGGGAGAGGAAGAGGAGGGAAAATCAAAACACTACTCCTATGGTTATTATAAAATATTGAAATATAAAAAGAAGTCATGCACTTTCTAACAGTTTTTTGAGCAAATCAAGCTTTTCAGAGATTTGTACTGTTCCAGTATTTGAACCATGATGACAGCTGTACCTTGCAGAGGAGAAACTACTTCCATCTGATCTAGACTCACCTTCCCAAGCCTTATGATTATCTCTCTGCTGCATTCTAACTTGTTGAAGGAGAGACAGTTTGCCAAGTAAGCAACTATATCACTTATGAAAGTCTCAGTGGGATGTAAGTTACACAGTGCATATACACAGACACACACAACAGTGAATTTACACTTTCTGACACCTTAAAGGCTTTTCAGAAGTCATGGCAGCTTCAAAAGTGTCTGCTTTCTAGCAGCATGTATACATGTATAACTTTTTGTCATTTTTTTCCCTTTGTAGTTTTGCTGACTGCTACAGCTTTTATTCCTGAGACATATCAAAGAATATAGATAACAGAAGTCAAAAGAAGGTAAATTCATAATCACATTCAAATGTGATGTATAACACACATTTTAAATTATTTTTTATAGACGATTCATATTTTCTCTTGCAGTATCTTATATTTCTTTATCTTGATAGCCTAGCTGTAGATGAGAGTCAAGAAGGAGCAAATCAGTGTCTCAGTGGAAAAAAAAATGAAACTTTCCTGCTGCTTTTGCAGAAGGAATTTGAGTATATGGATGAATCCATTTTGTCTCACAATGTGTAATATATTATATAGGAAATCCAAGCAGGATGGATTAATCCATTCTTTTTCTCTCAACATCTTATGTCTTTTAAATTTATTTATGGATATTACAGGAGGAGAGGGGAATGTTGTCACTAGATGATGACAGGATAGGTTCCTAGCATGGATTACTAATAAAGACCTTCCCTTAGAGAAAGACAACCAGCAAAACAAGCACACGTGAGAAAATTGCTGTCATTAGTGCTAAATGCTAAATCCTTCCTCATTTGTTTCCTTTAGTACTTTGCCACATTTTGTTTGACCTCCAGAATGATCTTTTGAAAGCCAGGTTTGTACCTGGGTCTCCTTGTGAATGCTGCACTGCAGAAAAGGAAGCCCTTTCTGAGCACAATTTCTATATTTTGCCATTTTTAACACATCAATCAGTTGTAGCAAACAGTCAATCTGCCCTGCTAGCACTCCTGGTGAGTAAGGCAGGGATTTTCAGTGTCAGGTCAAAAACCCTCTCCGGCTCACATGTATTAGTGTTGCTCTCAGCAGGAGCAGCACACACCCCTCAGGCTAAGGTTCCCTTCTGCCAGCACCCGGCCTCAGCTCGGGGTCATTAATTCAGCCCATGGTGCTCATCCCAAACCAGCTTGGAAACCTGGTTACTGGAACAAGTCCTTCATGGAGGTCAGGATTGCCCACCAGGGAGAGAGGCTGAGGCTTATAAATTAATCTCTCTTCACCACTTGTTGGTCAGAAAGAAAAACACACAGAATGATACAGGCGAGAGTGTGATTGACATATCAACAACTCTATTGAATTACAGTTACTATGGGCAGTCCTACCTGGGAGCCTCATGGGCTGTGATCTTCTGCTCAAATTGGAACAGCTCTGCATTGCCATTTTAATAATTTTTAAGCTATCAGTTTGGAAAATTTTCTGAACAAGGAAACTTCATCCTTACCACTTTCCAGACACAAGGAGAAAAATTACATCCACACTTGCTTGAATTGTTTTAGTAGCACTTGCCAGAGTTGACTTAGTTCCAGTAAAAATATAAGCAATACAATTGTCATTTACCAACTTCTCTGGATTAACTTTGAATTGTTTCTAAAGGTAATATATCAAAATATTTTAAAAGAAGATAAACCTATATGTAAAAAGGAAGATGTTCCATTATAAAGAATTAGTTCTCCTTTTCTTTTTTTTTCCTTTTTATTTTTTTTAATGTAAAGAGGTGTAGGTCCCCAAGCACCTGTAAAACAAAAGAGAGGAAACATCAAGGGATTTATAGTTTGCTATCTACAAGTTTGAGATCTCTTTCTTTGAACATATTTCATTCCATTCCCTGTAGGATTTATTTGATATTTTCTAGGCCTTTAGGGACAGTGGGGTTTAAAGGAAGTTGGACTGCAGTATGAAGCCAGCAGAGCAGGAGACATGAGCTGTTTTGCTGATTTCAAAATGGGATCTGAGGTTGTCGGGAAATAAAAGCTCAAAAATTTTTATTACCAAAGGCAGATTCAAAAGGCTATTTAGCAATGGAGGATAAAAAATACATTAGCACATTCTGCCATTAAAAAGTTTGCATAAAGGGCATTTGCTGTGGCAGATATATTCCAAGAAGATCTATAGCTATGCTGCAGTGTTTTCCAGTATGAACAAAGCACCAAAGAATTATGAATATTTTTCAAATTTATTAAATATATGTCTGGATGGATCATCATGGTTGTATTACAATTTCTCCAAAATTGTAAAAAATCACCTTAATTTTGGTAAAGAATTCCAGATTCTAGTATCTCTTAGATGTGGAGCTAGAGTGTTAATAAAAATATACAGTGGGCCCATCCTTACAAACTCTATTTGTAGTTCAGTAAATTTCAGCTATCCCACCTTGTTCTACATGCTCAGCTACTATAGGATGCCATATAAACAATAGGATTTAATTTAATCTGCTACAGCTTTTCTGTTTTGGGATAGAAAGGAGAGAAAAACTTAGAAATTCTATCCTCAGTGATTAAATTCTAATAATAACAACTCACCACCTAAGAGTTACGATGCAAACAGTGAAAGAAAAGAGAAAATTCGACCCAGGATCTTCTAAGCTCTGAAATAAACAGTTGCCAGCAGCTCATATTACATTCTTGTGAAGCAACTGTTTACCAATATTTTGATTTTTCTGATGGCAAATCAGACTCTGGAAGGAGATATGAATCCCATAAACTCCAAAAGACAGTCAGTAACAGATCTGGAATTCTCTTCAGTCACCAGATAATAGTTCTTATACCCACTTCCACCCTAACTTCCTAATGCTTTTATTTAAGGAAACCAGCATTTTGAATGAGCACATCTTCAGTGTGTAAAACTCCGACTCCCCTCTTTTTTTTTTTTCTTTTTTTTTGTGTTTGTTTGTTTTGTTTTGGGTTTTTTTGTTTTGTTTTGCTTTGTTTTGTTGGGTTGGTTTTGAAGATTTTTGGTGATTTTTTTTTGTTTCCTTCTTTGGTTCTTTTTTGTTTCAAATTTAATGTGTGTCCATCTGTCAGTGTCCTGTATGCTCTGAAGGCTGCACAGCATATCCTCTGCTCTTATGCAAGCTATAATCCCATGATACTGTAAAAAGAAAATAGAAGTATCATTTTAAGACACAGCTCACTGAACCCATTTTAATTAAAACTTTTTGCAATAGATTTAATAAACTTCCTAATCTTAGCTGCAGATTAGCTGCCTGTTTATCGGATGAATGCACTAGGCACATTTTCACATTTTGGTTTGCATACTTAGAGATTACAGCCCTATTTTGTCCTGAAGGTATTTTTTTTGATGAGGTCCATTTTAAGCAGCCTAATTCATGAATTAGCTGCCAGTGTAGGGCATAAACCCAATCTAATTTGAGGGACCCACATAATTTATTCTGCATGATGAATTCTCCCAAGGAAGCAGCAGAGCAGAAATACCTTTCACCAATAAAGAGAGAGCCATGAATTTAGAATGGCAAAAAACCCCAAACCCCAACAAAAACAAACAAACAAGCAAAAAAAACCTTCAACAATTTACAAGTACACAATTCTTAGCACAAAACATTTTAATCCAAAAAAGCATATGCATAATAATAATTAATTTTTTTTTCAAGGAAACCTTAGAAGCAATATCCAGAGAGGGAAACATTAGTGTAAATCATTAACACTATTTCTAAAACTTTTCTGTAATATGTAGGTAAGGAGGAATTTTGGAAACCGCATTAATCCAAGACATTCCAATCTGGATACACAGGTAATTCTTCACTCTTTCTGCCAAGCAGAGCTAACCAAATTTCATGTGCCATCTGATTGTTACAGCCTCTTCAGCTGGACTTGTTCCCTGCCAATTTCAAATCCAATAAATGCAGATGCATAATTGTACATCAATTTTCTGATTTACTTGTTTTGCAATTCATCTATGGCCTTCAGTAGCTTTCAAAAGCCTTTGAGTCAAAATGGTCTTAATCTGAGCATTAAAGCTTACAGAGCTCCAGGCAATCTTTCCTCTCTTTTTTGAAACTTTTCTGAATTTAAAGTAGAATACAGCCAGCTGCTTACTGGGACCTTCTTTAAGTTGAGAAACATCAAAATTAAAGTATTGCAAGAAGCATATCGCTCTACTCAGTTATGTGCACCTGAATATTTAGCAGTGCTATGCTTTCAAATCTTGCCCTAACAGATCAGTGCAATGTTTTTCATTTGTATATAAATAAATGTTAAGCTCTTGTAGGTTTGGTAATGCTTGATATAGTGAATGATATCTTCTTTGTTTTTCTTCCTTTTTTTTTTATTTATTTTCTTTTTAGGGTAAACTCCACTCACAGAACCTGCAAAACTGGGTGAGATTTAGGTATTCATCTACCTGAGTAGTCAACATACAAGAACAGAGTTGATGAATAAAGCAAGGACACAGTGATTCTCCTTGAACTGTCCTTAAAGATTTTGCCAGTTAGAAGTTCATGAACTGGTTGTTCCATGCAGAGTATAATGTTCAACAGCTGTGCTTGGATAGGTTTCTTCATGAAACCTCCCAGAAAAAATGAGGAAGTCACTACCACAAAATGAGCAAGAAAATTGTGTGGATTTTTTAATCTTAGTTTACTCTGACAAGACTTGTTATTTGAGTAGGTATTGTCTACATCTTGAACTTTCAAAATATGGAAAAACATTATCTAATACTCTGCTCTTTTCCAAACATATTGCTTTTAACTTATAAGTTTTGTTGCTACACAGACCATTCCATATAATTTTCTGCATATTTTCTATTCCTACTTCATCCTTTGTTTTGAGGGACCAGAGGTGACTCTATGACTAAGATAAATGTATTTTCATCTTTATTCACAAAGATTTCAATATCTCTTTCCTGAGAGGTCATAACTAATTTGGAGCTCATCACTGTGTTTCCATGTAGAGCTGAAATGTTTTCTCCTTGAGCATTACTTTGCATTAACTGTCTTCAGGTTTCATCTACCTTTTTATTTCCTAACTTCTCAGTAACATGGCAGATTTTTGCACCTCTTTGAGGTTAACATTCAGTGACAAGCCCAAATACATTCATTTCAATGAATTCTTTCCCCTCACTTGTAATGTGTTCTCATGTCAGAGAACCTATAAAGATCATTAGAGCAACTTGCTTGGAACTGCCATTGGTGAAAATTGCTACCTTTTCTTTAGCATCTTATTGATTTATGACAGTGTCAACTCCTCAAAGCTGCGCTACACTACAATTTTATGGAAAAGTGTTGTGCTTTTCAGTATTAAATCCATCTCTAAATCTAACAATTAATATAACTGTGGATGTGGTTTCAAAAAGACATAGGACTGCAGAAAGGCAACCTATACATTAAATAGGAACTTTGAAAGACAATATATCCTTTTGGAAATAAATAAATTATCCCTCTGCAAGGACTTAAAGAGCATGGTTGTCTGTTCCAGATACTGTCAAGGCCACAGAAAAAAGTTGCCATAAGAGAAGCCACCACAGCAGGAATTTGAGATAAGCTCGGAAGGGAGGAGTTATGACAGGAAGTTGCTAATTCCAGGCCTGTCAGAGGTGAGATCTGGTTAGCACATCCTGGTTAATGTGTCTGGACAAAAATTCCCACTGCGGGAAACTGTGTGGAAGGCAGCAACTGCTCATACACGTATCACCCCAATTTGTGGGGTGATATGGCACAGATGACACCTGCAACCACCAACCACCACTGAAGCACCCCAGACTCATTTCTCGGGTCTTCCACCGGAGGACTGGGTGTGATCCACAGCATTAAAACTTCCCCCTAGGGCGGGTAGCAGGGGATTCCCACCTGAACGTGAACATAACCTCCTGAACTCTTTATTTTGCATGTTTCCCCCATACTTGATGGATCAAGACTTATGACTATCACTTCGACCAACAGACATCTAAATTGCAGCAAATATCGTCATCAGATCCACAGGCGCTGATAATTTTCCACTATCTACTCCTGTCTCTTCTTTCTATTACTTTCTTTCCCTTATCTATTTCCTTAAGCAATATTTTCATATTTTTATATTGTCATATTACTATAGATAACAACACAAATGGTTTTACTTACTTTCTACTGCAACCAAGTTTTTCTTAAATATTTATACTATCTGTCTGTATCTGTCTATATCTACATCTACACATATCTAATCATCTATATCTATAATTATATTTTTGTGGTATTTTTATTTTAATTTTTTTATAAACACTGATCATTCTGAGTCATTTCACTCTAATCCACCCCAAGGAACTTATCAACAAGAGCCCCAGTTAGCCTTGCCTTCAGAATTGATTGCAACACCCTCTCAGAGAAGTCAACTACCAGAACCTGTTACCAGAACCTGCTATCAGACCACATCAGGTTCACTGAGCAGCTGAGGGATGATTGTGCTGAAATGCACACTGAAAATTTAACTAGCATATGGATCCAACGACAAAGAGTTAGCTGTTATTACATCATGGTTGGCTTTGAGAAACTGGAGGAGGAGCAAGGGAACAAGTATTGCCTAAGGAGTCAGATAAATCCCACAGTACAGCAAGTCACAATTTGATTTGTTACTGTGAGCGAGAGACAATCACAGGACTGGGGGTTTATTTTATGGAATTAATCATATTATGACTTCCAAGGGAGTTCCTCTTTTTAATAAGATGAGGTTCAGAATGTTTCAGAGCAACTGCTATTCAATAATTGCTAAGTACTCAGCCCTTCACAAAACACTGTCTCAGACGTTTTTATCTATTATTAGTGCATAAATGAAAAAATAATTAAGATTCTGAAATGTATTGAATTTCTGGTTATGCAATAACATATTAACACATGCAAAATTAATGCATAGTCTAAAAGCACAATTTATATATGTGAAATATAAATTTAATTTTAAAATATTTAGAAATTAACAACTCATGTCTTAATTGAGAAAAAAATATTTACTACCTCCTACCCTCCCAGTGCACTAAGTGAAATAAGTTGAAATACTCCCATATATTTTTTGCGAAAATTGATTCTTATGTCTAGTGTCAAAATATAAGACAAAACCTGCAAATTTTCCTCAAAATGAGCAGGAAAAAACCCTTCATTTTATGAGATCTGAAATATAATATTTTTAGTAACTTTGAGCATAAGCAAAGGATTATTGATTTTATAAAAACTTATAAATCTATAATCTTTAAAATTTATAATCTCTAAAATTTATAGATTTTACATATTTCTTGTCGATTGAAGTGTTGCAAGAGATAAATAATTCTAATTATTTTGTTGCATTCTTTGTTGAAAACCTAGGCATAAAATAAATATATATGTCTGCAAACATGTCACTGTATTAAAAACAAATGGATAAAGACAAAAAAGCAAACAAAAACAAAACAAAAAGCCTAAAAAGCCCACATGAAAAAGTAGCAACTAAAATCTATCTACATTTAATTATAGTGAACTTTACATATTCCTGGGCAGTACACAGTGTGGATTTAAACCTCTTTGGACAAAGACAAGGAAATTAATAATGTAGTGCAAGCATTGGTTGGTGCTCTGAGATTTTAAGTTCTGGGGAAGCACAGGACCATGGCTACAATCTCCAGCTTAATGAAAACCATGAAGTTCACATCCTCATTTTCATAATTTCCCCTTTGCTGCTGACAGATGAAATTAAATAAAAATGTTGTGCATTGGGCCAGACTGAGATCTTGTTTGAAAGAAGTGTGAGCAAAAGCATTAAAAGAATTTTGTTGCTGTTCACCAATTAAAACATTATTTGTTCCCAAGTAACTGTGGCATAAAATAGGACCACAGTTAATTGTCTCCCAGCTGTGGGATTAACACTAAAACAGAGAAAGACTTACAGGGAGAATTCATAAAAATCTTGAACTTGAACAGAGAGGAAAAGACAGTAAAATACAAATGTGATTTCACACATTTCTCAACTCACAGATGCACAGATGCTGTTTGTATCAGGTGAGCTTTCTGTTGTAAAGGTTCATTTTGCAGTTTCACAGCTCAGCAAAACGAGGGAGTAAGGCAGATTAAGTGTCACTGGTAAATTGAACTTCTAGTAAAGGATAAACTCAGAAACTCTGTTTCTGTTCCTGACTTGCAGGTTGGAAAGCAAATATTTCAAGGAAAAAGCTGGTCCTTGCCCACAGACATTTAGCAGAAGGCTGGGTTAAGGTCTACGCATCTGTCAAAATCCCCTCCTTGCCATCACCAGGCAAAGTGGCTCAGAGCAGGGTGACACGTTGTGACAGATGCAGCTGGCAGTGGTCCTTGAAGCAACTCAGCCCACTCACTCGTGACACACGTGCACTGCCAGGGGCTGGGATTTCATCTGCTGGCAATGCCAGCCTTGCCCATCCCTGCATGTCCAGGGCTGGGTGCTGCCCCACTGCTGCACTCTGACCAGGCTCTGCTGGCCAGCCAGCCACTGGGGCCACAGCAATCCTGACCTGCAGTGCAGGTGGAAGAGGTTGTGCCATCGGAACAGAAAGGGCGCTGTTTACAGTTTAATGCAAAAAAGCAATAAAGCAACAAAAAAAATATGATCTAAATGCAGTTTGCTTAGAACCTTAATTGGCTGAGGGAAACAAAAAAATCCTTAGCTGCTGCCACTGGGGATTTTTTATTCATAATCACAATTGACAATTTGCTGTTCAAAATATGTCATAATCCTCTAAAGTCCTTTTTCTTGAAATAGGGAGATGCATTTTAAGTATCTGATAGAATTTCTGGGAAAGAAAAGAAATGCAATAGAGTAATTACTAGTTATTAATTCTGCAACAGATTAGTATTTCAGAAAATGCTTGGTTTGTTACAGAAATATACAGTTCATAATAGAATGAAATCACAGAAGAAATTGTAATATTAAGTAGAAAATGAGCTCAGGATGACACATGCTGACTTCTCCAATCTGATGTGTGAACTGAAGGCAAAAAAAGATGAGTTCTCTAATAAGACAGACTAAGAAAGAATTAAATATTAAATTAATCTAAAAGGGAGCAGGATGAGGTTTTTGTTTTTTGTTTAATTTTTGAGTTGAGATATTTTTCCTTTGAAAATAAATGAGCGTTTCTGAGGCTTATACTTTATTTAAATTCTAAGTTTTCTGAACTCCATGTGCATCTCCCTGTACTGAAAAGAACTGAATATTGCAGGCGCTTAATTCACAAGGTGTTAAAGCAAGTCAAAGCCATGAAAATGCCATGGTGCCATTTAGTGAAACTTTATCTTTCACTGGGAATAGTTGAATTACCACTGAAATGAGATTGGAAATAATCTTTTCTTCTATAAACCTTGCACCTGGAAGACAATACATCTGTTTAATATCTTGCCACTTCTATCATTCTATGTTGTACCTGAAACTGTTCTAGCAGTAGTCACTTGGGGCTTCTTTCTATTTCTTTTGTTAAATTAGCCCGATTATTATGACTGCCACCTATTTATTCCTATGACTGTTTTTCCAACACAGGGATGTATGTATAATGCTTAGTCTACCCCATGCTTGAATACATTTAAGTGCAAGAGAAATTAAATTCTAGTTAATTTGAGACTAAGAGGAAAATGCTATTTTTGTTTAGCAAACCATTATATCCACTATTCCTAAACATTCTCAGATTGTGATTGCTACCATTATTTTAGTAATAAAGCAGGAGCTAGTTTAGGGAAATTTAAAAAATAATTCCATTAAAAGAATTTTGTGAAAAGGTTTGGTTGGGGGAGTTTTCCTCAAATTTGCAAACAATAAATATACTCTTATTTTTTTATATCAATACATAATAAAAATAATTTATATGCAATACTAATCTGTTAATTAATATTGCATATAAAGTATTACTGTGATTTACTGGTATTGTAAATAAATATAAGATCTTTGGACAACTAATTATTTTCTCATTTCCATTGGCCAACCAGCAACTTTACGTCAACATACAAATTCGTGAATATGAATGACTGCATCTGCTGCACCTCAAGAGGGAACACTCCACTATTCTTAAGTGAGCATTTATTTTGTTCCGATTTTCACTGTCTTCTTTGTTCAATCCTCTTTCTTTGTCTTTAGTGAAAGAAACGTATCCAAGTTCCTAGGGGTTTATGAAAAGACCAGATGCAGTTTATTTTCAGAGACTTCAGCATTCCCTGCACAGAACTTCAAGTATGGGCCAGTGTCAACAAAATTTCTTAACTGTTGGGTACTAGAAATGCATGTGAAGCAGAACAGCTGAATTGTGAACTGGAGCAATTTCATCATCTCTCCATGTGGAGTACTATTCCATTTTTATTAAAAAACACCCTAGAACCAGAAAAATTAATTATACCAGCTCTGAATACAAATTATTAAGTCAGTTAATTTTAAAAAGAAACCTCAAGAAAAATGTCATTTTAGAAGAAGGAAAATGTGTGGAAATATAGGGAATATTTTTTATCAAATGTATTGTTTAGTATTAATAGTGTACAATTTTTTCACCCCACTGTTTGTCCAACATATTTTCCTTGTAATAAACAAAAGTAATGAGCTTTTAAAATTAGCTTTGTTTCAAATGTTTTTTCAAGAAAAAGCAGCTTTCTGATTCAGTTATTCTGGTTATTATCATTGGTAGGTCAGTGCATGCACTTGGCTGAGTCCGTTGGTATAACCCCAGGGTGCCTCATCAACCTCTAGCACTGCAACTCTTTACTGTACTTCAGGAGCCTCTGTTCAGGTCCAAATAGGAAAGCCACACTTGATAAAATGGATATTAAGAATGCATGATGTTCCCAGGTAGCTTTTAAAAAAAATGTTCATTTTAAATTTAAACTACTGTCAGTATCTTGCCTTTTCGAGATGCAAATCATATTTGTTTTTCCAGGTCTAGCATGCTGTTACAGAATATACACAGTGTGTGAACACACAAGTATGCACACACTTACATAGTTGTGATTAACAGTTGCATGAAAACTTGAAAGAGTTGCCAAGATATTAACCCCTTTAACTGCAAAAAAGGGCCAAAGTTTAATTTAGCTAATTAATTTTTATCTTTAAATGTCCTTGAAATTTCAGCTAATGAAATACTAAAGAGGTTCAGTCTCTCTGTCTTCTACTCTTCTTCTTCTTCTTCTTCTTCTTCTTCTCTTCTTCTTCTTCTTCTTCTTCTTCTTCTTCTCTTCTTCTTCTTCTTCTTCTTCTTCTTCTTCTTCTTCTTCTTCTTCTTCTTCTTCTTTCTTTATTTTTTTTTTTGAGGTGGAGTGGGACTTGGTTGATTTCTTTTAGTTTCACATAATTTTTTATGTCAGATGCAATGGTCATTTATTTGAGTTCACATGACATGGGGTTAAAGGCATATTAACTTCAAGAACTGGTACTGTTGTTCCATGTGTGTGTTGATACCCAGGAGAAAAACTGTAAAACAATAATGTTCTCATGTACAATACTTAAGTCTCTGAAAAGTCTCACAGGTTTTAAACTGTTTTTTAGACATAGTTGTTATTATGCCTTTCATATTTTGACAAGGAGAAAGCACTCAATTTTCTGTTGTGGCTGCCCCATCCCTGGAAATGTTCAAGGCCAGGTTGGATGGGGCTATGAAAAACCTTCTTTAGTGGAAAATATCCTTGCCCACTGCGGTATGGTTGGAAGTAGATGATTTTTAAGCTCTCTTCCAACCCAAACTATTTTATGATTCCATGAACTCCAGTGCCCTCAGGAAGGGGAGCAGCCTCTGCTGAACTCTGCCAGGGCAGAATTACACAATGTAAAAACCTGCACAGTAAAACAGAGAAATACTGAATCACAGACAGTTAATTAAGAACACAAGCTGCAGTAGCAAACAGATCCCTACTTCTGCTCCTTTTACAGAAAGGTGACCAAGAAAACCTAGATGCCAATTGTGTGTCTTTCCACAGGGAAGAGCATATTCAAGCAGTGGAAGTGCATCCACAAAGCTGGAGTGAGGAACATGTATCAGCTCTCACCAAAAGGGAAACAGCTGTTGCAAATTCCACTGGATGCATTTAGTCCATGTTTTCCTCTTAATCATATCTGGTTTGGCATTGTGGGATCATTCTTTGTTGCTCTTGACTTACATATGCAGAAAATGAGATGTGCTTGAACTACTTTGCACGTTATTAATTTATTCCACTGGTGTATAGTGCTACACATGTCATAAAGGAACAAAAATGCCTAATTCTAGATTTCCCAAGGTTTGGTGACAATCCAAACAAAGTAATACTTATAATTATTGAGCTATGCCATGTAACTCAAGTACTTTTCCGAGGTTAATGCTAAAAGATGTAAAATTTCTTTCCAAGATTGATAGGGGTAATTTTCAATTTACCTAAATTAGGTGAAGTAGTTGGCATATTTTAGCAATTACATTTCAGCTGTGACTATTCTGGAGCAAAACCCCAGTGAACTTTGTGATTACTGCAATTCACTTTCCTCTTGTGCTGTTATCAGGATGGAATTTCTAATCCCTATTTCATTTATTTAGCCTTCTTCTTTGATGACAGTATTGCTGCTCCAACCAGCTAGTCAGGTATAGGCTATTTCTGTCCTTTCAATGATGTTTTCAGACGTTCTATTCAATGTATCCATGTAAACCAACTGCTCTTGTCAAGCTGTTTTGACAGGAGGAGCTCGCTACTTCAGGAACAATGTGTACAAATTAGATCTACTAATTGCATTCACATTAGAAAACCCTATTGGCACACTCTTTGTCAAACAGATTTTTTCAGGAAATACAAAATATTTCTAGCTACTAATGCCAGCAGATAAGACAACAGATAAACAAAGAGATTTCAGTGGATCCAGGAAGTAAGTATATGAATGTGCTTCAGAAAAAAGCATAATTTTCCATTATCCACAATATGAGATAAATTTCATTTTTTTTCAGATTGGAATGCAACTAGTCACAAAAATTTTAAAATCCGGTTGCGTTTTGTACAGAATACTTGAAATTCTCAAAATGGGTTCAAATAATCTTTTTTAGTATTGTTGAGGGATGCTTTATAAAAAAAAAAAAAACATAACAAAACAATTGTTAGTAAAACAACTATTAACTTTAACAATTTAAAGTTAAACAACCTGAAAAATTATACAGCATTAGTGAAGTGGATAGTGTTGTCTTATTAAACCCTTCAGGATCTCATATGACATAAAGCTAGTTCAATTTCTTCCAGAGCTGGCCATTTTGCTTGAAGATCAGTAACCAGGCTAGATAGTGCTTTTTAGGCCACACTTATCATAATGGATTTACAACTAGAGAAAAGTCAAAGAAAAAAGCATGATGCTTACATACAAAGGTGCCTTGTTGAAATGATTGTCTAGAAAAATATATGATAACTGCAGTCCTTATTTAAGACACTGTATTCAGTGCAATTCTACTGTCATGTTTACATTCCCTACTCTTTTTTATGAAATCTTGGAAGATTTGATAAAACTTTCAAAAGCTTTCATATCACTTACTATAGTAAATTTTTCTCCAGAATGTATCTAATCTGTTTTTTGAATTAATAATTTATAGGTGATCCTATCTTTCAGTAATTAAGTAGAGCACACTTTGAAACAGCATTCAGAGACAAGCATTATTATGGTTCTTGCATTTGATTCTATCTTCCAATTTTTCAAATTTGTTTCGAAGAATCCTTCACACACTGTGGAAACATGTTTAGCCTTGCTCTTTGATATCCTTTATAATATTTCTTTGTCATTTCCTCTTTTCTGTTGCATTTTGATTTCACAGAGTTCTTCATCATCCCTTACTATTTCCCAGAGAGTGTAATTTACTTCACCTATTTTGTTTTTTTCATTGAGCATTGTCTTTCCCAAGGAAATAACACATATTCTATCATGGGTATGTACTACAGTATGTAAACTCAGAAACATGCTCCACACCCACCTACTTTCCATGGTATTTCAGTTACTCCCTGAGTATATTTCTAGTGAAAGCTGGCCATATTTCACACTGAATGTTTCTGACACAAACAACATATTTGTTTTCATTCAGCCACATGGTTCTTAATTCTGAAATTGAAGGTGTTTGGAGCACAGGGTCATGTAGCCTGGTTTTTGCACCTGTCTGAATCTGGTTGTATTCAATGCCAGATGAAGAATTCAACACAGAGGGCAAGCCAACAGCCTTAGCTGAAAGCTCAAAGCCACAAATCATCATCCAATTGAAACCATACAACTAAAACATTCCCTTTCTTTTTTATCTCTTCCTAGCTATTCTTTCCAAACACAGAAGGATTTTCTTGACAGCCTTTTCCCTTTCCTCTGGAGAGGAAGTGGAGAGGTGTTTTTTAGGAGTACTGTTGTGCTGCCTATCAGACAAATGGGATTGAGAACTGATATCGTAAACAAAGGATCATCAAGGAAAATTTCATTTATACAAATTGAAAAGAGGCTAAAAGTACTAGAATTAGACTGATAGTTTAGCTCACACTGACCAAAATAAAAAATTTCTTGATTATTTATTCTTCTCTAAATTGCATCCATAGCAATAGTAAAAGAACATAAGACTCACATTCTGGAGTATTTTCATCATCAAGAATAATTAGAAATAAACATGTTTTTAACACATTTTGGTTCATTCTAATTTTAGGAAGGTTTATAACACTTGTGAGAGGTTTAATTCATTGTAAGTGACAAATATTAATCATTATCATAAGAAGGAATTATAAATCAGGCAGCAGATTTTCTCTGTACTTTCTTTTATGATTCTTAGTCAAACCTTTGTAACTTCTAATTTTCTTAGGGAAAAATATAGATATCTTTTGTAAGGTACAATCTCAAGTAATTATGTAATTATTACTAGAATAAAGGAGCTGATCTAAAATATTATGAAATCATAGCCTTCTTTTATTTAGAAAATATTCCTAATTTTATCTAACATTAAGCATCCTCATATTCTCCTGATTATATTAAAACTATTGGTTATGGTTATATGAGGTTCCTGGGGTTTTATTAACTTATAAGCATATATGCTTGCTTTTCACTTAATTTTAAATCTATCTTCAGTCATCATTTCAATGTCTAGTTAATTAGGACACACATCTAAGCTTTTCCTTCACTGTAACCTCATTCCACAGTTTCAGTACAGGTACATTTTGGAATATAGTCAACTGACTAAAAACATCTGCTTGACAACATTAATATTTCAAATTTGGACTATTATTAGCAGTACTGGACTGTACCTACTCTCTATAAGATTATAAAATTGGAAAAATCTGAGATATGATTCTGAACATTAATTTTTATCCCTGTAGTGGTTGAACTCAGAAATTTGACTCCTGAGCCTAAACAACTCGACCTGATTCTTCAGAAATACTGTCTAATAATTTTACTCTTGAAAGTGTACAGATATCTTGTTGTGGGGAGAAATATTGTCAGAGGAAAATTGCAGATGATCAGAGTGCTACAATGGAAAGTACAAGTGAAACCACTGAGTTATTTGTTCAGTGTATGGTTAGTAATAGTGCCTGACAACCTTGTTTTCGAAATTTGACAACATATGAAAATTTGTTCCTAATTATATTCATAGATATGTGGACTATTATGCATCTGAAAAACTGCAGGCAAAGGAAGTGTTCTCAAACATAAACAAATAAAAATATATTCAAATATATTTTAAATTGCTTCAGGAATAATGTTCTGAGGTGCTATAAAATTTTACTAGACACAAGTTTTCTGGAAATAAATGCAAATTTCACACTGAACAGTTGATCCACTGTGAATGATAAATGCTCTATTTTTTAAAAAGAAGCATTATTAGTTGAATGATTATATATGTCAATAGAATCTCAAATCCTTTCTTGCAGTATTGAAGTGACCTGGTGTTCACATGGCGCTGCATAGTACAGGCTGGAATCTCTTAATCATTACTGTTCCCTGACAAAGGTGCAGATTTGCAGGGTGGGCCTGTTCCACTTCAGGCAGCTTTTAGTGATACCTGATTTTAGCATGGCTCAACTCAGCTTCTCTAAGTAACTGTGTCCCTCTAATGCTCTGATGCTGCCATACAAACTCCTATAAATGTGCAATAATAGATTTGCAGATAGTAGCCAAAATTACAGATGTGCCAACATATGGATGAGAAATAATTTGATCCACAAAGGTTTGATTGTTCTTACATTAAAACAACAGGCTCATTGTTTGTCCTTTCCATTCCTGGAGGATTAGGCTGCAAATGCCTCAGTGCTGTGTGCACAGCCTTCTGCATGCAAATAGTTTTAGCAGTAACACCTGTGCCTGTCAAGCTTTGCCGGGAAGTGTGCATTGGGGTGTTTAAAAATGACACCATGACAGCTGAGATCATCTAACATGCTCAAGGTAACAGGCTCCTGCCTTAATCACAAGGGGCTGGAGCCAGGGCATAATCAGTGATGGGTCCTTAACTGCAGGATTTGTTCCCCGCCTCGGTTCACCGGAGCCTGAATCTTGCTGATTTCTCAGGCATGCTGCAAGGCCCATTTGTTCTCTGAGGCTTTTCCAGAGGGAAGAAATAAAATGAGGAGAGTTTGCAGGTGGTTTGACAGGTGATCTGGAAAGTCATTGTCAGATTTTCTTTAAAAGCAGTGCATAAAACTCTGTAAATACGCAAGGAGTGGGAAGGAAGGAGCAGAGTTTTCAGCAGGAAGAAAGAGCTCACTGCAGATTGAATTAAACTCCATTCAAAATATTTTATAAGGTTCTAGGGGCACAAAACTTTTCCAAAACTTTAGAAACACTCTACTGTCATGCTTATTTCAGCTACTTATCTTTTATATCTGATTAATACTGCATTTTATGGATAACTCATAAGCAAGATGTTCTGAAAGGCAGCGCTCATATGATTAATTTTATAACTTAGTTTTTCTGAGATTGAGAATTAAGCATTTAACTTACCTGCATAAGTGTCTATTTTTGGAAGAATGTGGTGTTTTTTCTTTACTTGTTCACTACTTTTAAATATATCTAAATAAATATTTGCTTACCTTTCGAATATTAAAATATGGAATTCTCTTTTGTGGCCAAAAGCACCCACAATCAGGTATGCTTTGTAGAAATGAAGGAGCAATCAATGATTGTTCTATGCAATGAGAATAATTTAAAAAACCTGAGTGGAGAATTGTGAGGACAGTGAGCCTTACAGCCTGTATATTACAGAAATATAGCTATCCACCTTTTAATTACCAGCCAGTTCTAACTGAAAGCTTGACTTACTGCCTAACCTTGCAATGCAAGGTAGTGAATTTTTATTTAAATTCCCATGAGAGTGCTGAGTACAAACACAATATAGAAGATACAACACTAAAGACAAGAGGTCTTTAGGATTCAGGTTTTCTAACTAAATCTCTCAGATGAAGAATATCTTTTCCTCATAGCTGTCCTGGTTATGACAAGACCTCTAAAAACTTTATCCCCCAAATAAGATACCCTCCACACATAACAACTGAATTTGGCTGCAGAATATTTTGTTTACTTAGCCTGATTATAGCTAGTAAAAAATTTATCACACTTTCCAATAATGTGGTTACTGAATTGCTTGCAGGGTACATGATAAAAATCAGAGGTGTTTATTTTGTGAGTTATTCTCCACTAGCTGCTGTTATTCTCAAGTGAGACTGTATTTAAAAATGTTAGTGAATACAAAAAGCCCAACTTTGTCATTCTTCTAAAGTTTGCTGGTTTTATGTCTGAGTATATTAGGAACCAGAGCACACAAAGCCATACTGCATACCACTGATTTAATTTTTCTTTTTACAGTGCTCTGACAGCAAGGTCATTTATCTTTTGGATAAGGAATAAGAAGGAAAAAATGGAAAAAGGCAAGTTATTTCATTTTAAAATCGTGTTGTGTATTCTTGAGAACATTTTGCCACTGTCTGCCGCTAATTTTTATTTCACCACAAGTCAGCACACTCCTCATCAATAAGTTGATTTAGTGGCAGGTTTGGCAGTGAAGGCAAAGCGTTAGCGAGTATGATCTAGTGGGTTAGAATTACTTATTTGCAACTGCTTATTTTTAGTTCATATAGGATTAAAGAGCAAGCAAAAAAAAAAAAGTTAACTTTTATTTATGCATTGTTGGGTAAGTCCAGAGGCATCAGTTGAGGGGGAAAAGAGAAGCCTCGGTGAACACCTTATCACTCTCTGCAGCTGTCTGCAAAGGGGGTTGCAGCAGAATTCTCTGACTGGGACGTGGTCAAACAACAGGAACAATGCCTTATTTGAAAGGCCATCAATGGTGGGCTGAGAGAGGCTTCAAGGGCTGGTTTTTGGTGTTGAATTAAACTGAAACCCATCTGGCACATCAACCTCAAATCAACATCTACAGGATGAGGCAAAGATTTGTCAGCTAAGGCACTAAACTGACCTGGAGGCATATGACTGGCAGTCAACACCTTTACACTGAGCAAGTCCACTTTCCACAGGGTAGATTTTTCTAGCATATTTCTCCTTGGGGTGTATGGAGATCCCTCTCTTGGGGTTTGGGGATGCCCACCAAGAGCAGTCTGCAAAGTTAACAGAAAGAGACTTTTCCACAATCGTTGGTATGGGTGAGTTACATCAATCTCTAATAATTGTTTCTTTTTGCTAGCTTTAATATAATTCCTTTAACATTTCTTTGATTTAGTTCACTATTTTGTCTACAGTATAATAGTAGCTTTAGCTTTTATGTTGTAGTAAATAATTCTGATTAAGTTCTTTTTGTCTAAGCCTTTATCATAATAAGTAATTTTTTGTAAATATGTCTGATTTGCCACCATTAAAACCTATGGGACAAAGTTGTAGAACTTAAAAATGTTGACAAAATCTGATGCTAGGACTGGAGAGCCTGCTAGACCCAGGCTCCTCACTCTGAGGAGGAATTTAGAAAGCAAGGAGGTCCTTTTCTGCACCTCATGACTCAACAGGAGGGCTTCTCTAATAAACTTTGGAGCTCCCACTCTACCTGCAAAAGAGGTTGTAGCCAGCTGGGTGTCAGAAAACAAGTGAATGAATGAGAAGACATAGCCTCAAGCTGCACCAGGACATGTTCAGGTAGGACATTAGGTAGAATTTCTTCATGGAAAGAGTGTTTAAGCATTGGAACCCACTGCCCAGGGAGGTGGTGAAATCATAAACCCTGGAGATGTTCAAGAAACGATGTGGCATTTAGTGCAATTGTTAATTGGTGAAGGGCTTTGCAATCAAAGGTTGGACTTGATGGTCTTGGAGGTGTTTTCCAATCTTAACTATCCTATGGTTCTGTGTAAAGCTCTCCCCTTTTCTCTGAGAAACATGACTTTCTTGAAGGTAATGTTTGCTATGATTTCACATATCACAAGTATTAGAAGTCAGTGCATTAGAATGAGTGAAATGTACTACAGTGTGCATAAAAAGAAGGAAAAAGAAAGGAAAACATTTGGATTCAAATTTAATAATAGAGCAAGAAGCGAAATATCTCATTTCAGGTCTTGCTTTCAAATATCTTAGAGATTTTTTCAAATAAGGTAAAATTATTCTACCAGGTTCCTGCCGCTTTGTTTCAGAGAAGGCCATTGGGCTGTGAGGCTCCACAACAGGAGTATGAGAGGGAAAGTGTTAACTTCTGCCCCTTCCAAATATGTCTTTTCCACAACAGCTCTCCAACTACTTCCATTTTGAAAGCAGAAATTGACATGAAAACAACCATCTTTTAAGGTGAGAAAGAAAGAAAGGTGTTTCTCAAACATTTTAAAGTTTCAAATTTAATCCCCTTCAACCTCCCTCTTAAACTGAAAGGCAATAAACTTCAAAGGCTTTCACAAAGAAAATGAAAAAAATACTAGAATAGAATATCTGAAATAGTCAGTGCTCTTGCTTTGAGTGGCAAGGATGTAGATGAAAAGTAAAGATCTATCCTAACAGCTTATAGACACTTGTGTTTTCTAATGAGAGACATTTTTTGTAAATAGTCTATGTATTTCTTTCTTCCTGTACTGAAAAACAATAAACATGAGTAACTAGCAAAAAACTCCTTGTTTTTTATTGAATTCATAGGCATTGGCAAATAAAATGAAGTGCTAAAACTGGCAAAATTTGTGAAGTTACATCTATAAGTCCAGACGAGTTTACTGAAATGTCCTGATATCCTCTAGAGTACTCAAAATAAGTATTTTCAGTTAAGTACATAACTGAATTCCTTTTCTTTCAGTCAGAAGCCTTGTACTTCTTCTTGAAAGACTACAGAGAAAATACTGGTCAGAACTAATTTGAAATGTTTATAAAGGGAAGACAATCAGACCTTTTCACATTACAAGGGATAGTGAATATAACACAAGACTGCAAAGTCACTGGTCTACTCAGGCATGTTTTATTTTTTTTTCTTTTGTAAATTATTGAGGAGTGTGAGCTTTTTCATTCACCTTTTTTTGTTATTGCCTTAACAAACACTTCTAAAAATTCAAACAAAAAAAGCATATTTTCTATTATATTTTAAAATAGTTCTCATGCACCTAGATGAATTACAGGCAAATTATAACTCTTTTTCACACAGTGTTTTCCTTGCCATCCAGCATCCAGTCTCCATCTTGAGTTGCTTTCCATTCTCTGCATGTTGTTTTCTCATTCAATTTCATGTCACACAGCTTGGACTTTATTATTGATATCTGTCTCGGATATCGTTACCTCTATCACTGATTTCTGGACTCAGAACTTTGACCCTTTCATTTATCTCCATCAACACAATTTCCTTCCTGCAGCAGTTCTTTTCAGCTGAAATACAATGCTGTGCATTGACTACCAAGTTGTACAGGAAGTTAAGCATTGGCAAATATTACACATCAATCTCTGTTTTCTGCATTAACATAGAAAAACATACATACAACCATTGAAGACTAAAAACAGACTACAAACACTAAACTTAGGCACCTCTGAAAATATTTCCCATGATGTACTGTGGCCCCCAAAAATCTGAAGTGTTTGAGTTACTAAAGCTGAATTTGGAATGATTACCTGTAATCCTAAAGCATTTAAATCAAAGAACTGATGACTTGCACTCTACCTAGCAATGTAAAACTCAAGTAGGGCTAGATGATGACTGACATAGCTCTTTGCTTATCATCCTTTCAACCTTGCACTTGTGCTATTCCACAAGTGTCATTCTGCCATTTGAAATCGTCTTGCCAGCAGGTTTTAAACCAGTCATGAAGAAAAAATTATTTTCTAACAGAACTTTTGAAATTACTTTTTACATTCTGAATCAGTGGGATTTAATGCAATGATTGAAAAGAATTGGACTGATTTAAGAACCTGTTCAACCAGTAGTTCCTTTGATGAATATTCATCTTTCACTTATCTTAAAATTGGATTTCATAGCTATCTGTTGCCTGCAACTTAGAATCACTCAAGCACTTGGCATAGGCTTGTTTGAGGTTTGTAATTCTTTGAGGGTAGACTCAGCCTCTACCTTATGGTTACAGAGCGCTTTGCCAGAGCCCAAAGCTCCAATAATTATCTGCTTCAAGAGAAAAATGCAGATTCCCTGCATGAAATAGTGAGCACTGAAGAAAAACTTTCTGAAGGTAGATCTGTCATATGTGAGAACTGGATGCAGCATAGCTGTAGGCTTTAGAAATCTGCCAGGGCACTTCCAAATACAATGGGAAGAGAGATGTAAAAGTCCATGGGGAGAATAGTCTCACCTCAGGCTTTATAACTGTGGGGAAAAGCTTTGCACACATCTTAGGCCTCTGAACCCTCTATCTAGTGTGTGAAAGTCTGAAATCATTTGATATGTGTGGTTGGGCTGTTCCTCTACAAGAAAGTATGAGAAAAGTTTTGCCTTAGAAAGGAGAGCGAGAGAGAGAGAAAGCAAGAGAAAGAGAATAAGAGTGATCCAGTGGTGTATATTGAATTTTAAAGCCAAGTTAAAGGAGCGTAAATGGCATAGACATTAACACAGTACTGTTTGTTACAGTTTTTATAGTCCTGAGCAAAGGCAGATAGAGCATGTCATAGAGCTAGGTCATTTTAGTAACCTTTTCCTAGGCAAATACAACAGTTAGATTGAATTTTGTATTGCTGTTTCATGGTTGTTAAAATGACTCTGTAAAAAATTATATTGCCTTAGAGCATATGTTTCTTTAGGGAATACTGTCATAATTTACCAAAACCAGCTAAAACTGAAGTCCACTCAAATCCATTGATTAAAAATACTGGAGGACCTATCTTAGCTTCAGTTCCTTCATCATAATTATGTCCCCTGTTGAGCTGTTAAAACAGGTGGAAAAAACTTGAAGTGTATTTATGCATAGCTAAAATAACTGCTTGTCTTTTGTCAGGATGTTTATTAGTGTTAATTACCCATGACATTTAGATACAAAGTTGATTTTGACGAGTCAGATTTTAAAAATTCTGATTAGCAGATTTTCAGTTAAGGACAGATAGAAATTACTTTTTGCTTTTAAACATGAAATATCCCCATGACAGTTTTACTCAGGAAAATTCTTGAATACTCAAGTAGGAGACCCATCCATCCAAAACCTCTACTAATCTAGATTAGCTAGACTTTTATGAGACTATGTGGGTCCTTATTTCCCTTTCAAGAGAACGGTACTTTGCTCTCATATACATTACGTGTCTCAGTCCTGTATGAGATTCAGAACTTGCATTAGATCTGCCAATACCACAAAGACTGAGAGTGGATGATGGAAAAAAAAAAGAGTTGGCATTAGAGCTATATAACTGTGTTATTCACATTTAAGGTTTGTCTCATAGATGACTGACCTCCAGGATTTTAAAACAGGGTTCATCACATTTTTCTCCTGGACTTCATGACCACTTTTATGTATTTTACCTTATTCCAGATGTATGCTGCCCTCTAGATTCTCTTAATATGTCAAAGCTGAAAAAAATTTTACACCCTGGTATCTAAGAGACCTTCAGATCATGAAACATTTCATTTATTGGTTTACTGGGAAGCAGTACAGAATACATTCTGAAACCAGAAGCAACTGTAGTGGTGTGGCCATCAAACTGCTTGCTGGCTTGCAGCAGATTTAGATCCCTTCTCTCCATACAAGTTAGGCTTCTTCTGGGAAAATACAAAGGTCCAATCTCATCAAGCCTGAAGTCTATACATGAATTCAAGTTAATTTAAGGCTATTTTTAGAGGCAAAGAGAAATTAGATATCCCAGGCCCTGATGAATTTCAGTGTCAAAACACCTACTTTTATCACAGCTAGTGGTGAGGATTATCTGATTAATTTATTTTAAAATAGAAGGCTTTAAATTGCAATATATTGCAATGTATTATTTATTTCATTTCATAAGTTTTTTTAAAAAAATCCAACATGCTCCTCCTGCTCCCAAAATATTTACTGGAATATGCCTATATAATTGTATTGAGTTTGCATGGTCAGGTTTTTGTAGCTGGGGGGCTACAGGCATGGCTTCCATGAGAAGCTGCCAGAAGCTTCCTCCCTGTCTAGCAGAGCCAGTGCCAGCTGGCTCCAAGGTGGATGTGCTGCTGCCCAAGGCTGGGCCCATTAGAAATGATGGTGGCTCCTCTGTGGCAACTTATTTAGGAAGAGATAAAATGTTCTTGCACAGATGTAAGTGGGGCCAGAGAAGAGCCTGGTGAGGAGAGGAACGTGGGAGAGGAATATGGGAGAGGAACATGGGAGAGGAATATGGGAGAGGAATATGTGAGAGGAACAACCCTGCAGACAGCAAGGTCACTGGAGAAGGAGGGGAGGAGGTGCTCCAGGCACCAGAGCTGAGATTCCCCTGCAGCCCATGGTGAGGTAGCTGTGCTCCTGCAGCCCATGGATGATCCCTGGAATGCTGAAATCCACCTCCAGCCCCGGGAGGAGACCCACAACAGAGCAGGTGGATGCCTGAGAAGAGGCTGTGAAATCATGGGAGGCCCATGCTGGAGCAAGCAGTGATCTGCAGATCCATGGAGAGAGGATCCCATGCTGGAGCAGGTTTCCAGGTAGGACTAGTGGCCCTGTGGGGGATCCACACTGGAGCAGACTGCGCCTGAAGTGCTGCACCCCATAGAAGAGTGACCCATATTTCAGTAATTCATGGACAGCTCTTTCCTGTGGAATGAACTCACATTGAAGAAATTAATGGAGAATTGTGTCCCATGGGAGGGACACCATCCTGGAGCTGGGAAAGGAGTCCTCTCCCTGGGCAGCAGCATGGACAACATGTGATGAACTGACCATAATCCCCATTTTCCATTATCCTGTGCTGCAGGGGAAGAAGTAGAGCTCAGAAATTAGGGAGGGGTTGGGGGGAAGGTATTTTTAATATTTATTTTACTTCTCATAATCCTGCTCTGATTTTGTTAGTAATAATTTCAGTATTAATATCCCAAAGCTGAGTGTTTTGCTCATGATTGTATTTGATAAGAGATGTCTCCCAGGCTTTATCTCAACCCATGAACCCTTTGTTAGATTTTCTCTACCCTGTCCCATGGCAGAGGAGAGTGACAGAGTGGCTTTGGTGGATGCCTGGTATCCTTCCAGGGTCAAACCATGTTGGGGAATTTTGCTCAGAAATGGCTTATAGAGTTTTGTTCAGACATGTCATAATCATATACAGCTGATGGAAAAGTAAAAGGCAGCTGAGAGGAGCAAATTCTCACAGCCTGTTTCTGTAAACAACAAAAGTTCTCAGGCACATTTCTGTAAACAGCAGAGTTCTCAGGCTGTTTTTAATAACAAGTAAATATCTTGTCCTTGGATAAGTTTTGGGAAAGCAAAAGTTGACAAACATGGAGGCCTTGAGAACTTTCATATCAGGGTGAGAACACAAATCTTGGTTTCAATAACAAACCACAGGTATTGAAAACAAAAGGAGGGGTTGGTGTTTAATCTGTGACCAATTATGAGCTCGGATTTTGTAATATGTATAAACTTATTTAACACCACTATAAAAGTGTGTGAGTGAGATCAATAAATTGGAGTTCGATGCTGATCAACAAAGATGGGTTTTCTCCCTTCACTTTGATAAAAACACTACAGTAATTCAGGTTCTTAAAAAACAGGCAGGGGCACTTTAACCTGAAATGCACTTTTTTCTACTAGGTATAGGATTAATGCTTTTAGGACAATACTAACTCCAAAGTGTGGTTGGATGGGGCTCTGTGCAACCTGGGCTAGTGGAAGGTGTCCCTACCCAAGGTATGGGCAGTAGAAATAGAGGATCTTTAAGGTACCGTCTTATACAAGCCAATCCATGATTCTATGATTTTGATGGTATTAAAATCATAATAAACATTCCTTTTTTTAACCATAAGAAATAAAAAAACCCAGTAACAGTCCTAAAAAGAACTTAGTCATAATGACTATTATTGATGCTCACAGTATGAATCAACAGAAAAAACCCAAAGCTTACTCTCAGAGTGATCAGTATGAAAAATGGTTCCAGTTAGCTTTGAAGATCCATCTTTACAACTTTCTGACTTGGAAACACTGTACATGTTCAAAACTTGTCAATGATGCATTCCACAATCATTAAACAAACATCAGTATTTGCAGAGATCTTCGCTGCTGTAAGAAGGCTAATTTTCAATTGTATCAAAATGTAACAGGGATAAAAGAGCAAATTTATATCACGTTGAAGTAAGCTGTATGTCTTTAAATTCAGTGACATGCTGTAGTTCTAGACTATTGACAACTTCCATGGAGCATGCATTACTTTTGCAATACATACACTTCAATAAAGCATTTGGAACCAATCTCCTGGATGTCATACAAAGATGACACACTTTAATACCATTACCTAGCTGTTCTTCGACTAAATACATCTATGATGCAAAAATGTAATTTTAAGCAAGCATAATTTCTGCCTTTTTGTATCATAGGTATTTGTTTCTGTGGCAATCATCAGTGATCAAGAGTGACTTATAGTCAACTAAGACAGACATTAGAAATCAATCATTATTCAGTATAGAGCTGAACATTTGATATAAGTCATTCATAGAAAGCACATCACTTTTTTAACATGTATAAACATGAGGTATTTAACAGATCCCCACATCTGACATAAAAGACAATACCACTTGCAATCTTTTCATCTTGCTGTGTAAAAATGCTTGAAATGTGAAGACAAAAACCCCATACCTGAGAAATGCAAGCAAAAATGGTGTAAATTGCCATATCGATACTTAAAAATATGACCTTTCTTGAAGATGATTACACTTTCACATAGCCCAGAGGACAGGGCAAAGTGGGGTAATATAGAAACATGGTTGTATTTCCTCAAGCTGTATTTCAATCTATTCCATTCACATATGACCTGAAAATGAACTGCCCAAGCACAGCATATAGATTTTTATAGGATAATTTCTGTTCTTAAAGGTAAAGTTGGATTAGTAAGGGCCATGTTAAAGTACTAAATCTCTACTTCTGACTCTCAGACTTTGCATAAATTTGCTGTAAATTGTTCAAATATTATATAAATTCTGTGTCATCTCTGTTTTCCTGCTTGGCAGAAAGACACAGATATGTACCTGTCCAAGAAAATTTTTCTCCAGTACTATAGAATTCATTTTTGTCAGTACAGAGAACTTAAATTTTGGCAAAAAAAAAAACATTAAGCCTTATTCTGATCTGACACAAGATATTGGAAAGATTATATTTCCGAAAATATAGTAGCTAATGTTATTTGCTTTGTCTGAAAAAATGACAGAGCACAGGAACAGATTTCCCAGAGAGGTGGTGGAGTCTCCCTCAGTGGAGATACTCCAGAACTGTCTGGATGGAACTCTGTGCCATGTGCTCTGGGATGACCCTGTTTGAACAGAGGGGTTGGACCAGATGACCCACTGTGATCCCTTCCAACCTGACCGATTACCCGTGAAAATGGTTATATTGATCAAGTGAAAAACTGTCCTTGAAATCAGCAAATTTTGTTTCTGCACCTCAGCATGTTAGTTACAAAAGAGAATGGAAAAATAGTATTATAACTTATAAAAAAAATATATAAATCTGTATATTCAATTTTGTCTGAACTTTTATTTGTCCTTAGATTCTAATATAAATAATAATACAAATTGGGAAATTATTTTTATATGGTTTCTTAAAAACAGATTTTTCACTACAAATGTTCTCTTGGACACACTTTATATTAAGAATACATTTTTAAGTCGGTTATCAGTTTTCAACAATTGTTATTACCACTGGTTAATTGCATGTTACAGCATCTGACTGGAGAAAGTTTGGTTATAAAACAGATTGATAAGCAGTTGCAACACATTTTGCAGCTGAGCTTATATGTAATTAAACCATGAGCTGCACTCCACAGCATGCTTATTACAATCTATGTTAATTATTTATTAAAATTTTTCAAATTGAACCGTTATAATGAAGTACAAATTAAACCATTAGTCACAGATAGTGCAAAGACTATAAGAGCAAATTTAGTTGCAGATCTTAGTTTTTTATGAGTTTAAGGATCTGTCAATTATAAGGAAGCTATTAATAAGAAAATGTTTAACTTTAGTGATTTTATTGTAGGATAGAATATCTGCTTCCAACATGAACATAATGGGACTGTGCACTTCAAATTTAAAGGATTTATATTAAGGCCATCCAGGACTGTATATGAAAATCCAAGAGATGACAGCACATTTCATGGCTGGTCCCTAGATTATTATTGCAAGCAGTGGGATTATGGCATTGAAATATTTGAACCAGAAACACTTTCATTCCATGAGCTTCTGCAATTCATATAAATATATTTCCTTTTCAAGATATTCTAGTACATAAATTTTCATTTTGAAGGGTGCCAATACTCCTCATCTATTTTTCTGTTCAATCAAATCATCTCAGTGGAATATACTTTTGTCAAAAACCTCTGAGAAAACTCATTTTATACCTGTGAAGAAAGAAAATGGAGCTGCAATGTTATTCCTTCCTCTGAGGAGAAAATTCATCTTTTCAGCCTTTTTTTTTGTTTTTTTTTGGCAGTTCTAGTCACTTCCTTGACAAATACACTTACTATGGCTTATATTGTAGAAGCCTATCAAAAAATCCACTCAAACTGTGTTACTGCCTTCCCAGCAGCACAAACACAGAGTGTTGAAGTTCAGGGGAAAAACTGGTCCTTTTCAGTAAATCTTTGTGCATAATCCTTCAAATTCCTTCCCAACCAGGTGGTGTTGATCATGGTCAAAAATTACACTCAAAGTTTTTTGTAGCATCTGAAGTCTGTACTGCCATAAGGTCTGAGGTAAGTCTCATTCAATCTTCTTTCATAACTCCTTTGATGGTTTTAAATAACTTCATAAGGATAAAAGACAGCTGTGAAATTATTTAAGAGCAGATGCTAATTTCAAAAATGTCTGAGTTTTTTCAGATGTGGATTATTGTTGTAGGTCCATCTCTAGTCATATTTTAATTAACTTTTCAAACTGAGACAGAGAAAAGGGAAACATTTGTTTAGAAAACATAGTCAAGAGAAAAAAACCCCAGACATTCACAAGAAAACTTCAGCTCTAAATATGGTTTACCTAAAAAATATAAGACGTTTCTCACGTTCAGAGCATAATGAAAGTCAAAGTGACCTCAGATGACTTAGGTCAAACAGGTCTAACACTAGATTTCTTGGAGCATAAAATGTACAGTCATCCCAAACACTTTCAAACACTTTCATCTTTCCCCTTGCTCTCCTTCCAGAAAACAATTATTTTGATAGTAAGAATGATTCCCAAAAAAACCGTTTACACATAACCTTAACATCACAGTAGTCATGGTAACCTGATCTTAACAGTAGGACATCTTGATAAAAAAAGATAGATGTATCAGGAGGCAAGCTACAAAGATGGTCTTTTGAGCAGTTCTGAGATAACTTCTCTGAGGTAAATGGTGATGAAATCTTTGTTCCTGTTGCATGGTTTGAGCTGTTTCCCTCTCTGTGGGAAAGCATGTGTTGGCTCTAAACCCATTTCAAAGTGTTTATTTTAGCTACATAATTTTTTTGTTGTTGTTGAAAGGTAAATATTGAATAACTCCAACAGTGTACAACTCACTGGATGAAACTTGATTTTTCACCTTCCCTCTTACTCCTTTGCATCTGTGGATTTCCCTATAAGGAAGAAAAAAATCCCCAGCATATGTGAAGTGGTGATTTCTAGGAGTGGTGATTTCTTCTCCCTAAAGGTGGCCAATTCGATATCAAAATTCAAATTTCCTGTTGCCTCATTTTCAACAAAATGACTGGAATTTGATATTCAGCTATCTTTGGGTCTCTGGATTGACTTACTTATTTCACAAAGTGTAATTCCTAACATTATTTGACTTAATGGATGCTGAGATAAGAACCTTGTCACCTCAGTTGTCTATAGGCTACTTAAGCAGGACCCAGAAACTTGCAGTTCAATGAGGTTAAAAGGCAACCTCCTCTTAATTCCCCTAAATTGACTTTTCATTTCAGCCACTAGCTTATGAATTAATTATAAGTGATTTTTCAGTAGGCAGATCTCTTTCCCTGAGGTTTGTGAGAAGACATTCTCATGAAAAGATATTCAGACAATATTGAAATAGTTAATACAGTATTAAGAAAATACTCTTCTTTTACTTTGAAACTGATACATTATCAGAAAACCTATTGAAACATATAAATCTAAAGGTTTGTCACAGTCACTGTTTGTTTTCTTCTCTGTATTTACATAGCTATTTCATCTTCAGGTTCAACTGCCAGAAAAGGCTGAGAATTATTTACATTATTTCTAGATCTAGTTAATATGTAAAAAAATATTCCCTCACATGCCGGATTTCTACCGGCTGATTTATGGCCTGGAAAGTCTCGGGGATGGCCTTGAAGAGCCCGCGCTTCAAAGGACGAGAAGAGGCTTCAGGTTTTTTCTTTATCTTCAGTATTTATTAGTTGTTTATCTAAAAGATTTTCTCTCAGCCCAACAGAGGTCTGCACAGCAGCCAGCCATGGGCACACTGAGAGCCTCCGGGGCGGTCACCTATCTTTATACTCAAAATTACGTATACAATACTTACCTTTTTCCCCCAATACCTGTCACCCTTATTGATCAGTGCACTTTTAGTAATAACCAATCCCAAAGTGCCAACATCACCACAGAAGATGGAGGCCAAGAAGAAGAAGAAGAAGGACAGGACACGCCCCAATTCCTCCATCTTACTTCTTTAGACCCCCCTGTACAGAAATCCTAAACCCTGTGTCTTACACTCTAATTAACTTGTCCCTTCACCATTTACCCCAGTGAAATCCTCCCATCCTCATACAGGTGTTGTCTCCCGTGCAGGATCAAAGTCCAGCCACCAGACACTTCTGGCAACATTCCAGGACTCCCGAGCCCCCCAAGGGTGGTCTCGGTCACTCTGCACATCAGTCCTGAGGTGCTGAGATCCCACACTCCCAATCAAAAAAGAAATGAGCTGCTGCACATCATATTCAACAAATTTATTGGACTGTGAGGACATGCGTGGAATTTTGTGAAATATTTTAAGTGCTTAATTTTCTTCAGTTCTTATGTAGAAAACAGAAAACCCTGAGACCAATCCTCAGCTGGTGTAAACTGCAGTTGACTAGGGAATCTATGGCAGTGTGACAATCAACCCCTGCTGGGCTCTGTCCCTGGAAAGTCATCATGACAGAGATGACTGTCCCTGTGCTGCCAGTATAAAGAAATTATTTTCTATTCCCTACTATTAAAAAGACCCCAATAACCTCTTTAGTCAAAAGAATGTGCCTTAACTTTTTGACATCTTGTCTAAAAGAAGAAATATTATATGAAAATGAGCTCTCAATGTTAATCTGAGTGGAGATTGTTTTGTTTGGCATTGTTTTCCCAATTTTTAAAAGATTTTCTAAGCTTTTTTAGTGTTGTGTTGTTATTTGTCTTTTTTTTTTTTTTTTTTTTTGTTTGGAGGTTTTTCCTTGTTTGGCTTGTTTATTGCATTTTTGTTTGCTAGCTCAAATTAAGGATTTTTGGGGCCACGATTTTCACAAGTGGTGCACATATTTTTACTACTTGCCTAATATTTTCTAAGAAGGTTGCTGATATAACAACATTATAAGGGGCAATGGTTTTAAACTGAAAGAAGATGTATTTAGATTAGATGAAAGAAAGAATTTTTTTACAATGATGGTGGTAAAGCAGAAACAGAAATATGTTTCCCAAAGAGGTGGTAAATATCGCTCTTTGGGAAAACCCTGGAAACATTCAAGGTCATTCGAGGTCAGAAACCTGGTCTAATTGAATATATCCCTGCCCATTTGTAGGGGTATTGGACAACATAACCTCATCCCTTCTAGCTCAAACTATTTTATAACATTCATAGAAACAGATTCTCTGCTATAATTTTGGATTATAAGCAGTAAAAACAACTGAAGAACTGTCACATAAACTAAAAAAAAATCCATATGTTTGATAACTAGTAAGGAAATAAAATAATACTTGGATTAATTAATCTGTTAACTACTTTTTGATATTCAGAATGACCAAAAGCAATATAGATATCTGTCACCGAGAATGCAGATGAAGAAAAGAGTGCTGAAGATATTGCTTCCTACAAGATTTCAGTTTAAAGCCTGAGTTTGCATTCCTAGCAGCCCTGGTATTTTAGACTTCTTATTGTATGAATATATGTTGAAAAGTACTGAACTTTTGCAGAGTGCTGTGGTCACAGCACTAGAATAATGCAGAATGTGCAGTTATGACAACTTTCATAATTGGCCCTTTGCTCCAACACATTTTCTGTCCTTGCTAGTTGTGAAATGATATTTTTATGTTTTTTGGAATTTTGCACATTCTTTCCAAAATACAATTAAGATATTAACAATTCCCTCTCCCTTTCATGCTCTTTGGGCAGTTTCTCCTGGTAACACAGAAATACTTGCCAAGTAGTTAAATAAACAACACTTCTATAGCTGACCTGTTTTTCAGAACTTAATTAATTTATAATCCTTTTAAGGGTGTGTGAGGCAGAAGGAGTTCCTTTATAGATTGTAACAGGTGTCTTGAGAATTATACTGATTCTCATCCTGGTTTACAGCCATTGAAATTCCATTAAAAACAAGGCTACTCCTCCTCCCATTTCTAAGCAGTTCTTTAAGCTTCATTCTTGACATTACCCATTGAAAGCAGAAACACCAAAAGTGTTTCACCAAAAGAACACAGCAAAGTGCCAAAATCTATAACACTTTGTATGAGTTTGATGAAATTATCATGAGACAGAGTAAATAACTTAAGCCTCACAACAGACTGGAATTCCAAAGTTTGTTTGCTCAGTCTGAAAACAGATCATTGCAGAAGAACAACTTAGCACAAAGAAGAAAAGGCATCACTGGCTCTGCAATATGTACTGACTGGATTATTTGACTGAAGTCAGGCTTCACTGCCAACAGGTAAATAAACAAACTCTAGCTTAGTGATGACTTACTTGTCTCTCACAAATGTCTGACAAGCATGAAAGCCAAACATAACTTAGGTTCTTCTATACTCTATCAGGACATAATTTCTCTGTAATTTAAATGTTTTGTTGTCTGTGTTTTGGAGGTGTACATGTGTTCCTTGTAATCCAAATACTATTTCTCACAAATACTCCTTTCTTTCCCCCTTTCTAATTGAGCTGTCATTGCTCATGTTACCAAAAATTCTTCATCCCATTTTAAATTGTTTTCTGCAAAATGTTATTTTATTTTCATTTGATTTAAACCAGGTTGAAATTGCAAGTAGAATTTACATAAGTCTCCAGAATGTCAGACAACTAAACCAAATGTGCTTTATTTAATTCTCACAGGAATTTATATTTTCAAGCAGTTAATTCTTGAAAATATCCTCATGTATCAACTGAAGAACTTGAAAAAGCTAAATAATAATTTTCTTTGGGATGGCAAAAAACAAAGTGAAACATGTTTGCAAGCCTAAATTGCTAAGTACATGCACTTGAGCTGATGATACTGTTTTGGTGTATTGCCATGACAGCCTATTTACCACTTCCTTTGCAATGGAAAGTATTAAGTCAATATGAGCTGATAAACAATTTATTTATATGAGAGTGCATATGTGTGTGTCTATATAGATGTAAAAATCCCCCATATTTTCTTCTACAAAAAGTAGAAGTGCCAACAATTAAAAAACACATACAAACATCTTTAAAGAGGTTACATCTACCCAATGTTCTATATCAGTTGAGGGGTAAGAAAAAAGAAGATAAAAATTTTCCTGCTGTCAACATCATGTCTGAGGTCAAACAAGCAAACACAAAATTCTAGAAGCATCAACACCTAGAAATTACTCTCTTAAAACCATCACTGTACTTATGGCTCTTATGAAACTTATGAAACAAAGTCCCATTAGTTTCAATGAAAGCAGAACGTGAGGCCAAAGGGCTGCAGAATGCCTTACTTCAATATTGGTCCACCACCATCATCTTCTAATAAAGCAGAGGAAGAATGCAAAGGAAATTAGCATCAGCAAAATTTTCTTTAGTCCTTGGATACATTTGCTTGTATGGCTACCATCCCATTTCTGTTAATGATGCTGGAGACACTGAAAAGCACCTCCATGTCCATCAGGTTCAAGCACCTTTACACATAATAAATATATAGTTACAGCCAGTGGTTGCTCTCTGGTATATTGCAGCTCATAAAGATTTTTACCAGAGGAGTGTAGAAATAAAAACTCCAGAAGCATTTTTTTCCCTGCTCACCTTTTGCTGGTCTTGATCCTACAAATGATTTGCAATAATAACTTTATAGGTATGCTTAGTAACTGCCACTGTGATGCTGCTTCTGTGAATGAAGATACTCTTTGAAGTCAAGTATTTGCAGAATCTCCAGCTTAGATAATAAAACTTTCAGAGTCTTTCTCCATTTGATGTGATTAGCAAGAAAGGAACAATGAATTGAATTCTGTATTTACTTTTCTTACAATCTAATGTTCTTGTTCAGAAAATGGCTCTGTGTAGGCAGACCTCTTGTACCTGTACCTGAAGTCTCTTGACTCCTACTGAATGTATATGTAGGCTTTAAAAAGCTGTTTTAAAACATGAAGAAAAATAGGAAGAAAAGCTGACTTCTTGCTCCCCTGATCATTCAATGTTAACACCAATTGTCATTTGGAGAGCATGGCATTTTCCTGTTTTAGAACAATAAAATGTCAAATCCTAATATTAGACAAAACTGTTTATGAGTATCATTTCAGTTTATGCTTCCTCTTCAAAGAAAAGAAAACTTTTAACAATCTAACTTTAGACAACTTTATCTTTCTTTTGCTATTTTTCAAAAAGCTCATTTAAGACAAGGAAATAATTTTCTTTGAGTGGTAAGAACAGCAGGAACTGATTTTTCCATGAGGAGAATTTGTATAATAAATTATTTTCAGTTACAGTAGTGGTTTACTTTAGATACTGGATCTAAATACTATGAAGCCTTCCTCTTCTTCTTTCATCTGGTCCTACTCACAGATACATGAAAACAATTTTGTCTTCCTATATGGCTATTTAAATAAAGTGGGATCTAAAAGTTAACTAAAAGCAAAAATGCTTAACATGGAAACACCTTTTTGCAGCTAAATTTTCCCAGTGTATGGTACAAGGCATTTAATTTGAAATAAAATACAACATTGAGAGCAAACTTAGAATAAACAAAAAATAAATGTATGTAAAAAAGAGTCTCTTGAGAGACTTTTTCCATAGACTGAGGAAAATAACACCCTTTCATGCTTTTTACAGTGTTATTTTTATTACTGAGAGATTTCTCAAGGCAGAAGACAAAAAAGGGTACTTTCACTTCTAGCTTTGCAATTCTTTGGGGGGGAAAATTTGCCTATATATGTTTGTGTAATGCATCTCTTCTCATACAGGTGTGCAATTGTGGCGCAATGTGACAGTGCAGAGGAACAGGGCAATGGGGTGTCAGAAAGTGTATTAGCAGCATTTGGGAACAAGATCAAGAATGGAGAGTACTGCTTCACTGATCTTCTGGGTAAACATACCAGTTTCATTCTTGTACAAGAAAGGTGAAAGCTTTCATAGTGTGAAAGATGCACCCTGCATTGATATGGTTGTATTACACCTCGTGTACTTATTAGACAATTCTGACATGGAAAAAATGTTTGTCTCACAACAAAAAAGATAATCAATCATTGACTTCAGCACACAAAAGGACATAATTTCTGTGGTCTTTATTGAAAATTAGCATGTTTTGTCCAATACCTTGATATATCTTCCCTTTTCGACAAAGACACAACTTAAAATGTGTAAGTAAAGGTTGTGCGAGGTGATGAGGTGTACAATATACAAAGCTAGAGTTCCTTTCACACTTTTCATTAATAAAAGATTTGGATATGACCTTTTTCAATTTTTAATGCCTCAAACTCATATTTAATTTTTTTTTTTTTTGGTGGGAGACAAGTGGGGGGCAGAAATTTGGCTCCAACAACAGTTTACTGCATTTTACAAATCCTAGACAAATGTCCTGAGCTTTCTCCCTAAAATATTTGCATATGAGAAACTGAAGTCATGCTCATATTTGTTTGTGTTCTATAAATCTACTGAAGCAAATGCTCTGTAGATCAAACTGGGGTAATCACAAAATAATTAACTTGTTGTTCCAATTTCCTATAACTGTTTTTTAGTCTGATTGAAGCCTTATAACATCTAGAGAAGATCTGCAGTAGGATCTGTCATCACATTTAAGTGGAGAGGGAAATAACAAGGGTAAAAATATGATTTTTTCTCCTACCTGGAATATCTGGTAACATAAGGAACTAGTCTGAACATTATCCAAGTGTTCCTAGACCGTAGGATGTCTCTGTATTTCTACAATCCATTCATCACCACCAGCAAGAACTATTTCTAAGGAGTTGCAAACATGCTGAGAGTCTAAAATTAGTTTTCTTGGTGACAATATATGATGTAAGACCATGACAACTTGATTGCCATAATAATGGAACTGCCAAACTTTGCCAGGGAGGAGGGCAGAAAAAGGGGGAAACATGAAACACATTGCAATTTAATTATGATGTTGGTCCAAGATTGCTTTAATTTTACTTATCTACACTGAGAACCAGAAAAGAAACATTTTTTAAAGCCTTCTGATGCTAAATGGCTCTTGGAGGATGTGAAATTATTATCTCAGTTTCAAATTTATTTATACTCTGTATCCATGTTTTACTATGCGAGTACTATTTGTTGTTGTCTCATTATTTTCATCTTGAGAAAATATTCATATTTTAGCCTAATTGGTTTTCCCAGTACAAACAACAGAAAATAAAAATGTGACACGTTCCTGTAACTTGACAAATATTTAAAGAGTTTTGATGGGGAAACATAAAGCTAGGTAGATTACAATTGCTTTTCTTGGGTAACTCTTATATTCCTAGCTGTTGGCAGCAAAAGTAAATATGAAGGAGAGATTATATTTATATGTAACGCATTTCAGCTGAAAAGGCTCTTCATGTGTCCTGTAGTATTCATATACAATAATACATAGGAATATTGATTATATACATTTATTACACATAAACAACAGAATTTTGTATACCAGTCAAATGTACTTGATAGTATAAGGGACGTGAAGGGTAATTCCTGTGGAAGTCAAACTACAGGTAAAATCCTAAGTAAGCAGAACACCATTTTAGTTCTGGAATTCCACAGAAACATCAAGGTCAATATTCCCTTGTGAAATGTTACACTGTGTCATTGCTAAACTACCTGAAACCTCCACTTCATGAAGTGGTATTAAGGTTGAACAAACGTAGCAGAGCTGATTTAGCTAAACTGTATTCATATCCTCCACTGAATTTCAGAGTGATTGACACTCAGCCACTTTATCCAGTTATCTCCTGCTGCTGCTGCAGAGGTCTGATCTTACTTCCTTATCTAGATGAGATCCCAGGCAAGTGTTAATGGCAGTACCAGAGTGCCTTATCTCCCAGACTGAATGCCAAGACACATATACTAACTTTCTCATTTAAGAAGTCAGCACAGGAATGGATACTTGAATTTGGATATCATGACAAAACAATGTATTTTATTTTCTTTAAAGCATTTCCATGAGGATTCATAAGAATTATGAATGCCCTGTATTACTGCTTCTATTGCTTCAGCAAAGCATGCAATGTCTATACAGTGTTGCAGCCTGCATAAATGCCTGGAAATTTAATGCATCACTGTCTTTAAATAGCAAACAGGGGGTTAATACCATCACCAGCAATTGCAAGCAATGTGGTCTTGCTCTCCCCGTTGTAATGGAGGCTTTTTGAACAGTAAAAAAGCTTGATTAATTTAGTGACCACTAATTAATATATGGTGGTCGAGCCTGTCGATATTCACTGACAAGGTTATCATCAAGATGTCAATGAGAGGCAGAGTGAATATCTTAAGGACTTCAATGGATTCCAGCCAAGAAATAATAGAGGGGAGAGTGGCAGGGATAGATAGTATACTATTGTATCACTGAGGAAAACCAGAGGAGAATAGGAGAAAATGTCTGAGCCTCATGTTTGCTCTGAAGAAAGTTTCTTTTGTCTCAGCATGGAACTGATAATTAAATAGGAAGCAGCTTGTGCTCCCAGTGCTCCTTCTATTGAAATCTCAAGAAAGTTATGTCATTAACTCCATAAGCAGTAGAGCTGGCTACATAGTAGCTAGTCTGGCTCTCAAACAAACAAATAAACAATCTCATCATAGTTTATATACATATTTTTAAGAGAGGACTATAACAGCCTTTAAGCACTCTGCTTAATAAACTCTGTTAATAACATATGTTCTCAAGTTCTTTGGAATCTCTCAATACCTGTGATAGGTAGGGAACCCCTACTACTTTTCATTTAGAAAAAGTACAATGCATCATAGAGCTGAAAGACAGATTTTTAAAGATATAAAAGTGTTTAAAGGTGAAAATGTGATATTTGTCAGAAGCAGGTGAAAGATAGGCATGTAACTCTTAAAGATATTTCAATCATTATAAAACAATGGAAATTAAATGCATAAACACTTAAAAATGACATTAGTTGTATCTTTAGTCACAGGCATAAGTTTCAAAAACCTGTTGTTGGGTGACTTTCTAGTGCCACAGCGAAACTTTGGAATATAAATAGCAGCAGAGACTCTTCTCTGTAAAAGCATTTTAAACCTTTCTTGGAGCTTATGGCAATATAACTAATTAAAGTCAAAGCCAGTGTAATAATATTGCATCACTAATTCATGTAAAGATATTTAGCTGAGAGCCTTATGGTCATAAAAAATCTTTGCCAAAAATATGTTCCACTTCTCCATGTGCTTTGACCAACTCTTTTGGTTTTGTGCTACATAAGGATTTGGCATTAAAAGATGTTTCATAAATGAACAGAAACTCTCATGGAATGTTTTGCTCCAAATGTTTCAGAAGTAAAGAAATCCTACATTCAGACAAGTATAATTTTTTCTTCATTTTTACTCTTAATCATTCATTCACGTGTACTTGAGCTGCTCCTCACAAATCTCTTGCCACCTGAACTCCTCTGCTTCATAATATTCTTTTATCCTATAAACTATTTCTCTCTCCTATACTCTTACTACTTCCTCTTTCCTATTCCCTCTGCCATTTCATTCTCTGCATTGTTTCATAATTTGCTTTTGGCCTCACAGTAATTCTTCTTCCCTGTTCCTTATATTAATAATGCTTTCTGTGAGTCGTGAATGACAAGGATGTCTGAACAAATCCAGTATCCTCTTTTATTCTCCACAAAATCATGTGAACAAAAAAGTGACTGTCTGCATTTCACAAGGACAGAGAATACAATGCCCTGTACTCAGAGGAATAGGTTATGGTTTATTCTTCTTTGACTAAAGAACTTCATTGAGAGTGGCAGGAAATAAAGCACCTTAGAGATTACTGTTTGTTCCAGATGAATTGTCATTGTCACTCTGCAATCCATGACCTTTCTGCCCTTCTTTACTGAAGTTGTCTCATAATTAACAAAGCTACTGTGTCCTGAACCTTGTAAATACTGTCATAAAGGGCATTACTTGGATTGTCCAGCTGGCAAAGAGAGTTTGGCCCTTACAGGAGCTTTGAGCATCCTGTTCTGCAGGTGACATTGATTAGATGTGCTGTAAGGAAAAGATGACATTTTAAAGGTTTGAATATGCAAATGATTTTACTCCCCACAGAAGGGATAGCATTATGAAATGTTGCAGAAATGACTCTTACTGCTCATTGAAAAAAACCACTAGAAAAAGGAAAAGGTTCATACCTCCTCACATACTTTGAGAGAAGGAGCAAACAGGAGCTAAAACTGGAATGGCCTGAGATAAATTTGCATGTTGAAAACTATCTGTACCACTTACATTTTCTATTCTCTTAAATGTGTGGACACTGAGTGGTTTTCATGTCTTAGTTGTGTGACTGAGACAGTTTGCTGTACAGGTCAGCAAGCTCTCTGCCCTCCCTCTGTCTGGTGTCATAGACACAGCAACTCCAGTCCTTCTTCCCACATGGCCAGGAGATTCCTGATGATCTCTGTCACCCCCTCTTCCTTTCACACCCTCCTGCCAGCAGCAGGGGTGATAAGCAAACCTTCCCTCTGCACTGCAGTTCATCTCACAATTCCGTTTCCTCCTAGCTGGGCATAGCTTCAGACCTATCAAGTCTTGTTTGGTAGAAGACTCACAAAAGTATTTCAGGAGTTTCCCTGCAGTCAGTTTTTCTTCAAGTCTCTAAATGGTTAAATCACAGACCTTTCTCCTGTAGGAGAAGCCCACAAGTTTCCTCTGCAGAGATAACCTGCTGGATCTGTTACCTGCACTTACCCCTGCCTGGTGTTTAGCAAAGCAGAAGAGAGAAGCTGCTCTGTACTTCAACTAGGGGTGCAAAATATAGTCAGATCCTGAAAATAAAAGGTTTTCCTCCTGCAAGGACTAGCATACTCCCTAGTGTCAGCATAGAGCAAGGACTCCCATGCTTGGACTCAAACCTGATAAATAGTTCTATGCTCCTGCATGGTCAGAACCAAATTAATATATGAGGAGCCAGTATAAAAAAAAACCAAACTAAATCTAAAGATATAAGTTAAATATGTTTTCATCTTTTTGTAACAACTTAAAACCTGTTTAATCTTTTTTTTTTGTATAGGTATAGATGTGGGCATTGTATAGGTATATAGGTATAGATCTGCTCCCTTTTCAACCAGATTATTCACTGTTTTCCACTGCAGAAGTAGTTAGCACAAGTAATATAAGAACAGAGATGTGCAAGCAGAGAGAGAAAACTGAAACCTCATGAAACACAGCTTCAAGAAATAAACATTCACATAACCCACATAATTATGAGCCAACAGGCCTGACATATTCTTCAATATCAAGGCTCTTCCCCAGTTGTCCAATTAGTATCATTTCCCTTTTAGTAGTAGCCATCCTGAAGATATTTTTTGCATTTTGCCAAGCATGAGCCATGTAACATTATTTTGTTCTTTCTTAGCTAGCTCTTCATTTATCTTCAGGACTGTGATTCCAAGAAAGCATCAAAGCATTACAGAAGTGATGAGCTACAAACAGTGCCCAAACTAGGCATTGCCAATCTTCTATTTAAAAATAATTGCATGAGGGATACTGACATGAAAAAGCAAGCTTTGAACTATTATTAAATAAACAGCTTAGCTCTTATATAATTCGGAAAAGAGTCAAGAAAAACAAAACAGAAGTGGATCAAAAATCTTTCTGCCTATGAAGGTTAGTGGGGCCATGTCACCAAAACTTTACAGGAACAGTCCTCACCAGATGTTCAGATACTGTCTTATTAATGTTAGATCATTACTATCATATTTTATTTAGTGATGTCAAACATAAAATGTGATAAAATATCAAAATGGGAACCTTGAACAATGACAGATAGTCTTTAAAGTAGGCATTGATTTGGCAATGCTGGATGGCCCATTTTGGTGTCTGAATCCATATTTTTTACCACATGACTTACGTGGGTGTTTGGATGAGCAAACTCTGAATATGAGACCACAAGGACAGAATTTGGCTCGAAGAGAATGTGGGTGCTGAGGGCCAAACAGTTTTTCAAATCAGGATTGCAGCTTGGCTGCAAGAATTATTGAATTGAATGAGCCCCTGAATATACAGGCTTAAATGATCAAATGAACAAATGCAACCAGCGCAAAAAATTTCCCTGAGCCACTTTGAAGTTGTGTCTCATGTTATAACTTGAGACATCAAATGGAGACATAAAGATTTGCCCTTTCTTGTGATATAGTGACCAAAGACATCAGGATGTTTATATCATCACACTTATTCTTTTCCATCTTCATCACACTATCCAGCTGAAACAAGTATTAAAGATGATTTGTGCATACATTTATGTAGATAGGTTACATATATAGCTACATTTAACACCAGTACATTTAAAAATATGGACTCAGTATACATTTAAGAGTTCATTTTAGCAATGTAAAGGTGCTTCCAATGTGCAAAATTGAAATGTAAGGTCTTAAATGAAAGAGAAAGAGGAAATTTATGCACACTCATTCTCCAGAAGGAAATAGGATACAGTAATCTTTGTACAGATTTTAAGTCTTTACTTTTAACTAAAGTTCATGGTATGGTAATGAGCTGTTGATTTTTGTCTTCAGAAAATGTTTGCATCCAGTAGAGAGGCTTTAGACATCTGGCATATGTAAGCATGGAAAAGGGTTATTGCCTAAGGGATAATAAATGAGGGGAAAAGCATCCCTCCAAATGCACTCAAAATGAAAGATGAGGTTGGTATCTTTGCAGTTGGAAATTGTCTGTCATCTCTTAAGGTTATCACAAGTCACTCCAATTATAAAGCATGTTATAAATGATTTTTAAATGCCTTAAAACAAATAATATAATTAAGCAAATATTTTACTCATTTTTGTGAGAAAAATATATCGAGACTTAAATTTTCCATGTGTATCAATTCTATACACACTTCAGTTCAAATAAACAAGATTTAATACAGCTTGAAAAAATTTACTGGGTGACCCTGGAAAACCAACAGAAACATGTTTTAAATCTCACTAAATAATGACAAAATGCCTCAGACAGAATGCTACATCACCATAAAATATATATAATCACTTTTTAGAACACTCCTGGGTAATGGAAGATGTCTTCCTGTTTTTAGGTCAGTGGATCAATGTATTTGTCTTTTCAGAACAGAAGTGGTTTTGTATAACAGGATGTCATGCCCTGAGAGAAAGCGGAAAGTAAGAATGGAGGTCTCTAGATTAAATCACTGTGAACCTAAGCACAGACTCATAGCAGCCAAAGCATTCTAAATCACAGCCCATCAGTCCAATCTCCAGGGGCCTACATAGGTTTGACAATAGTTGGCACCTACGTTTTAAAATCCACTGATATAATAATAAGCACATATTGTATGGGGAGAAAAATATTCAAGCTTGATTGTTAAACTTTGTGTTGTGTTGTGTTGTGTTGTGTTTTTGTTTCGATTTGATTTGTGGATTCATGTGTAGGGATTTTACCTGGTAGAACAGGGAACAGCGGGGAGAGAAGATACAGGAGTTTGAAGAGAGTGCAGACTTCTCACTGGTTCATCACCAATCTCAAACCCATCATTTTAAACCATTTTTTTTTTCCTGAAGGATCATACTGAAATATACTAAAAGAGCACAGAGGGTAAAAATCTCTTCAATCTGGGAGAAGAATTTTTTACTGATTTAGTCCTTATGAGGAAAAAAGTCATGATTAAGTGTCATGAGTTCTGTCATTTTTAGTTAGCTTTAACTCAGTCAGCATCATATCTCACTCCAGTTCTAATTTATAAACTTAGAAAGTAGATAAAACCAAAATCCATCAGGGCTGTTAGAGCAGTGGTTACAGAAATTCTTTCTAGAATTCATTTCCGCTTGCTTTTTATAAAAGTCTCTATATATACTTTTAAAATGGATTCTACATTACAGATGTATTTTCTTCAAAAGTACTGGGGACTCTGTTACCTTTCAGTAAGCTTGATCTGCCTGGCTAAATCTGAGTTCTGCAGTAACATTCTTTGGACAGTTGTTTTTTCTCTGATCTTACAACACACTAGTATCACTACAGGAATGAATGAAAATATTAGAAGCATGCCTTTGAAGTTGTTCTAAGCATCAGGACTTGAAAATAATCCAGGACAAAAAATCGAGCTATTAATGATGAACAATAACAAATATTCAATAGTTATACACACTGAAAAAATTAATTAAGAGACTAAGAAAAACAATTTATTGCCTGATGTGTAAAGAAAAATCAGACAGTAGGGGCAACATCAGCTGTTCTGGGGTACAGGGATACTATACTCATATTAATCATTAACTTAGCTGAGTCATTTCTAGCTTGAAGAAAGTAAGCTTCTTTCAAGGTCTGCTTGGTTCTGAGAGTTTGTTCTGAGAGCACAAGAGAACATCTTGTGCCATTCAGAATGCTTGCCATTCTGAAGCAGGTTTATGAAAAGAATACTTCTCTGGTTTTTAATAAGGTAAAGGTCAAATTGCTAAAGAAAAAAAAATGTGTAAAAAACCTGGAAGTTCTCAAGAAATACCAAACCTGTTTGGATTCTCTAACTCTTATATGAGTGTCTGGTCTTGAAAACTGTTCTACAGGTGTCAATATCATTTGAGCACTGGGATTTCCAAATAAAGAATTGGGAAAAACCAGTGCTGTTCAAGATATATAAAAATGTTCAAGTAAAAATTCTGAGGTCTGAAAAAACTAAAATTTTATTTCAGATGTGCTGGCCAACCTAAAACAATAAGGGAAATCAATTATAATTTTGTTGTTCAAGTCATAACTTTTCTCCAGACAACTCAAATACATTTTTTCAGAGGGCAATTATTCCTTTAAAGGTGACCCTTTGTGTCAAACTCAGCTGTTTCTTGATTAATTTCAACTGCTCGCACTTTTTTCCAAACCATGCAAGAACAAACTTTTTTTGTAGCAAAGTAGTCACAGGTGTATAATGCATAAATCCATAGGAATTGTCAGCATATCAGAAAAGCAAGGGTTAACACCCAGTAACAATACACAAGTCCAGAACTGATGGCTGTTTACTACCCAGACTGGACTTTAAGGGGTTGATAATGATTAGAGTCAGTGACAACAATTAGAAAGACTGACCTGTGGAAATATCTGCCCTTTTATCTCCACCTCACTATGTAACAGCTGGGAGGAAAACTGCAGATTTTCACAGGACAAGTGGCTCTTCCTCCCTTTGAGAGCTTTCAACACAAAGAATTAAGGAAAGAACTACATGAAATATATATTGTGGTACGTATGAAGATGAAAGAATGAAAGCTGAAGAGCTGTGAGTAGGGTCTAGGCAATAGGAAAGGGAAGTAAGGGGACAAGTGGGGCAAGATATTGATGCAGTGAGGGGGAAATGTTTGAAACGAACCTCCACAAGGAAGAGATGCTTTAAAATTATGCATTCATATCTGTTCTATTCAGGGTCTGTAGGGATTCCCGAGCTCATGTTCAACACTGAGATTTTTTCATGGATGTTTTTGCATTGTGTGTGTGGAGGAATTTGTTACACCAAATACCTGGTTTGATGCCTGGCCCATAGAATTACATTAGCAATTTCTATAGGTTTTTTTCCATATTTCCATTCACTGAGAGAATGTTTTTACTGAGTCAGCTTATCACAGAATGTGTTTAATTAATAGTTTATTAAAGATGTTTTATAGTAGTAAGCAATAATAAAACAACAAATTCAGATTTCCATTGTATATAATGTTACAATAATTACTAACATCTCAGTCTGGGTGCTAGGGGACATAACATTTTCCGTGTGGCTGAATACCACTGTATTCAGCTTTCCAGCCCTCTTCACCAAAGCACCCTTGGTAAACAGTTATGGAGATTTTTCTATCAAATTGAATCTTTAAACATTCTTTTCTCTTAAGGTAAGAATTTTCATTTTTATGAATTTTAAAAATGTGTTTTTATTAAACAGTTCCTTTAAAATATATTAAAGGATAGCTTATTAATAATTGATAGCATCCTGTCCTTTAGCAAAAGAAGAGCTTCTAGATACGTTCCAGCTGAAATATTATAAATAGAATTAGTGATCTCATGCAGCATCCATTTCCCTGAAGTGCAGAATGCATCAGCTCTGATACCTATACAAAACCAAATTTAAATGTAGTTTTCTTTTACATAAAGAGTATAAAGAAAACTATTTTAGCCAGTGCTTCTGCAATGGTAATGGCAGGTAACAGGAAAACTTTGGCTGAAATATGGTATTAATGCTCTTTCTAACAGCCAATGCATTAGTTATACCAGCGAGCTGGAGATCTAATGCAATCTCCTAGGGTTCTGCAGAAAATCCACAAAATACATTTGGAAAACATAAATTCTGAGTCTCACACAATGGTGATTAATATTTCTGAAAACTTGTGACTACCCTATAAACAGTCATTCCACTGCCACTTAGAGCCATTTCTCAATCAGAGACTAAGGACAAGTCCACAGAAGTCTTGCTGAGGACAGATTTCAGTTAGTGAACTAGGCACAACAGGATGTGGTCCTGGTGCATAATATCACAAAGCCAGAAAATATGCTGAGATGTACCAGGGCTGCTAGCTGTAACTCTTACATTAGGTAATGAATAATCCTCTATTTTCACAATTTCCTTAGAAATTTCCAATGGCTGACCTTTCCCAGGGCAGAAGAAAACAGAGAGGAAATTGCACTTAAGCAAATATTTTTTTAAACCATAGCTTAATTACCTCATTTCTCCACAAATTGCTGAACAGTGGACACAGATACATGCAGTCACATCTGTGGCCCTGAATTCTGCATCTATTCCTTGAGGAGCATAATAATGATTAGAAAATAGTTCCCAACTACTAAAGGTGTGTTAGTGAAAGGCACTGATCAGTGCCACATGTAAGGAAATGTCAAGGTTCTCTGGGAGAGCATCTACATCTGGAAACTTTTAGAGGCCAGCTAGGGAGAAGGGTAAATGTAGACCAAATCTGTCTATTCTTTGGCATTTGCAACAGAAGTAGCTGAGTCAGGATTGCAATGCTGAAATTCAGAAGGGACAAGCAGTTTCTTCCGCAGCAGATAAAGGTAGAGTGATCATAGGAATCAATGTGCTTCTGGGATTTCTCCTGTAAAGCTTTGGATTCAATTAAATTGAAAATGTAAAATCTAGGAATACTGGAAATTCAGTAACATTCAAATATTCAAACAGAGATGACATTTCAGAAACCAAATGGGGTTTCTCTGAAAACTGCAAGGAGAAATATTTTAGAGTAGACCTAAACCCCTACTATTTGTAGCTAAAACATAGTAGGAAACAGGTAATTTTTCACTTCTTTCTCAATGTGCCTTGATGGATGTCACTCAAAAACATATCACTGTTTGGACTGGATTCAGTCTGCATTTCATGTTTGCATTCGAATTTAGGTCTGTCACAACTGATAAATAGTGATAAATGTGACATTACTGCGTCTAAAGATCATTAAATGTCAGCTCATGCACTGGCAGCAAAATGGCTGGCAGAAAGTCAATGATGCAGGAGCTGTATGGAGTGTGAAGAGCAGAGATGGATCTAGGGCAGCAGGGAGTCGTGCAAGCTGTGAGCAATCAATCAATCATTTTATGCTGAGGGAGAACAGAATGAGATGTAAAGGGAGTTCACTGTGTACAGGTAGAGAGAAAAACTTCTTGTTTATAAGTGTTTTGATTCATGTGTGTGTGCATTTAGTAACCATGAAGAAAAATAATAGGCCAGTAAAAAACATTCATTGTAATCCAGCCAATTGCTTTGGATAATTAATCTAAAAATTTATATTCTACTGTGGGTTTCAAAAATTATTTATTTATCTATTTATCTTATTTATCTGTTGCTAGAGCCTGGATAGTTTAAATTTATTATTTCCTAATTTTGAGTATTATCATAACCTGCAAAAATTTGTGTAAATAACATAATTGGCTTCTGATTTAGACAGAAAACAGTAAAAACCTCCAGTAATACAAAAAACAGCACACACATGGAATCGTTTTATGTAAGAGCATCTTCAAGCAAGTATATGCCAACTGACTTATTTTTTTTTCATGAACATGAACAATATTAAAAAAAATATGGCACAATTTTACTTTTCTTGTTTTGAGGAATAAATCAAGAGCAGATCCATTTGGATTTTTGGAGTATGCCAACAAGATAGTGCACAAACTTGATGTAATGACTTTTGTCCATAAAGATTACCTAGTTTGGTTCCAAAAGTTATGCTTTGAGTAACACAATGCTAATACTCTTCTAAAAGAAACATATTTCTCTCTTCAAGCCAATTTCTATAACCCAATCAAGACTGAGACTCTTTTGAAAATTCTAGGAAATACCTTTTTCAATTAGAAAGTGTTTTTAAAAAAGGCAAACAAAAAAGCAGTCCTTTCAAAACAATGTAAACTCTCTGTAGCATTTAGTGTCCCCTACAGAATTTTCTTGTTGGCCTGTAAACATACACTATTAACCATATAGTTACAGTGACAAATGCAGAAGTTGAATTCCATGTATTTGCCTTATGCAAAAATGAGAAAAAAAATCTTAGCTATGTTTTCAGCCCAAAAAAAGAGGTGATCTCAGTTCAAGCTCAATGTTTAAGCAATCTTAGAATAGTGTTAAATAAACAAGATTGTCTGTGTGTCTGTAGTACATATGATTCGGATTAAGTATTTCCCTTCTTACAAGCCATTCAGACCTTACATTTTAATAAAAATCTTTTACTAACCTCCAAGTGTATTTAGATCTAAGGCAATGTAAGAAGTGTATATTATAGATTTCTTTTAACATTGCTAGCAGGAAGATGCCCAGGACATTGCTCCTTGCATGGATGGGGAGCTGCTCAGTGAGAGTGCAGTCTGATTTCTAGCCAAAGCAGACTCAAAGTCCTGCTTGTTCGGTGCCCACTTTACACAGACTGTACCATTTGAAATGTCACATTTTTCAGAGTAATTACATCCTCTTACACAGACATCTTTCCAGAGTTCACACCTCTTTGTTACCAGAGTCATCCCTTAAGTAAAATCAGAAGTATTGAATACACGGAAAAAGTAACGAGGGATACGGACAGAGACAGTAATTACTGAACACGAAGTTGGCCCTAGTTCTTCTCTCAAATAGTTAGGACGGGTATCAACCACACAGTTAGGCTCCCATCTTTCTTACCACAGTGAGTGAAAAGGAAACAATGAAAAGAAAAGAACTAAGAGTAAGAATCTGAAGACTGATTTATCTTTTAATACATAATATGTGTTAATTCATTAATTATATTTCATAATTTCATTGAATAGTTTGACAAATGAAGCAGAACCTCTGTCATGTGCAAAGGTAAATTAAACAATAACCAAATGTGAATAATATGCATTTGTGATTATTTTGTCTGCAATAGAGATAATTTTCTTCATGGTAGAGGGTATAGGGCTGTGTTTTTGATTTGTGCTGAAAAAAATGTTAGCACAGGGAAGTTTTTTGTTTCCACAGAGCAGTTCTTGCACAGAGTCAAGGCCTTTCATCCCACCCCATCAGTGAGGAGTGGGGCACAAGGATTTGGGAGGGGACACAGCCAGGACAGCGGAGCCCAAGTGACAAAGGGATATTCCATACCATATGGTGTCATGCTTACTATTTAGTCACAGGGGGAGAAGAAAGAAAGGGGAAACATTTGTAGTGATGGCGTTTATCTTCCCAAGTCATCACTGTGCATGATGGAACCCTGGTCTCCTGAGGATGGCTGAACACCTGCCTGCCCATGGGACTTGGTGAATTGAGTCTCTGTGTTGCTTTCCTTGCATGCACAGCCTTTAATTTATCTATTAAACTGTCTTCATCTCAACCTATGTGTTTTCTCACTTTCACTCTTCAGATTCTCTCCCTCTTCTACCAGGGGAGAGTAGGCAAGTGGCTGTGTGTAGCTTAGCTCCTGGCTGGGCAACTAATATTGCTAACCTCAAAAATATTAAGAGATAATTAGATAAGTCAAGCATCTGGCAGCTACCAAGCACCAAAGTGTGACTTCTCTTTACATTTAATCTGTAATTATATATCACAATATGAAGATACAGAATAAGCAATAGTAAACCCATGAGGTCTTTGTTAACATGACATCCTTTAATGAAACTCACACGGCAGCAACCCAAGGCAACATTACAATACAGAACAATAGAAAGATGATGTAAATATGTGGAAACAAAATTGAGATATCTAAGGCACAAAATAAAGCATTATAACATATGGATATAACAGATACTGAGTCCTAAGCTGGTTGAGTATGCATAGACAGGATCCCACATTTGAAAAAGATGCTGACTTTCTCCAGCTTATCCACAGGAAAGACAGAAGAGTTTGAAAAGTCAAGAGAAAGTGAAAGTTTTCTATGAAGAAAAAGGTAATGAATTGAGTTTATTTAATCTTGTAAAGTTGGAAGAGAAAGTTTTTAAGAGTCTTCAAATACATGAAAATTGCTTTGAAGAGGATATAAACACTTTCGAAGAAGTTATGAAGACATTTGGGTAAGAAATCACAAGAAAACCTTAACAGATATTTAAACATAGAAAAAGATTGCCTACCAGAGTCGAAAAACTCCAAACATGTGAGTTTTGTGAAACAGTTGGAGATGAATTGAAAGAATGACTCAGATATAGACAATATTGTTCATGCCAAGGGGATGGACTTAATTACCACTTAGAAAACGCTTAAGCTTTGGCTAAATGCTGTTAAAATCTGCATCACAAATGTATAGGAGATAGAATAAAGGGTGATGTTTTTTTCCCTTCTATCTAAAATGGATGGGTGATATCATTACCTTCCTTGCATGCTGAAGGAAAATCTTTGCTTATTGACCCTGTGTTGTAATCTTCCATATTCACTGTTTGAACTCAATGAAAAAGCCAAAAGGTAATTTTCAGTTCTCAACTATAATATCAATAGGCTTGTACAGTATGAATAGAATATTAAAATGTTTTACACAAAAGAAGGAAAATCTCTAGGAACCTTAGCATTTGGAGTTATAATATATTGGAGGAATAACAGAAGCAGGACACTTATCTATTAGAAAGCTATACTTGGGGTTAAATAAGAAATGAAAAAAAAAATCTATCTTTCTTGAAGAAATCAAGATACAATCCTTATTAACAACTGAAGTCCTGCAGAAAAGTTCAGAATAGAGATGTAATACTGGTTCTTTCACTTTATGCTTTTGTTAACATGTATTAGGAGGATGGACAGGGAGGATAAAGCAAAAGGAAAATGTAACAACAGTGAAATGGTTTTGATTAGTTAAATATGTTTGTTGTGATATTTTCACTCTTGTGGAGCAACAAAATTCTATCTCCACAATTGTGAAAAGGTAATTTTTAATTTTTTTATAAATTTCAGCAAGTGTTTGCTCCTTCTGTTGTGACAACATCCATATGTAACAAAAGGTATTTTACCCACTAAATTTCTTTTAGATTTTCCTTCTCAAAAATTAACACCTGTTCAAAGTAACTTATTGGGGAATAGGAATGACTGTTTCTGTGTTCTCATTCCAAAAGGATTTGCTTAATTCACTGAGATCATTCAATATTTTGCTAAAAAGCCTAAAGAGTTTTCTGCCCTCCTCTATTTTTTTTGCTGCAAAATTATTTTTGTTGATGATAGGAGTTTATTTCTGCCTTGTGCTATCAAGCCTTGTTATGCACAGAAGGCATTAGTCATGAGCCCTGTTGCTAAAGCAATTCCCTACCCATGAACCTCAGCTCACCTGCGCAAGCTGACACTTTTGAGCGTCAAATCCTCCTCCCAAACCAATCAGTACTCTCATTGGCACAACTTGCACCATAAGATTTCTTAATTTTCATTGATTTTTCAGTTATGCCGTTGTCAGTGTACAGTGCTGATCACAGAACTGCTAAGAAGGGAGGCTGCTGGCTGAAGGAAGGGAAAAGAATGACATTTTTATACATGCTACCTAAGTTATATTTATATAGTGAGCATATTCCTCTCTCAGGTACTTGAAAAGAGTTGCACTGCTGTCTGTATAAGTCTTGTTCTCTGTGTTTTACAGCTACCCAGATGAATATTAATATGAGACATTGGGGGGAAAGTTAAGAAAGTTACTTGTAAGCCTTGGATAGTATTTTTTTTCAATACATAAACAACAACAAAAAAGGATCTCTGGTTTTCATTTTAAGGAGAACGTATCACTTCTGCTCAGTGTAGCAAGGAGAAAGTTTCAAAGAAAACATGCACTTCTTGACAAGCGCAAACTGTGAAATGTATTAGAAAATAAAGGTTTTAATGTCAATTATCATTAAAAACCTTATTTTCAAAAACACTTCACAGTTTAGTCATGCTGAGAAGTGCTTCTCATCTTTGAAATTTTCAGCCTGCTACACTGAGCAAAATGGGTGCAATTTTCTTTTAATTGTTTTGAACACCATGTGTGAGAGAACATGACAGAATGCAAATTGCTTCTACAAGATGTAAGCAGCAAATAAGTTGTTGAATTTTATGGCATCTCTCTGTGAGCTGAAAGCATGAGATGCATTACTTTTTTAGCAATAGGTCAGGGATGAATATCTCTCTCTCTCCCTTGTTTGCTCTTTCCCTGGTTTTAGTTTGCAATTCAAGACAAGAAACCAGAGGTTTCATGTTCATAGTGCAGTAAGAGTTCTGTCCTCAGCAGCAATAGTGGAGACCTTGGGTCAGAGCTAAACCAGACTCACAGCATTTGGGGTCTTTCAAAGTCACCTGTCTGCCTCCCAGCTATGCATACCATAATGCAAACTGCAAAGCAATCTTTTTTCTTTAGTCTTTCTAGCTAGCCAGGCTGAACTAGGGCAATAAATTATTATGGACTAAGCTCCACCATGCATTAGTCATAATGTAGTGCCACACTCTTTTACACAACAGACCAGCATCTGGTGCTGATCCTTGTCCAGTGAACAGTGTATACTGAGAACTAAAAAATAATAATGAAATACACTGACTGCCCAGGTTTTGGTGGTTTTTTTCCCCCAGAATCTCTGCAGAGCCAGGTATTTCTATTTTAACCAACTATTGCACACATACAGCAATATCAAAACAGGAAGAGGGCAAAACTCAGACTGTCCATGAAATGAGGCAATTAGCAATAGCGAAACAAACACTTTGGTTCTATCTCATATGACCAATTAGGCACTATTGATGAGGCTAGCAGAAGTTTCCCTCTGTAGTACTCCTCTGACTTTGCCTAGCTAGTTCGCTTTCTGCAGCACTGTGTTATAAGGCACAGTGGTCAGATTTCTCTTTGAAAGCCTCTAATGATCTGACAAAAGTTTTCAGTTGAGTTGCAATAGAAATTCCCCCAGGATAATTTGACATTGCATTATTATTGCAATAGTTTCTACAGATATTCCAAAGTCAAATTAATATAATTCTTTTAGGGGTAAGTGCCTTCTGCAATGTGGTTTCTTTGTGCAACATGACAGAGCTGTCACACTATTTTTATCAAACTTCTTGTGGTTTCAGAAAAAAAAAACTCTCTTGTTCTATCTTCATGTAGGAAACAAGGTTACTCCTGGACATCATCTTGCACTTCAGCTGCCCAGGAGAATTTGAACTTTATGATATTCAATTCAATTTCTGATCTTTTGGATGGAGGTTCCATGTGAATTTCCATACCTTTTCTCACTCTTAAAAAGCTGACAGAAATGAAATAAATAACAGGATAAACAGGAATTTTTTTTGTGAGAAAAAATTCACTGAGCCATAACATAGAGCATATCTACATATAGCTGGAAATCTGTGTAAGGACTGCTGGAGGCATTCTGAACCCGCCATTAATGTCACAGGAAAGGATTTTCTTTTTATAGCACAATAGAAGGAGACTCTTTTGAGACAAATTAAGGGATATGTCTGCAAAGGACTGATTAATAAACGTTTTTGTAGAAACCACAAGTACAAGAATGCTGAAGGTATTCTGGAGTGCTCCTTTCCATTCTTTCTCTCCTTCTTTTCAAAGATAAAGAAATGAAGTCTATTCTTTTTCTTGTTCTGTGTACATGAAATGAGTTTTATCCTATTATAAATTTGGTCTTCTTATTTTACTTAAACATGACCATTATTCTTTTAATTCATTTACTCTCAAGGCACATCTGGATTACAAACATTTGAAATCGAGATAGAAGTCTTGCTCATTAAACATGAAAGGCAGCTCTATTCAGCTTAGGCATAAATGTCAAAACTGAAGATTTTCCCTGAACAATCAAAAGCAAAACTATTGAAGAACTTTTTCTACTAAGATTGTATGTGAGAGCAAGCCATGTTTAAGAATGACCGTAGATAAATCCACACGGTATAGACATTTTCTCATATTCTGTATGGCAAGAATGAATTAAACATTGTTTCATTGCATGAGCTATCATAAAAGTAACTGCTTAAAAAAAAAAAAAAAAAAAGGAGAAGCAACCAGGCATCAAAAACATTCATTGATGTCTACATTCTTCCCACAGTGTAAAATGGACAGATGTTTTTGTATACCTCGTGTTTTTTACATTTTAAGTCTCAATATTTGTAGAATTCTGATTTTTCACCATATCAAACATAACTTTGAAAAATTTTCAACAGTTTTTAATAAAGGTCAAGTTGTCTTATTTGAGTCATATTAAAGGTGTTCCTCAGTTCAGATCACAAAGCATTCATTTCTTCCTTCAATCTCACATATTTCCATTACAGTCCGGATAACTGATTTCTGTCTGTGATCTCTCTTTTAAGTCTTCTAAGGGGAAGTAGGGGAATATTTAATTTTAAATAAAGTCTTGTGTGCAAGCTAATCAGAAAGGGAACAAGTCCTGGAGGCACATCAAGACAAAAAATACAGGAAAGTATACCATGAATGAGACATTGCTGAGAAGAAAAAAACCATTGCAGAGCTTTTTAAGCTCTCTATAACCTTGTGTAAGAGGGCTGTTATGTGCCTTAGGTATTCTTGACATGACCTTTTTATTGCCCTTTCATACTGTACCCTTGCTGACTCTAAGTACAGAAAAAAAGCAGGAAATTTATACTTTCTATATATTTTATATTGGACTCTTCACTTTGGCATTTGAAGCCTAATTGAGACTGTTGCTTTTAATAAGAAAAGAGAAAATGTATAAGAAGACCTCAAAGAAGTAGGCAAAATTTATTCCAAATAAATTCACATATTAATATATCACATAATTTTAATTTTGTCATAGAAGCATTAACAGTTTGTAGCACCTTTTCTATACAGATAATTAGTCATAAATAGTGTGTTATTGATCATAACTCCATATAATTTGAAGGCCTTTTTATTACAGGTTTTATTTGCATGACAATAGTCCTGCTGGTGCCAGACGGGGTACAACTGTCTCAAGGGGGGAATGTTAACACAGCTCATTGAAACAAATTTGAAGGGGGAATGGATACAACCAGGCTCACCAGAGAGTGTTGATCTAGGAAAAAGTGTCTGGAAAGCTGCCTAGTAGATATGAACCTGGGGATACTGGCCAACAGGTGGCTAAAAGTCATCCAACTTGTGCCCAGGTGGCCAAGCAGGCCAATGGCATCCTGATTTGTTTCAGGAATAGTGTGGCCAGCAGGACCAGGGCAGAGATTATCCCCCTGTACTCAGCACTGGTGAGGCTGGAATTTGAGGTGAGCACCTCGAATTCTCTGCCCAATTTTTGGTCCCTCACTACTAGAAAGATGTTGAGGTGCTAGAGCAGGTCCAGAGAAGGGCAACGAAGCTGGTGAAAGGTCTGGAGCAAAAGTCCTGTGAGAAGCAGATGAGGGAGTTGGGATTGTTTAACCTAGCAAAAAGGAAGCTCAGGTGGGATCTTATCACCCTCTATAACTGCTTGAGATGATGCTGCAGTGAGGTGAGGGTTGGTGCCTTCTCCCAGGTAGGAACAGGCTGCTCAGGGATGCATTTGAGCAAGCATTCCTGGAACTATTTAAAATATGAGTAGATATGGTGCTTAGGGACGTGGTTTACTGGAGAACATGGCAGTTCTGGGTTAGTGGTTGGACCTAACGATTAGAGATCATTTCCAACCTGAATGATTTTATGATTCTACAATCTACATATAATTAATCCTAATCACTTCCATGAGCATGAGTTGTATTACATACACAGCCAGAAACCGACTACAATTTTGGTCCATCCTGATACATAAATATGAAAAAAGTCTTACAATACATTGTATAGATGTAAATACCAGTAGCAAATAAATATGCTGTGTGTTCTAGGCGTGGCAACTAAACGTGAGACTTGGGTTTCTGGAACACTGAGAAATGAGGACCTAGTGCAAGAGATGTAAAAAGCCTAAGGCAGGACTATAATGAATGTCTTCTATGATGCAAACCCTCTGTGACAGAAGCTTGCATGTATGATATTCTTTCCAAAACCAGAGTTCTCATCAATTACCAACATATATGTGGGTAAGAAGCCTTACCAAACGGCCCAAACACCTTTTATATGGTGAACATATCATAACTGTTTCAGCTTTTGTAAAGTATGAATTTATATTAAAATTATATAGCTGATTCCTCTAAAGGAATTTGAGAATGTGTGCTATAAGAAGACTGATGAGTCAGTGAAATTTCAAGATAAAAAAATGCCCTTGGTGGCAAGAAGCTGAGCAGTGCGCAATGTTTCAATTGCTTTGCACATCTTAGAGTGTCCTTCAGTTCAAACACCTCCTTAGATCAGCAAAGGTCTATGCTGTAAGTGACAGCACTGAACTTCCTATACGTGCATGAATTATTCATTTCCTAAATAGATACATTAAAAAGAGACCTATTTAGAATTTAATGAATATTAATAAGACCATTCACCAACATACCACATATATCTATGCTAAAGAAATCAATATGGAGGTATATTTATTATCAGCGTGCCTGGAAACACGCAACACTTTTCCACTAATATCAGGAAAAAAAATTCACTTTCAAGACCAGAGTTACTTAATCTTCAGCATTCTGAAAGCACAGAGGGATTTTACTGAATTGAAAGTAGAATATTACAGAGAAAGGGACGATTAATAAAGGCCCTATTTGCTTAAACCTTGTGCAAAAATTGGTCTCTAAAGGAAAAGTTAATTTCCTACTAAGTCACATTCACGAAAAGATAAACATTCTAAACTACAGACAGCAAATACAAACGTCTACACCACGTAGTCAGATCTAGAGTTTTGCTTTATTTTAACACAATCCTGCATCCCTTACTCTGAAATTGTCTGTCAATCAGACTACAAAAATAGCAAATTATTTAGCAGTAGAGTGATATGCTGAAACCCACAGAGATCGAATTTTAATAGCAATCCCAAAAAAACCCTTCAATTTCCTAATCTCCTTTTTTTAAAACACTCAGGGGAGTTGAAATTCACTTTTGAATTTGTACAAGTATTTGTGACAACGTCTTCTAGTCGTCATTCAACACTTTAGAATTCTTAAAAAATAAGGTGCAGAAATCCAAAGTGTAGCACTTATCTTTTGCATCAGTCAGGCACCATATTTTGAAGCACTTCTGCATCCAAGCTAAATTATTACACTAATTCACGCTGGCACAACTTCTTGCAATCACAGGTTTTTGACCATAAGTTAACATCAACACAGTTGCACAAGCTTGCTGGAAATTCTGCAGTTGCTCCTTTGCAGGTAATCAATTTGCCTATCAAGAAAATGTTGTGCTTAGGAAGTTTTCTTCCTTCAGCCCTCCCTCCATACCATCCTTATTATTTTCTTCCCTCTCCATTTAAGGTTGGTGACAATATTTTGTCTTTGGGATAGATGCACTCTCCACTTCTACTTCAGATCCACCTTTGGGTTTTCAGGCATCATAAGAATCACTGGGTCAATGTCATGATGATAAGGAATCCTTCAGATCATCTGGATTTCTTTACTACTGCTACCATAAATTAAAATGAACTTTTTTCTGGATAGTGACAATTAGACAAGCCAAAATTAGTTGTGTAGCATTAAGGGTACCTCAGACACAATGTGCTAAATAGAGTAATTCAGTTGATATACACACATTGGGAAATCAGTTGGGTTGTGATCTCTGTGATCTGAATGAAGCTGAGTCACCTAGTACAGAGTCAAAACAGATGGTTGCAATAAAGGTAACCAGGATTCATGTAAGTGCTCTTCACAAAGTGACTCACCTGACAATCAAGGCTTAGAACTCAGCAAGAAAAGATCACTGATTTAATAAAAAATTTTTGCCCCAGATTTAAAAATCTGTCACAAAGAGAAGAAAAGTTAACAAACAGAAAAACTAGTATTGCATCAAGGTCAGAGGTATAAGTCTTTCTCAACAAAATATTCTGTCAAAGACCCTGATGAAATTACACATGATAAATGTGAGAAGGCTTTTGACAGGATCAAGAGCACTCAAAAAATTATCTAGAACAGTGTTTTTATGTCTTTATTAAAGAAAATGTGGGGCTTTTTTAGAAAAACATTTCTTAGTTTTAGTAATGTCAAGAATAACGTAGAGTAGGCATTCTGCAATTAGAACTGAGCTGTTTCCTAAATCTACCCACTTATAACCCTTTTTATCATTGTGAAAATCTCTTTACACAGCCTTATAATACTGCAATTGGCCCCTTGTCAAAAAAATGCTGCTTAAGCATCTGCAGTTTAAAATCCCTCTCCCCTTTGCCTCATTTCTGATAAGAAAAAAAATATTCTAGTTACTTTTTTAGGGGGTTTTATTTCCTTGCTCTACCAGCTCAGTTGTAGCTGAATGCAAGGACTGAAGTGATCTACTATATTCAGATCTGGCAATAGTGGTGACAGTCCATTAAACACTGCTTCCTTCTATTCTTCCAGGTTTGGCAACATGAACTAAAGTGGATTCTTCCTTGGCCAGTTATGTCAGTCTTTGGTTCCTCCAAATCGAGCATTAGTTGTATGTAGAAGAGGAGTAACAACACAGTTCTGGCTATCTGAAGTCCTCAAGGTGCTGTATGATTATAAATACACAGTGTTAATTACATTTCTTTTATAGTAATAAAGCTTTCAGGTTTGAAGTTAAAAAATCCCCCATGGAAAACATTGCTGTTTCATTTAATCCAGAGTGTCTAGAGGAGATTCCATTTGCTGCTCTCAGTTACATTAAACACTTATTCTAGAAATCCATGGGGAATTTCTGTTACACAGAATGTTGAAGTATGCAGAGTTTTTCCAAATATATCAGATGATATAAAGCATGAAAATATGAATGATTTATACTAATATATATGGGGACTGTTCATTTAATTGGCAGACATATGTTTTCCTGTCACTAAAGGATTTAAAAGCTCTCAGTTGAAGTATATCTAATGTAAAGCTAAAAAAAATTATTAAAGTTAGTGCCTTTTCTTTGACAGAAGTTCTGTTTTCCCTCTCTGAAGTGGTTGAAGTAGCATGAATACATATCCTTGCTTTGCAATGTCAATTTTAGAAAGAGCCTATATCAACTCTTATGCAGGAGTCATTAACAAGTTAATTTTCCTTGGCCTAAAACATTTTCATCATTTTTATTTCCATCTATTCAAAAACTGATTATAGCTATAACCAAGAAATCTGGTTCCTTGTTAGCATATTCCTACCAACTATTACCTTTCATCCCAAGAAAATTATCAGTGGCTCTGTGACTACAATCAGATTCTCAACACTCTAGTCCAATAGTTGGTGCCCTTTTGGAAAATCATGGATAGCTAATACTCTATTCTTATAAATTCCTTGTTGTTTTGCATCTTACTATCAAGATGCTTTGTGTATTCCAGTAGGAAAAAAAAATCTATGAATACTTTCCTAGATTTGATGTGGGTTGCAGTATTTCTGCCTCAACTACATTTTCACACAGAGGGATCAAGGCAAGTAAATCAGAAAATCATATATTGCATTCTAGGTAGGATATTGCAAAGGCTTCTAACCAGGTGTATATATTATACAGAAGATTCTGTGCCTGGTTCCTTTGTGTGGAATCCAAATTTACGTGTTAGATGCTCATGTTCAAGCATTACTGCATGCCGAGGTAACAGAAAAGAATTTCCATCCAGAATAAATCTATTTGGATACCTAGAAATTTGGAAATTTATAGACTCTAAACAAGGGACAGAAGTACCATTAGGGAAACAAGTATACTGTGTATCTGAATCTTAAAAGGCATGAAGGGATGTTTAAGAAATCTGTTGAAAAGCATTGAAGTTGATGTGTGGGGTCTTGCCCCAGTATGATCTTGGCATGATGTTGTTTGTCACGTCGATCAGGATCCTTGCCAAGGCATGCTGTTTCTCTGAGGTGGCTCTTGTGACAAAGCTTCCTTTCCAGGCATACCAGTATGGAGGAAGTAGTATCCAGCAGGTCAGACCTTTGAATACAATGTGGATTTTGCAGGGGCCATACTCACGAAACCTCAAAGTGTTTCTAGGCCTTATAATTTTCGTTTTGCCTCTGTTTTCTTCTCTACTGCTAAATAACTTAGAGAGGACTTAAATCACTATGGACTTGATAAAATATTTTTTTAAAGTTTCCAGAAAAGGCTCTCCAAATAGCTTAGAGAATTCTATTGTGGTGTCAGAAATAACTAAAATCCTATGACATGTCTGTTACTTATGCATCTGAAGAAATATGGAAGTGAATGTTATTTAAGCAGCGGTTGCAATTCAATAGGAATGTGTTTTCTTTAGAGTGAATAGAGCTGCTCAGAAATATGGAGAGCATTCCCTTCAGTCCTGTAAGTATATGTAGAGAACAGAGGATCCCAGTTAGGCTTTGGGAACTATTCAAACAAATATATTTGCAACCTTTAAGTAAACTTTTTTGAAAGGAAAACTTTGTTGATAGAAATGGTATTTTGTGGAAGGACAGAAACAGACTGCCAGAGTCCATGTTCATGATAAATCAGGTCATGAAGAGGAGAAAAATACAGTATAGACTTTTCATTCAATAGCCCTCAGTAGCAGCCTCAATACAGTAAAACTCCTCTTTAAGATGATACTGTTTCCAAAAGACTGAAAAGCAACCATACAAACCCAAGTATTTCCACTTTGTTTGAAAAAATGTATCTTTGTTTGATGAAAATTATAATAAACAGCACATAAGGGAAAACAGTGCTCTGTAATGAGCTCTGAGGTCCTTTACATTGCAAGAAGCCATGTGTGAGATCATGTCTACAGTGGTATCACCCATGCTTCAGTCCTTTCAGTCAGGGCAAGCAATGTTGACTGAAAACCTCAGATATATCACACGGTCATAAAAGGAGTAGTGGTCAGTTTGAGCACACTTTGTGCTTGGATTGTATTAATTTGGTGCACAGATCCATATATGTCCTTCTTAAGTACAATGTGTGGGAAATGTGGAAGTGCTTGCCATGTAGCAGCAAAGTTCGGCAAACTCCTCATGCATTATAAGGATCTAGGCTAGCACTTGTGTGACTCACAAGGTGTATTTCATTCATAATGATTCTATTCTGTACTTTTTGCTGGAGCAAAATGTGATGTGTTAGTATCCTTTACAGAAATAAATTATCTATACCTGGCAGTTATTAAAATGTACATTTTACAGAATAAACACTAACTTCCTTTTTAATGTGTTTTAAAGCTTTCAAGCCTTACTGAAAAAGCATCTTTAACAAATCAAATATTAATGCTTAATAAGAGGTAAGAAAATACTGAAAATTGCGAAGTTTAATTTTTAAAAAATATGAAGTGTTAAAACCTAATTGCTATAAAATATTCATAGTTAAATTATTAAAATCATTATTAAACCCCTAATGCCTAAGTCATCAATTCACAAGCTCTGTGTAACAGAACTTCATGAACCATATTTTTTTTTTCTGAAGGCCTAGTGATCACATACCCCTGTCGACTCAGTTCATGCACCTGCTACAGGACACAGGTCAGGCTGGTCTCAAGATATCTGTGCTTAATTCATATAAAGCTACATCCAGACTCACTGTCCTGTCTATTGAGAAAAGCACAGATATGACCTTAAGATGCCAAAAAATCCATATTTCTTTCCTGAGTAGTTTCACAAGAAGCAGTGTATGGAGCATAAATGAATCCCATTTATCTGGTCATGCCTTCTGACAGCTGCTTCCACTTTCTAGTAATCTATATTACTTTTGAAATAGCTGCAATGAACCATTATCCCACAGACTGACAACACTGTTTTCTGAAAGTGGTATAAAAAAGCAGCAGGAAGGTTACCTTCTGAATCCACCTCTCTGACTGAACAACAGCAAAAGCTTATAAAGCACATTCCAAAAATACATGCAGAACTCCCAACATAGCTTTCTATCGATTTTCAAGTATTGTCCGGTTCAATTTAATGCAAACACAAGAGACCTGCAGATGTCATTTTTATATTTTGGTAGCATGAATTTTTTCCAGTGACAAAGCAATGCATTACTGGCTACATCAAGCATCAGCTACATTAGTATCCAGCAGACAGATAACATCATTCACTGATGTAAGAATTTGAGGTTATTAACAGGATAAGGAGAGTTAATAAAGGTATGAATATCTTTCCCCTGCTTATCATAATGGAAGCTTATTCCGAAAAAGCAGTGGGGGAACAGAGTGGGATTTCTTTATCTAGCCCTCAGAATTTTAGAGGGGAAAAAAAGAAACCTTATCTTTCAGCATCATTATCTTTGAGATATCTGTCACATGACAAATTTTACAGTGACACATTAGCACAGAACAGTATTTGCAGCCTTCCTGCATAGCGCTCATTAAACTTTAATGAAACACTATTTCCAAAATTCACTGCCAAATGCACTTATCCTACAAATGTCACTATCAGCAATTTTACATGCACTTCTGGTGGAGGAAAGAAAAATTGTAGGTCCCCTCCTTTTTCTTTTTAATACCTGAGAAAGGTCAGTTACAATATGGCATTTCTCTGAGTACTCCAGGTCTCTTGGACTTGATTCTACCTTTTCTGCCCTTGTTTCTGTCAAAATACTTCTATCACTTAAGATAGTTTTATCAAATTGAAAATGAGCTGGAGTAACTTGCATGGAATTCCTATCATTGGGTCCAGTTAATACTTCAGCACACTTAGCTATGGAAGGGGTGGATTGTACCTGGCTTTTTAGCAAAATACCAAACAAATTGATGCATAACACCATGATAACTTTTTTTGGTCTTATTTTTTTTAATATTTTGAAATGATTCTGTAGCTTTTTATTCATTGTCCATGCAGAAATTTGAGGAAGGAAATTTAGCAGATGATATTAGAACAAATATAAACAGAAAGCCCTAGAGTTTTTCATGGAAAAAGGGTAGGGAAATTATGCTTTAATTAACATTAGCCTATCCTCTGTTAGCCTGTTACCTCAAACACCTAAGATTCATAAATTCTCATTTGTCAAAAGAAACTAGAAAGGTCAGAGGGTCTTCAAATAATCAGAAAATGTTTTTAGTAAATTATAAACTGCATGGAAATTGGTATAGTAATTCCAGACAAACTGTATAATCACAAGGCAGAGAGTTTTGGATAAAGGGGTAGAGTGAAAGGAAAGAAAGAAAGAATTTAAGAGGTAGAAATAAATTAAAGAACAACAACAACAAAGGAATAAAAAAGAAAGAGAAAAAGAGAGGAAAATGAGAAAATGATCAACAGTCCTAGTTCCAGTGTAAATCCAGCTGAGGGGATATAGGTCCTGGTTTCACCTTCAATCCACCTGCTAAGCATTGGTCCTTCTGCATCAGTCCAGCTGACGAGATGCCCACAGTCCAGGAAGTACCACCCAGGCTTGGCAGGGTGTACCTTTGTGTGAGCATGTTTCGATGTAGGTAAGTTCTCATTTGCAGTCTGTTCTTTCAGACCTTTCTGGAAATGGATTGAAGGGCTTTGGGGGTCTTTGGTGGTCTCAATCTCCCTCTGTAGTCCATGCCCACTTCCTGCCACCCATACCTGCCGTTGTGCTGTTCTGTAACTCATTTCTGCATTACCTTTATATCTAGCTGGGATCTACAGAGAACTCTACCAATTCAATAACACAATGATGATAATTTTTGTATTTGTTCAGATTTACTTGCAGATATAAAATGTGTGGATATCACACTATGTTAGGAATGATATATAGGTGGAACCAAAAATCACTTGAGTTCAGTGGCATTTTTGACAATTGTATTTGGTACTGTTCCTTCAGTATGTTGCACCTGAGCAGGGAAAATGGCTTCATATTTTCCTCAGATCCGAAAGACCAGTGTAGGTAATAGTTCCCATGAACACTCAACAAATGCAGGGTATGACCATTCAAATGGTCAACCCTACTTAGAAACAATAATATATGGATTTCTTTTTTTCTTTCACTGTGTAAGTTGGAAGAACTGTGTGCTGTTAGTTCAAGTTTTACACTAGTGAATGATTTCCTTCTATTCCTTCCTGCTTCCAATGAGTTGCAAGCAGAATTTTCTCGCTGGAACCTATCAGCTTTCTTAATTTAATTCTTTTGTTTTGTTCAGTGTCATTTCTTTGACAATTTTTGTTTTGGCCTCATTACCTTGCGAGTTTTGAATATTGAAGTGCACTTAAGGCACTAAATGTGCTGGCTTTCCTAATTTTCCTTAATTTTCTTCATTTAAATATGATCTGCATTAGAAAAGATGTTTATGATTTTTCAGCACTTTTCTACCTTCAGTACTTTTCATTACCTTGATCAGCATAAATTAACAGCAGAAGCAGCATCATTTTGATGAAGTCCCTGATGCCACACATGCTGCAGTAACAATTGTTTTGCTGACTCCTCGGACAAATAAACAGAACAATCTCTTAATATATTCTGACATTCCTTTGTAGAGCAGAATGTCTCCTATTATTGCTACTAGATCTGCTATTCTAATCCACTTAAATCACTATGAATTTCATAATTTAAACTTAGTCATCGTGTACATTTCCATGTACATTTCAAATACAGATTGATATAAGAAACATTTCTAATGCATGAACCTTTTTTACAGAAGCAAGAAGTGAGAAGAGCTAGCTGCTTCTTACCACCTCACAGTGTTCAAAAATGGTGCCAAAGAAATCATTGCAGATTCCAGTCTCACTCAAAAATTGAATATGTAATTGAGCACTGTATTGTGTAGGACACAAAGACAATAAAATTAAAAGATAAAATTTTAAAGATTCTAATGTTTACCAATCCAAAGTGTACTTTAACAAAATCTTACTGCTTTTCCTTTGTAACTTGCAAAATGTCCCACTGCTACATTTCCTCTATCACAAAAAATTAAACACCTCTATCACTTAACATATATTCGTCAAATGAACATTTATTTAAAAGAATAAATACCAAAATGATGTAGAAATGTATGCTGATATTTTAGCTAGAAAGGCCAGCAAGTAAATGTGAGCACAAGCATCATCATTTCCATTCATCCCTAGCTCCATGATTGTGTAAAATTTAGGTTTACTTCTACTTTAACATGGTTCATACACTCTTTTAAACTCCCCAGAAAAAACTGAGAGATGCCCTTTAAGGAAGCAAAGAGTACAAAACTGGAGTGAGATTTAAGTAGATAGACATTACTACATTATCTTGAAAATTAAGTCTTTTCCTTAGGTACAAACACAGGCTTACTCTTTGATTGGTGTAGTCCAAACAGCAATAAAAATGATTACATTAGGAGAAAAAACTCACTCCTGTCTTCACTGTAGTGTGTTGTATTCACAAAGAACTCTTACTGAGTTAGTTCTTGTAATTAACATCACTGTACTTGGTACAAGTACAGTGCATTCCGAATTTTTATCAAAAGCAAAAAAACACAACCAGGAAAAGGATATCTGCTTTTGCAGTCTCAAAAGTTGAATGGTGAAGCCAAACATGTATCACCTTTTTTTGTCATTGATGTGTTCGTAGACCATTCACTAGACTTCCTCTGATGAATTTCCAGTATTATAGCCCATATCTTCAGAGATTCATGAGTTTTGTTTGGCTTATTTTACTTCTATAGTGAATTGGCTAGTAGTTCTCCAGTCTGTCTTCTACCTGCCTAGTGTAATATGAAATACTTTTATGTATCACTTAGGAATTTGGCAACACAGATATAAATTCTGGCCAGGATTTTGCTCTAAAATTCCTAGAAGCATTTCCTAGGTGACAGACTACTCCACCTGATGTATTAATTAGGTGGGCTATAGTTCCCTTAGTACTGCTAAACATCACAAGATCAGAAAATGCACTTCTACATTGGTATTCCTTCTTTTCCCAGGTAGAAGACAAACCTCATCTTTTTTCTTTTTTTGATCCTTTCTGTTCTTTTTGAAGTACTACTTTTTATATATTTAATAGCTACAGAGAGAAAAAAAGCAGAATTATCTCATTAATTTTCAAACCAGAATGGATAAAGAGAAAATAAATTGTTTGCAGTCCTTATGTATTTTTCTGAAGTGATTTATACTGCCTAAGTCTTGTTTGTTCTGTCCACTCAGAAATAAAAATTGTTATTCAACCTGCATCCTTAAGTCACAGGTTTCCATAAAAAAGTTAATATGCAACCATCTGCATCCCTCTAAAGCTACAGACAGTTTTTAAGGCTTGTCATATTAAAAGCTGCATTAATTATTCATTTATTTTGTCATATATCCTTAATAAAAAGACAAGCCAAGTTACTCCTTTTAATTTTTTCATGTTGCGGATAATTTTAAATGGTTTGAAAGGAAGAAGAAAAGACTAGCTACAGGAAAGAAAATTATGGGGTATTTTTTCAGATCAAAATACTAATTAAAGGCCAAACTCACTTTGTGTTAACAGTTAATAAACTGGGCCTGACATTCAGTGGATATAAACTGACACAGCTGAATTGAAATCCATGGAATAAGAGTGATTTATATTAAGAACCCAGTTTGTTTGTTTGTTTGGTTTGTTTGTTTGGTGTTTTGTTTGTTTGTTATTTGGGGAGGGGTTGGGCAAATACAAGCAGATGGGAATAAAAGTTGAAACACACTTCCCACCTTCATAGTGTAAGCAAAGCAATATCACAGTCCTTTTATTACTATTGTCCTGGATTTGCTCATTTTGCTTTCATCTAAGGGAAAACCTGAAGTAAGGCTAACAAAATTGAGGGAACAACAAGAAACAAAGCAGATATAAAACTTCAGATATTCATTTGTTCTTCAAATACATGACAGTAGCAATTATATTACAGCGATATGCTTTATGAAGTTTCATGAAAACTGTTGAAAATGCAGGTTCTGTTTTGGACAGGAAACATACAAATGTTGAATTAACCTTCCTCTTCTGCCAACAGGTAGCTCTTGCAATTTCGGGTGGCTCATGCTGCGTCCGAAATGTATTATGAGATAAAAGGCAAATTTACTTATGGATACAGTTTTCCAGTAACATTCTTTGGCATGCCTTTCATCTCAGAGGCTTTTAATCTGTCTGTTTCACCTTCGACAAAAAACACTGCAGTTAAAACTACCAACCATGACTACACAGAGGGGTAAATTTGGCAGCTACTAGATTCATAAGCATGCAGATCAACCATTAATGGTCACACAGTAGATGTTTAGAAGATCATGTTTATAGATTTATTCTTCAAGGAGAAGGAGAGAAAAAAATTACAAAGCAGCATTTTCTCATTAAGGTAGTCTCTTTTTTCATAGCTGAATAAAAGGGATGTAGGTCATTCAGAATTCAGGGCAAGTGAAGCAGAGCAAAATCCTTTTCAATCATTTCTTGTGACATGAAATATTATATCTAATGGGTGTTGCTGATACTGGCAGCAACATTGTGGATGTATCTCTTCCTAAATTATGAAGGGAAACTAAAAGGAATAGTAAGATACCTCAGGTTGAAATATTTGCTTTATCACTGCTGCAGCAAGCCAGTCTGGCAGGTTGACATGCGTAAAAGTGCTGCTTTAGGAGAAGAGGTGCTGAGAGGGAGGAGAAATTATTTTTGCACAAAGGTACACTCCTCTGAGCACAGCCTTGAATCCAAGGGAGAAAAACATGTAGAACCAGAGGATGAATGAGACACAGTCCATAAACTTGTTTCTCAGAAAAACTTTGATACCAGGACTTCTCATGCACTGAATTATCCAAAACATTCTAAGAGTTGAGCTTCCTAGAATGCTATTACAATGACTGTGGAGTAATCTCTTCCTGAGATTTATAGACTACATTGGTTACAAACAAATCATAAATAGCAATTTACTTCCAATTACATTTTATTATTTGGTGCATTAGTACATAAAAACAAACTACAGACAGACAATGACTTCCCAAATGGAGTAAACCCAAATATTTTCTCTGAAAGTTTTAGGAATTTGAAATATAAACTCAGTGCTACTGTGAGTTACTAAATAATGTCTCTCAAAGTCATTAATGCTAGGACTACCTTCTTTGTTTTGACGATGCAGAATAGCAAAGGAATTCATGAAAGTACTTCTTAATCTTCTCTGAAGCAATTTAGAATAAATCTATTTATTCCATTCCCTAGCTGTGATAAGACCTTAAATTGAAAAATAATTCTAACTATCATTTAAAACTGCTTAAACTTTCAAATACCATTTCTATTTTCCAACTATAAAAAAAAGAAAATAGCTGTCTTTAGGACATATAAATTTCACTGTGTGGTGATGGCTCATCGACATAGTCAGAGTAGGCAAATGAAAGGTGAGTTTTTAATGTGTTCTCAAACTTGTCAGCTTGTCTTTTCAGCATTGATCAACAGGATTTATATGGTCTAGGGATGGAAAAGTCAATTTTAACAAAGCTCCTAATTTCAAATTCTTCCAGCTTCTTCTATACATTTCCAGTTCTAATTTGAGAGCTTCATATCTCTTAACTTTTTCGCAACCTAAGAAATCCTATCGTCCAAACTACAATGCTGAATCTAAGCAATAATATGTAATAAATAATATTATAAGGTCATGATTGGTAAATTCTTAAAATTCTATTGGTTTGGAGCTGGTACAGCTCATTATTAGGAAAAAAGTATGCAAATAATTGAGTGTTTTATTCTTTTTCTTGAATTCACACCAATTTTCAGCTCAGAGGAAATACTTTTGGCCAATTTATGAACTTAATTAGAGATGAATAATAAAATTTATTAAAAATATGGGCAATGGGTGATATGACCTACAGTGGCTAAATTACTTTGTTGCTGTAGGCAATGCCGGTTCTACTGAAGGTTCCTAATGCAGTCTTAGGCCTAATCTTATTCCTACCTTAAAATCTATCCTGTTTAATGTAAAATGACAAAGTCTTTGCCAATTATCAAAACATTGAAGCTTTCTGATATTTGATCTTCTCACCAGACAACTGTTCCAATTCCAACATTTGGATGAGCGGGCACTACTTAACAATAAGGCTTCAATTGCTTCATATGGCCTGAGGCAAATGCTTTAAACTTTCAGATGTGAGGAAAAGGTTATACTGGCCTAAATTTCTGAAATGTGGAGGGCTCAGGAGCACATCTCAGTGAACATTGAACAGAAGTGCTCTCCTGCAGAGCTGTGGAGGGCCGGGGAGGCGTTACAGAAACTGTTCTAACCCAGTGGCTGTAGGATACTCTTGCTTAGTAGATGCGGTGACATGGTTAGCACACTAACCAGCATTTCATTAGGCAGTAGGGTGAGGAGTTTTTGAATCAACCTAATATTTGAAAGGTTCGTATCTTGCCATAAACCCTTCCCCTGAGAGCCCCATGGAACTGTGATCCCACTTCCACATGTGCCCCCTTTATATTCCTGAGAATATAAACAAAGTGGTTAAATTATACAATATCACCAGTATTATATTTAACTTCCACGGTTTTCATGACTGAAAACTGACCGGAAAACTGGGCAGACATAGTGGTGTCATTTGCAATCTTGTCTCCAACAACAATAACGAGTTCTCTTCATGTGGTACCATGTGATGCCTCCAGGAGTATATGACTGTCTGCCTCTGCTCACTTCTTTCTACATTTAAATACCTCCTCCATGAAAAAGTGTCCTGTATTCTGATCTAAACTCTGTTTGAACTGTCAAAGTAATTTTAGGAATAGACAAAATTTTTATGAACTTTTCTTTACTGTTTTAGGGACAATAATTTAAAGTGGCTCAGCAAATAACCTACCCTGTGGTAAATCCCAGACATAATGCTTTTGCGTCTTGCAAACTGATACAAGAATTAAGATTTTTTTTTCTTTTAATTATATCTATATCTATATCATCTATATCTGTATCTATATCTATATCTATATCTATCTATTTCATTTTAGAATGTCATAAGACTGTTAATTCAATTCAATATATATTTTGCCTCTCTAGTCAATGAAGAGGGAATTCCTATCCAAGAACCTTTCATTTGGGAATACAGGTCTATACAAAGAGATATCTATATCCATCTATCTATCTATCTATCTATCTATCTATCTATCTATCTATCTATTTATCTATCTCTTTCTAAAAGGCTGTGTGTGGCTAAGAAAGAATCACATACAGTGGAGCGGAGAGCTTTAATCTCATTGGAGTATTTTCGTTCTCCTAATAATATATAGTTTGGTCCTCAATTTCATTGTCTTCTGTTGTTTTCCATTATTGTTTATGATTCAACAAGTAAAATTCCAAATGGTTGTGAAGCTTCTATTTCTCCATTTTCTTGAATGTCAGGTTAGGCAGGCACAGATGAATACTCTTGTCTACCTTATAATGCAAATTATTTTTAATTTGTTTTGCCTATCTCCCAGAAAATCTTCAGAATATTATAGAGACGCTAAAAACTTAAACCACAATGATAATTACATTTACATGACAGATTTATTTTTCCAGAAAACTGTTCTGTTTGCTTTTTGTCTTTATAATCCCCTGATGTACACCCATGCTCAGGTATTGTGATCTATAAACATATTCTATTTTGGCAGATAATTTTATCCCTGGTGGGAATTTTTGTCCTTTCTTTTACTGTAGACTTACAAGATATTTAAGCAGATATCTCTCTGCCACTGTTTAGGCTCTTAAGTTGAAATTACACTTTCCTGGCCATATTTTCTGTCAAATTCCATTCCAGCATTGATTTGAAAGTGTTGACATCCATTGATCCAGTATAAGATTGACAACAGCAAATGGAGAATAAGCCCCCTTTTTTAATCTCAAAAATTACTCTTTTCATGAGTAATTTATATTTCTAAATACATATTTGAAGTACAACTAGTATCAAATTTTCCCTATTGCATTTCACAGCATAGGATTTTATAATATATTCTGCAGAATAAAGTCCACAGCTTGTCAGTCATTATAAAAGAATAAAGTATTTCTAATCTGCAATTGCATAAATTAGTTGCTTGAAGAAAGAGCCCTCAGGCACTACAGAGCTAGACATTGTTATCATTTTTGAGGTGGCAAAACTGTCTAGTCTTTCTGTGCTACAGAAAAACAAAACCAACAGAATTTCTGTATTAAAAATACTATACCTTTTTAACAATAAATTTTATATTTTAATAATAAAGACATATTAAAACTGGAAAAATTAAAAATTGATAGAATTGTTTGGTTTTTTAAATATATTTTATGTTGGAATATGTAGTGATTTGTCATGCATTTTAAAAGGCTGCTTTTCAGAACATCTTAACACCAATTTATAATGGTGGAGCTGAGAGTGTGCACGTTAGCATTTTAAAACAAAACCAACACAATTTTTAACATTCTGCTAATCTAATCACATTGCCAGAATCGGTATATGAGAGATCTCCAGAACATTTTTTTGAGAAGAATATTAGGGGAAATAGCAATGTAATTTACATGTGTAAACATAAAAGTGGAAATAAACCCTTCTGTTACAAATTCCAGTTATCATTATCTCTATTGTTTTTTCACAAACAATGTCAAGAGCTAAAATATGACAACACACATTTAATGGATGCACTCTTATGGAAAAGCATAGAATCAGTAAAAAGCATAGAATCAGTGGAAGGAACCCCAAGGATCATCTGATACAACTTTTCTTGTTAAATGTACAGTCCAGACAAGCTAGCCCAGTACACTCTAGGAACCAGGTCCCTTATTAGTTCACATGTTTTATGTACTTGTAAAATATTTTTGCAAACATTTCTTATTACATTGAAAAAACATTCTTAAATTTCTGCAAATAGTAGTTCAACAAATAAAAATAATTCCAAGCTTTTAAAAAGTGTATTGCATTCAAAACCAATTTTATTTCTGTTTAATCTAGAAATGGATATATCTAATAATTAAATGCAGAATAAAAGTAAGTAATGAAATTTTACTATGATATGTTTGCTTTGTTTTTTGGAAGCTGGAGAAATGTATGCCAGGATCTCAAAATAACAGAATCTAACTATTTCATATGTCTCTTTATTGTGGAAAGGGATAGCTAGATGTTTCTACAGTGTACAATATCCCCTTATTCTTCTATGAACAAGTGCTTCCTTTAGAACTGGGCTTGCCTTGTTTCCTTAAATTGTGTGCTATCCTATTTTTAAAAGTATTTTTAAGTGCACCTGTTCAGATTCTTGGGTTTGCTCATAGTAACCCTGAACCAATACATTTACTCTGGAAAATGCTACAGCAGAGGTACAAGTCAATATCCAAAAAAATCCCAAATCATACCAAAACAAAATGCAAAAAACATGTCAAATTCTGTGATTGATATAGAATGTTAGTTCATTTAGGAAATTATCCACTACAGCTCTACCCCTAAAGAGCCCTTTTCTTGATATAATCTCTGGCTTTATAAGAACAGTTTTCTGGAATGATGGCACTATGCTGACAAATGTCTTCAGGACAACTTTCTGACTAATCCTGCTGATACCAGCAGTAATACTCACGGGTTAAGTTGCTATCGAGCAGGCATGCAGGGAAAAATCACACTAGAAGGGCTAAGAATCAGGAGAAGATGTGATATAACATTGCTTTTTGGAACAAAGCAGAACTACTCACCCAGGAAATGTCATAGCCAAGTGACCAACTTAGAAGGAAGAGAAACTGTCAGCGCAACAGTCTGGAGAGTGTGCCAAAAAGCCAGATGCTGCTACTGAAAAACTACCTCCCACAAATTGGCATTGGTGTCTTACAGAGCTGGCGCTCAGTGGTGGTACCTGCTTTGCTGAGCCACAGTCTGTCTGGAACATATTATTTTTCTAGCCTTCTCTATTACTAATAAATGGGTAATATTATTCTGTTTCTACTTATTAAATTCTCCTTAGAAGGTATTGTGCTTTTGGCAGATGTAAGCAAAAAAATAGTAAATGTGAACACCATGTTTTTGAAAGGAAAAAAAGTGGTGATATCTTTTAAAAATGCTGCACAGGGCATACGATCTTCAAACCTTGCTGTTTTCTTACTGGTGTAATTTATTTCTTCAATATTTTGACATTATCGAGGGACGACTGTTGGCACTACAGTTGTCACTACTTGGAGAAATGAGCAATTTAATGAATTTCTGTTCACCGAGACACTGAAAATTAAGGTTATGGAGCTTGCTGGATGTGGAAAAGCAGCTTATGAAAATTTATACCTATATAAGGAATAAAACCAGTACCTATAAAAGGAATAAATTCTATCTTTCTGCTGTACTTTCTGCAGAACACCTATACAAAAAACAAAAAAAGAAAGAAATATAAATGAAATTCCTTGATTTGAAAGAACTCTCATATACTATTGAGAGGGGAAATTCTCAGGAATTAGCCCTTGCTTATGAGAGGCTAATTTCTATAGCGATTGTGAAATTCTGATGCATGAAACAGATCTCTTACCTAGAGTCAATCAGAGTGCTGGCATGATTACTACATAGAGAAACATCAAGGTACTGTTTATTTTGCACTGAATTGCATCCTTAGAGGAATTTTATTGTCACATGTTTCCAAGAGTAGCATCCGTTCTGCAAATCTAGACATAAATACTTAAGAGTTTCACAGAATGAATGGAGAAATTATTTCTCATAAATTGCTGGAAATAGAATGTGTATAACTAGACGGAGGTTTTTGTCTTTTTTTTCTCTCAAGAGAAAATTCTCAGTGTTCTCTGAATTCCATCTGAATTTCTTAGAAAATAACTTGTAAGTCAATTCTAAAATATGTGAATTGCAGAAGAAATTGAGGTGCCTTCTGCAAAAGCACAATATTTCCAGTAGACGTTCATATAGATCAATTAATTGTGACAGCAAATTTGGCTCTGCTGCTTTGTGAGTATCATTCTTAAATAATATGTAAAAGCTCTGTTATTTCAGATAACGTGTTGCCCCTTATTTCCATTGAAAAAAATACTATTGAGTTATAGAATGCATTAAGAAGAATGTCTTGTTCCTTATTATCATTGATGTCTCAATCCATAGAAATGTTAACGTACTTTTGGTAATAGTTCATTGTTGCATAATGGAAGGGGAATATCTATCTGGTTCCTGCCTATTATTTTCAATACAGCACTGAGATTGCATTAGGATTAACTGAAACGTAAGAAATACATTGTAATCAGAGGGCTCAGACTTCACCAGTGTTTTAAATTAACAGGAGGCACTTCACAGATCAAGCATGCTCTGCAATTTTCTGTGTTTCAGTGGATGATCTCAGAAGGATCACCATACATGATCACATGCACCCTATCACTGTGGGACTAAATATTTGTGATAAAATCCTGCTGGGCTGCATGTGTCAGGAGCAGGGAGGGCTAGTGGCCCCTTGAGGGAGATGAGCCAGTAGCTGTGGGTCATGGCACGTCTGGCAGGACAAGGACATCACAGAGATGGGACATGGTCCCACAGCTCCCAAGGAGGGAGAGAAGGGCAGGACCAGTGCTGAGAACCAGGGTCAGACACAGCCCTGGGGAAACCAGACAGGCACGGAGGTGTAAATGGGCAGGTGGCTCCCAGACCTTGTCACATGTCACCTCCTCACTGTGGCAGAGTTGGCTCCCACCACCCATAGCCCAGTTTGGGGAAGAAAACTACAAAACTTGTCATTTAGTCTTAGAGTTCATATTACACTTCTCCACACCTGCCAAGAAAGAGTTTGAAAACTGAATATAAACAGGAATTGAAAATTGAAGATTATCTAGCATCTTTACAACACTAAATGAATTAAAATCTTGGGTTCCTGACTTAGGGCCTTTTTTGAAGAATTTTAAAGTTTTCTCTGCTTCATTGTTGAAATTAGGAAGGTAACTCTAACATTTACTAATGTTCACAGCACTGTTCATTAATTGATAGACATGTTTTCACAAAAGATTTGGTGGGGAATTAATTGATCATAAATTATATCCTCTCTAGAAACAGATATTGGCAAATCATAAAGAGGCAATATACTCAATTCAGCATCATATGCTATATTTCAGGTGCCTGCTTCATATTTTGAATTCTATGAATTGAACAATCCAGCTTTCTCTAAATAAAGGACAACACACACTTTTAAGAAAATGGTAAGACTTGCTGAATGATTAAAAATTACAGTGCTATATTTTATGGAGTTATTGATACTGCAAGAACAAATATCCTTTATGAATCGTATAATAGGAAATAGTTTTAAATTCTATCTTTAAACCTTCCATTTCTGAAGTGTCAAGAAATTGAGAGTGCTACATCCACTTTTATGCCTAAAAGACTGGAAAAAATATTTTCTTTATGTAATTTCATTGAGACAGAAATCTATTTGGATGCGAATTCACTGAATTCAAATAAAGTTATTGAAGGCATAAGCAGCGTTACAAATTTATTTTGAACACAAACATATTCGAATGTACAAAATGCACTGTAGCTGAAAATATGTATAATTTAAAATGAGCTCAAAAATAAGATAACTTCATTTTATATTTGATGACCTAGGAAATACACAGAATAGAGAAATAGTTGCTTTATGAAAAGAAATGGCACTTTTAATGTATTCCTCAAGGAAACAGTTGTTAAATATTTTTAATGTAGATTTCCTTTATTTTTATGCAGTGTGGAAAATCACTGAATTAAGGGTTAGAGGACAAAAAGGTATTATGCCACAAAAAGTTCATTATGAACTCAGCAAAAAAATTTGAAATCACGTGCAAAATGAATTATTACAGTTCTCCACTTCAACACATTTATTGGAAGAAATATTCTGTAAAGAGTAGAAAAGTGTTTACACACCACATTGGTATGGATGAAAAATATAAAAAACTGCTACATGTAGCATTCAATTCTATTACAAGTGTGATATTTAAGAAAGGTTTTTATCACAATTCCTCTGGAATTTTCTGTCAAATTCATTTTCTTGTCAAAACCATAATTTTCACATTACTATTATTTTCCAGAAGAGATTTTAAATGCTTTTATTCCTCTACATTTCCCAGTGTGAATAAGAGAGTGAAATATTCATCTTTGGATAACATCAGCCTGTACATTTTTTAATCCTAAATAGTTATTTGATTGAGTTTCACAAACGTAAAGCTGAATTTCCTCATGGTTCATTGTATTATGAAAGTTGTTTTTCTGATTGTCCTTCTTTTATGCAGATATGTGTCCTTCAGAAAGACATCCCCTGATTTTTCTAATTAAGGTTATTTTGAGGGTCTTTTCCTACATTTTTACTGAATCTAGTGCTAAATCCTAGTACATTGTGGCGTCCTGCAAGCCCTGTAATTTTCCATTGGTTCCCAGATGCTATGCCCACATAATTCCTTGTGCATGTTCTACACTGATAAGCACTTTCTCACCATGTGATGGAGGTTAGCTGAGCAACCTACAGAAGTTAAAGAAGAGAATCATGAGCTTGAAGGACTGAAAGAAGGGAAATAAAATAAACCTTTATATTTATCTGTTATGGACCTCACCTTCCCAGTGGAAAGTGAGTAATTGGTGAGGATGAATAGCACAAAAATAAGTATTTAATTTTGTGTTAATCTTCTCCCAATCATAGACCCTTTCCAAAACAGGTAGCTGTAAATTATCCATCATGAAAGTTATGGGAACAATAATTAACAAAATAAAATTCTAGGAGAAATTGTTTATTTGGACCAGAGATTCACACATATTAAAACCTAGAGACAGTTACCTGGAAAATATTTGTGTCACTGCTGCAGAAGAGGAGGTTTTGATCTAGAAAAAGATTACTTTTCAGTTTAAGAAGTTACCTGCAGTATGTTTGCAGATTGTGTTGATGACATTAATGGAATGAATTCCAGCACAAGAAAATTAATAAGTTTGGGGAAAATTTAGGGTAGATGTGTCTCATTTTAACCAAAGTGAAAATACTTATATTATTCCAGACTACTTTGCAATATAAAAATACAATTCCAATCAATAGGCAATCCATAAAATATAGTGAGCACAAACACACCTTCATTACTTAACAGATTAATACATTAAATACTTCTGAACATCTTTTATCCATGCAGACATATGCATGAATAATAAAACAGATGGTCAGTTCCTTCTTACATACACACTGGACTGAATTTGTGCATGCAATGTCAACTCATTATTGAGTTGCAATTCCTCAACTTTATTTTTTAAAAAAATCAGTCTTTTCCAATTATCTTTGCCTGATTCAAAGTACCAGAAAAGATTAAATAGATCCTTGACATTAAAAAGAAGAACATACACTGCTATTACAAGGATGGGAAATATCTAGTGATGGATAGAATGCAATTTGCAATACAGTTGACCAAGGTATTGTTCCATGATGCTTGGTTTGATTTCTTCTTCTCCAGGACATCTTGGAATATTTTAGGGAAGACATACATCTGATTCTCATGGACAGTCTGCTTTTCTTTCTATGCAAACTGAAGAAGAGATGTCATCTGGACTGAGTTCTGTGGGCAAGACACTCAAGGAGACAACTCCTTCATTTTTTGTTGCATGTGTATCTACAGAACAAAACCATTGTTTTGTCTTTGTTGTGTGTTCCTCATTCCTGCATTGTCCGTCAAGGGTAAGTGGTGCATTTCACAGGAGGGAATAGGTTAATTACTGGCATAAGCATGGCTCGTCCTGCACATGATGCAGTGTCACAGCATCTGCTGTGCGCTTGCATAAAACTGCAGCAGGCAATGTGGGGGAAATGCAGTGTCATTGGGAAGTAATGGCCTGAAACCGTAGGAGCACCTGCTTCCTCCCAGGTATCTCCTGGATGTATTACTGTATACATCAGCTGCAGCTTGCTGTAGCTGGTAGCTGTCCACTTAATATCCACAAAGTCAGCATGGGTCTGGTGACCACTGGTTTGGCTCAAATTAGAGGCCACAGGCTCGACATCACTTTCAAAATTAAATCAGTTCCTTATATAGGACACCATTTATGTCCTATGGGTTACCATCTGTCATACATATATCATCAGGCGCAAATTTAGTTAGCAAATTGCTTAGTCCATAAAATAGATACTCAGGCTTCAGTCATTATCAGAGCTGTGTGTGGAGTTTAAATACTATATCTGGACAGTTTTTGGCTTGGATTTCCTCACTGTACCACTAAAGTCTTACATATAAAGCAATATCTTCCTGCTAAAGTTTTTATAGGTGTAATAATTATCTGCAAACCTTCCTCTAGCTGCTAATAAAGTGCTTATCTTACACACACTTTCAACTTTTCAAAGAAAAGCCATTTTGATTTTAAAAGAAGCATTGCAATAAAAAAATTTGTCTAACTTCTTGAATTGTTGCTACTAATGAGTTAACATCTCATCTCAACTACTGATGAGGTCAATGAAAAAACCCGAAGAAGATGGGACGGGGGCCATTCATCAGCAATGGCTTGTACAACATAGCACTCTATAAACAGGATGAATCAAAACCAAGGTTGGCTCCTCCTGTCTACCCTTGACTTAGTGGGTGTGTTATTTTAAGACATAGTTATTAAAAAAATGTGCTGTGTAGGTGTAAACAGGACAAGTCAGGAAATATGCTTTGAATCAACTTGTTTTCTTACCTTTTTTTCTATCTGCCCATCTAATATCCTGTTATCTTCATCAAATACCACAGAGTGGAAATGTTAATGATCCAACATCTTTTACATACTGTATACTTTGTACATAACTCAAATGTACCAGACCTAACTGTGTAGTAGGTATTTTTATCAGTAGTAAAACATTCTCATACTTGCCTTTAATAACCAAATAGAGTCAAAGCTAAGGAAAATAATGTCTGAGAAAAAAAAATTTAAAAAAATAAAAAAGAATGAGAGTACAAGACAGATTTTCGACACTTGGGGTTTTTTTAACTCTGTCCAGAGATTAGAAATTTCAGGCTCTAGAAGTGGTTACAAAAATGGGATTATTATCTACAGCATATGAGTGCTGTAGATAAATAAAATAAAGAAACCAAATCCAAACAAAAAGAGCACAAAGTAAAGGATACAGTCAATTCTAACCAAGTTAGACTTTGAAAACAAATTGAAAAGAACCCTAATGACCAAGACACATCATAGTAAACCATCCATCAGTTAGGCACTTTCAATGTCTTTCTCAGTTTCATAGGGGTAGAAATTGTCCTGTCATGTATTCCTATCGTGTCAACATATCAATTAACTCAAATTCAACTGTAATATCCCTGTTTGATTTATCAGGGCCATTCTATTAACATTTTGAGGGTTTTCATTTTTCTAGTAGGAGTTAAGACTCCTTTATTTTTATTTAGGAGTTAAGACTAGGGAAGGGTAAATATATTTGTGTTTTTTTTTTTTTTGCCATGTCTGCAAATAAGAGTTGAGATTTGACTGAATTTTAATATTTACAAGATCCTTCTGAAGTTTTGGGGTTTTTTTCCAGTCCACTCTATGATGCTGATGACAGTATTTGCAAGAATACTGAAGACAATTAGTTACCATCTTGTTGGGTTTTTCAGTTAAATACTGAATGTTTTAAAGAAGTGCTGTGATCCCACAGACAGAAAAAGAAACTAAAGCTTTACCTGATGGAGCACCAGTGTCAGTTAGTGAACACTGGTCAGCTTGTTTCCTCTTATTATGGAATTTGTATGTGCCTCATTTCCCTCCATGCCTTCTTTCTATGGCATGGAAGATAGATCAAACCTATCATGATTACTATGGCCAATTATTGCCAGAACTATTATTGCAGACAGCGTAAAGAGGGTAGACAAATTCTGTGGTCTTGAAAAAGTCCTTTCTCTCTTTATGTATACTGTGTGCTAGGATGCTCAATAACTATCACTGCAAAAAAAGCTGTTTGTAAAGAAACATCAAAACGTAAAATGTCCTGTTAGATTTATGTTTTGATTATTATTTCCTGTGTTCACTTTGCTTTTGAGAGACCAAATATTCATACCAATTCTGTCTCACATAAGGCTTTTTCTAGGCAAAATAGTGCTGACCTTTACATTCTTGATGATCACTTTACTGAGAGTGAGCAAGTCATTTTTATGTCAGTGTTAGTAAATGTTTATGACAATTTTGCATGACTGCTTCATACAACATAGTGTTTCTGCTTTTTATGTCATTAGAGGGTTTCAGAGAAATTTGGTCAGCAAGAATTTCTTTGACAGTAATAGCAGGAAAACAGGATAATACTAACAGGTCATATTATAGGAAACCTGTCAAAGTAAGATTTTGGGTCAGGAAAAAAAAAAAGGCCAGTGGCAGTTTCTGGAACAGACAGGAATAACCTTCATATCAAAATGGATTGTTTGCCAACCATTTTGGGTGCATATTGCACTGAAAGATGGAACACACCCTCCTATATACATCCAATATCAAGCTTATACTAGAGAATTGAATGATAATCGCTTCAAGAGAAATCACAGGGTCTTGGTGAAGAAAAGTAAGTTCAAAAAAGTGAGACTTTTCTTATAGCCTCAAATTCAATGATTTTAATCCAGGTAAACTTCCAGTTATGTTTCTCCTTCAAAAACCGGGAAAATCACTCTTCTCAGGTGAGGACGCCCACAAGAATGAGATTTGCGGATTCACAGATTTGTGAGGTTTTTTAGAAATTTTAAGACTTAAGCAACCAATTTAAAACATAAAAATCTAAGTATAGAACTGCAGTTTATTTTCTGATAGGAAGATGTTAGATCGAGAACACAGAAGACATGGACGTAAAACTGGACAAAAGAGATTTTTAAGCTCTGTCTCACTAAGATATTGTCCTCTTGCAGCTATGTCAAGAATTGATTTTTCCAGGGTTATCAGTTCAGTTATCTCAGGAAATTGTTTGTCTTTTTTTACTATACTTCTGTGGTAGGATCATCCAAAGGCTGTGATACACTCTTTAAGTGTCGTCTTTAAAAGATTGTGGTGACTTGACTTTGGCCAGCAGCCAAACTCCCAACTTGCCTCTCACTCCCCTCTCCTATGACATCAGGAAAAAATAGAAAAAAAGAAGACTGGCCCTAAATTTCATTCAGTATTGTCTGGAACCAGCTGAATGGTGCTTTCACTGGAAGTTAAAGCACATTTTATTAAATCTGAACATTATCTGCTTGATGCCTGTTTTGAACCTCATACATAATGATGGTCTACTTCTATTTGTCATCTCTTACTTTGCTTCAAATATGAAAAAAATCAACAAGTTCCATGTTTATGTTGGGTTGCTTACAGTGAATCCAGGAGTTTTTACAATCTGTCTGATATCAATACAACATATAATAAGCATTTATAACTGTTTTTAATAGGTTATATGATAGGTTTCTCCTTGAGCCAGATCTTATGAGCTCTCAGAGAACTTACCACACCCAAGATAGCCCAGCTACCCTGAATGGCATAAAATTAGCAGGAAGGCTCCTGAGATTGTGTTGGAAATAAAAAAAGTTCTAATAAAAGGCAAAATATCAAAGCCCTTACAGAGAGAAACCGAACCAGGGCCATGAGGTCCTTGCTCCTGCTAAAAGACCCCACAAAAGCGATTATTTCCTTTGCCCTCTTCTTTTTCTAGTGAATTACCTAGGCAGGACCTCTTGGCCTCTGTCCAATCAGGCCTCTCCCAGGTCTGAGGAGAAGTCCAAAGCTCCTATGAGGTGTCTTTGTACCAAACTGAGGAGAGAAACTTCTGGGCTTTTTGCCTTTTTAGGCAGACAAAGAAAAATTTGGTCACTCTGTCAACAGGGGGCACATTCCAACAGTTATGTACCTTTATTGGGCGAATAAAATTAAACTCTCACTGAAAACAGACATTGGATGAGATCTAAGAAGAGAGTCCCATAAACCAAAAACCTTTAATAGAAGATGTTTTATCTTTCATTTTTGTAAAAATTACTGTCTGTTCAAGTATCCTGTGAAAGAACAGACTTTAGAGAGCCAAAGACAGAATCTTACTGAGTTCCAAAAGAAACCAGTTCACAAAGGAAAATCACATGGAATGAAATGTATAAATTCAAGATAAAAGAAATGTAAAAAAGTTGTTGTGCTTTTAAATATTAGTTGTAGACGCTGCATGTCAATTAAATAGAAGTTATTTACTAGAAAAGGAAATAGGAGAAAGAGAAGAAAAAAGGAAGTAAGAGAAGTGCTGCAAGAAAACAAGAAAATATATTTCTTAAGATCAATTTTCTTTTTGGTGAGAATAAAATTATTTAAAGTTTCTGCACAATACAATTGAGCTGTAATATACCAAGCCTGACCGCATATTTTAACATAAAAATGCATCATGCAATAGTAAAAAGGGAATAAATTATTAGATTACAATGTAGTTTTTAAGCAAAAATGTGAAGGCCTTAAAATAACAACAAAACTCCCAAACATACTAATACTAATACTAATACTAATACTAATACTAATACTAATACTAATACTAATACTAATACTAATAATAAATCACTAGTCAAGGGATTTTATATTGGAAAACACATAACCCAGAAGAAAGTATGACATTATAAAAAACCTTAAATAGAGAATGCTTAATGCTTCTCTTAAGAGAATTTAATTATCTTAAGAATTAAATTTCTTCTCATATCACAAGAGCTTCTGGACAATGATGAAAATTACTCGTTGGCAGGTGAAGAGCAACTGGAGGAGCATTTTCATATATTTCACCACTGAATTTTGGAACTGCTTCAAAATTATTCAAGGCCAGAAAATATTATTTGTTGAACAAAGTGTAAAGAAGGTTAAAGATTATTTTTTTCAGCGATGTCACGTACAATGAGATCCAAATAGGTATGCAGGTAGAGGTATTTTATATGCTTAAGCGACAATATGGCAGTGCTGAGAGCTATAAATCAGACAAGAATTTCAGTGAGACCCTTTATCCTTCATCATATATTTTTACACACTTCAATATTATTCCTGAAATAACTATGGAAGTAAAATTCCTGTTTTTCTCAACTAGCAAGAATTTGCGAATTTCTGACATTTTTTTACAGCTACCTACCTGCCTAATAGAGAAACACTGCAGAATCAGTAGAAGAAGATGAATTCCTTCATGGAAAACAGAGTACAGCTCTGTCAGGCTATGTTGATTCTTGTAGGAACAACAGCTCCATGTCAGTTAATCCCATGATCAATCTTAAAGAAAGACAACACATTTTAGAGAAGGCAGAAGAGTCAACAGTGCAAATAAGAGAGAGAAAAAAACAGAGGGCAAATCAAGGAAAAAGCCCCAAAGGATCTTACTTTTCTTGTTAGGTCCTGTCTTTTATCTCCGTGATTTTTATAGACTCACACCTGCTTCAACTCTGAAAGTTAATGGGCTACATTCAAGTAAAAATGTTATGGATTTAAAGTAAAAAAATACTGAAGTGTCTTTTTTTGCAATTTTAATTTTCAAGACTCCATCTTATACTAAATTTGATTACATATTTTTCAAGAATATTGTGTGCAGATGCACCTTATTTTGGGCTTTATAGTAATTGACAATCTATCAACATCATATTCATTAAAATAATGAGAGTGAAAATATTTCAGTTATGTGATCAGTTCACCGAGATGCAATGCACATTGATGTTTGTCTCTGGATTGTGCCTCTTTGAAAAGAAGCAGAAACCAAGAAAACAGGTTTCAGGGTGATATTACATTTTAAGGAGGAAGGAAGGAAGTGGCGGAAGGAAGGAAGGAAGGAAGTGGCGGAAGGAAGTGGCGGAAGGAAGTGGCGGAAGTGGCGGAAGTGGCGGAAGGAAGTGGCGGAAGGAAGTGGCGGAAGGAAGTGGCGGAAGGAAGTGGCGGAAGGAAGGAAGTGGCGGAAGGAAGGAAGGAAGTGGCGGAAGGAAGTGGCGGAAGGAAGTGGCGGAAGGAAGTGGCAGAAGGAAGGAAGTGGCGGAAGGAAGGAAGGAAGTGGCGGAAGGAAGTGGCGGAAGGAAGTGGCGGAAGGAAGTGGCGGAAGGAAGTGGCGGAAGGAAGTGGCGGAAGGAAGTGGCGGAAGGAAGTGGCGGAAGGAAGTGGCGGAAGGAAGGAAGGAAGGAAGGAAGGAAGGAAGGAAGGAAGGAAGGAAGGAAGGAAGGAAGGAAGGAAGGAAGGAAGTGTCGGAAGGAAGTGTCGGAAGGAAGTGTCGGAAGGAAGTGTCGGAAGGAAGGAAGGAAGGAAGGAAGGAAGGAAGGAAGGAAGGAAGGAAGGAAGGAAGGAAGGAAGGAAGGAAGGAAGGAAGGAAGGAAGGAAGGAAGGAAGGAAGGAAGGAAGGAAGGAAGGAAGGAAGGAAGGAAGGAAGGAAGGAAGTGGCGGAAGGAAGGAAGGAAGGAAGGAAGGAAGGAAGGAAGGAAGGAAGGAAGGAAGGAAGGAAGGAAGGAAGGAAGGAAGGAAGGAAGGAAGGAAGGAAGGAAGGAAGGAAGGAAGGAAGGAAGGAAGTGGCGGAAGGAAGTGGCGGAAGGAAGTGTCGGAAGGAAGTGTCGGAAGGAAGTGTCGGAAGGAAGTGTCGGAAGGAAGTGTCGGAAGGAAGGAAGGAAGGAAGGAAGGAAGGAAGGAAGGAAGGAAGGAAGGAAGGAAGGAAGGAAGGAAGGAAGGAAGGAAGGAAGGGATCATTTTTAGAAATGATCCAGTGCTTAACAAAGAAAAATAAATGTTCCAAACAAGGTCACAGTATTAAACGAAATAGGGGTGCATAAAAGACAGCATTTATTTAAGACTGGGAGACGTATATTGAAACTTGAGACTGCTGTTTTCTCCACAAACCAAACACGAGTACAGTTTACAGCTGTGGTGGTGTGATCCTCCCTTCCCCCCCCTTAAGCCATAACCACCAGCACTGTGACAGCTTCATCCAGATTTTGTGGGATGGATGGCAACATGGTAGCTAAGGGCTCTCTGAAACAGTGACCCAGAGACGTTTCTGGTATGAAAATATGTCTGTGAAGCAATTATTTTACTCTGAAGTGGGCAATCCAGGGCCCATTGAGTTCTCCTGCCTGAATGAAGGATTTCCCCTCTAATAGTAACAAAGTTACTACTTGATGATGGGAGATTCCTGGGCACAAATGGCTCTTGGTAAGTGATTAATAGCATGTTAAACTCTGAAATCTTGGCTAAGTCATATAAAGGATTGGTTGAGCACATATAATCCTTTAGCCATAAAACATTAATCAAGTCTGGGAGCAGGATTAGTTGCAGCTGCACTTAAGAGTCCTCTCTGAAAAGAGGGACCTTTCTGAACCTGTGTTTCAGTGGCAAGGTCTCCCTGATAAACTTTGTCTCACCTTGTGCCCTGTGCAGTTAATAATCAGGTCTACTTTGCCATTGAATCCTGTTAAATCACTGTTGGATTTAGCATTGAATTTTCTTTGTTCACTGATTTATATCAGTGAAGGGTATTGTTGCTTCTCTATTGGAGATGAAGTCCATCAATCCCTTCATTACAACTCACTCCTGAATTTGGCCATTCAGGGGAAGTAAATAACATGCAAGTGTCTAAACTCACATAAAATTTCACTGGTGACTCCTCATGCAGGGCTCAGTAATTGGTGTAATACCAAAGTGACCCTCTCACATCACTTACTGAAACAAGCAGCTGAGATCCTTGATCTCCCCGGAGACTATTTGCTCTTCAATTTTCCTTAGTCAGTTGTTATAAATGACAGGAAGATTAGTTATGCAAGCAGTATGGTTTGGTAGATTAAAATGGATTACAGCCTGGATTTAGAAGTCACAAATTCTTGAGTCCTAGCTGATTTTTATCAAGAAAAATCCGAGCAGAATTTGAAAGAATGCACTTGCACAGGATTTCCTAAAATGTATGGGTATGAGAATTTATAATCTTTTGTTGAACTTTGGAAAAAGTGTACAAAACTTATTACAGTGACATTGTTGTAAAGTTTGGAAGGTGATTATTTTTTGTTAAATTATACAAGAACTTACCTAGTGGAGTTAAACACCCATATTATAAGATTACTTGGTTAAAAAATCCACTGAAGTCAAAAAGAGCATTGTGATTGCATTTCAAGATAGGCCTACGATGTGTCTCTCTGACAGGGAGATTTGCCATTCTTTAATTCTGTTAGAATGCTTATAAACACACATAATGCATATATAATTTTTAAACATTATATTTAGCATTTTTTCTCAGTATGCTGAACTATTAATTATATTTCTTCTAGCAGATGATCATGTTTCACAGTTTTTCATGCACTCATATTTCAAATTACTAATGCTGTCCTATCATAAATAACAGCACTTGGATTCCTCCCTTTTTAGAATTTTTCTGATAGAGGGGGGTCATCTTAGTTGCCTAAACTAAATGCTCCAATCAACAAAGAAATATGTGGGGTGCCCTGAGTAAAAGTTGTTTATTTCAAGCATTTCAACCTGGTATTATAAAAGGATCAGAGATTGCTATAATTCCTGAAATTATTTCAAAAGTTTATTTCTTAAAGATAGAATGAGAATTTTGCCAAGGCACAGACAGCTGAGCACATAGATGTTAGCCACATATAGTTTGTGTAGGAAAGTCAACTATTGCCTTTTTCCTGGTTATGATGTCATGCAACCAAGTTTAATATCTAGAAGTTAGGTCTTCTAATGGCTGAAGGCCATTAGGATTTAGCAGTGATTTACATCCCTTCTGCAGTAATTACATTAGGTTTGAACATCCTGAGCTTATGTTACAATTCACTGCTTCATTTCTCATGGTTTTGTTATCCTGAACATCAGCCAAAGGCACTTCACTCATAGAGTGGTCAGTCACTGGAACAGACTCCCCAGGCAAGTGGTCATGGTGCCAAGATTGTCAGAGATCAAGGAGTGTCTGGACAATGCTCTTAGTCATATCGTTTAGTTTTACATAGTCCTGCAAGAAGCAGAAAGTGTGACTTGATGATCCGCAAGTCCTTTACAATTTGAGACAATCTGATTCTGCAAAATATATGAAATTTTCAACATTTTGTTTAATATGAATCTTAAAAAAGGTCTTTATTTGTATCCATACAGGCTAACCTGAAACAGAAAAAGAGGACAAACTACCCCCCAGAAAAAAAAAAAAAAAACCAACAGATTAAAAGCTCTTGTTGCACACTTCCTCAATACAGTTTCGTAATTTATAAAATGTGCAATTTTCTTGCTATTGCCTCTAAGTTTCGGTCTCAAATCTTGCAGGCTTTCTTATCCTATGGTGACTAAGACTGATAGGAGAATTAAGCAGAGGGGACATTAGAACACATGTAGGGTAGCCTAAGGCTGGAAAAAGTAAACTTCTAATTCTTTAATTTGGATGGAAATGACACCTCAGCTAAGCCAGGAGCAAAACTCACTTGATAAATGGGAACTGAACAAGCAGTTAGGTTTTTGTATTTGTAATACACAATGAATGTTTACAAAAAGTGCCAGGGATTTTTCTTCAGTATTTTTTTCATGCCATAGGTTCTACTAAAGGCTTTGCAAATCTTCACCATGATTCATTTTAAATACTTTTTTTAAAAGGCCATATTGAAGAGGTCATACTTTTGCATCCTGAATGTGCTTTATTTTGTATTTGACAGTGCGAATGCATGCTATGGGCAATGATAGATATGTCTTGCATTTTTACAAGAGATTAAATCCTTTTGTTTAAATCAATAGGGCAAATTCATTCTTCCATCCAATGTGTTTGCATAGCAGATGAATTTCACTTTGGTGTTTTACACATAAAGCACAGCTGAAAATTAGGAATTGCTGCTTACTGTTCAGTATCTAAAAAGCAGAATATTTTAATGTGATTTTGATTCATGTATTTTTTTTTCAGCTTGCATGATCCAGAGTTTAAAAAAGGGTAGTAATGATAAAAATGCAATGTAAGGTTGTATTATTCTATTATAAGAGTATGGTAAACAGTTGGTTGCATAAAAAATGAGAAGAGGTCAATAAAAATGAAAACAGCTGAATGGCAGTCATTTAATTAATTTGCTCTATGAATATGAAGGGAATCCAGTAGCTATTCCTCACTTCAAGAATATAAACACTAGAAAAAAGACAGCATGATATGACTTTACAGGTATGTTTTTTGATGGAAAATTGGATATTCCTCTGAGTGATTGAAATATATCTATGTCATTTATTTTTATTTACCTTCTTATAATAATTGCATTTTTGGTTCATTTTGGGAACACAATTATGTTTCCCATTTTTTGCCACTGAATGTATTATCGAGTCACATGTAGATTTTTCTACTTTTATTCACACTATTTAGTAGAACCTTGCTTTGTTCTCTTTTTGGAAACAACCAGTCAGTTGTCAAAATAAAATTGTTCTCAGTAATGTTGGCAGGGCTAAGAAGACTGAGACATACACTACACTCATACATTGCCTTTCTTTTAACACTCAGTTTTATCACAATTCAAGTATCTGAGTGTTGACTAAATAACATCTTGTAAGACATTAGATAAAGTATTTTTAAATTATAATTATAATTTAAATGTATAGTTTAAATTTTAATTTAAATTTATAATTTTAATAAAAATGAGATCTCAGGGTTTCAAAAAGTTATACTTTGCCATTGGAGGAATTGGCTGAAATAGCTGTTGTTCTATTGCAGTTGGTGTACAAAAATTTCCATCTTAGGCTGTAGCATGAATAAAATGTGTGCAGGTGCTTTACAATGAAAACAGGCAAAGCAAAGTTAGAGGAAGGAGTAGCTCAATCTCTCATTATTTCTTTCAGGTTTTTGTGTTTCCAATCGATGTATGTAAGCCTGTAATTCTCTCATATACTCTTTAATCATACACAGCTACTCCTGTGAGGTAGACACATAGAAGAACTCATTTACTCAAACCTACAAAGAGATTAGTGTCCTTACTCTTTTTATGTATTTAAATCCTTTTTGTGCCACTGCACCTCAAAGACTTGCTTAAAGTCATAGAGGAAATCAAAGCTAGAAACTGATTCTGCATTTACCAAGTTAGTTCCACGACCTTTGAAAAGGACTTCCCTTTTCCTCTGATCTGTAGACTAATCTCCAGCTGAGAGAACCACCTATATTTGCATCACACAAGGCTAAAGATCAAAGCATCAAACTCTTGCTTCTCATTCAGAGCTGTGTTAACAGATTTCAAGTGCCTAGTTAAAGCACTTCAAATGGGTTGCTAATATTGTTGGATGTAATTTTGTCTCAACTTGAACAAATAGCTCTGGACACTTTGTTGAAGCAGTGACCAGCAGTAAGTGGTCTTCTATACCATATACTAGTATGTGGAATGCCACTTGTTCTTAAAATCTGTCATTGCCTCCAGAGATTTTACATTCAAGTTTGGTCACAGCCAGTGAGGTGGCACTACAGACTGCCCTAGTGCTGCCTAGGCAAAAACACAAAATTAGAGCTGATGAAGATGTGTCTTTGTTGTGACCAAAAATACTGTGCATGGGTACCCTGTTATGGCAGGTTGCCATAAACATCCCCATTCTTATTTAAATTATGCTTCTTTCAAACCACACCTTGGAAGCAACTGTGAGAATCTATGACTGAAAATATGAAAGGATGAATTTTCACATCACCTGGATAAAACACAAAAAAATCCTTATGTATCTTGCAGTTCTTTTTCTGTATTCGATAAAACATTAGATGATCACTGCACCTCAGCTACACAGGAAGTACAACCCTTAAGAAAGTTTGGAGTGCCAATTCTAGTATGGTCTTTAATGCAGATGGTGAGAATGTCATATATATTTCTTTTTTATTCATTAGATTTAAAACAAAAATGGTCACATAAGCCACAGATAATCAGAGAAGCATATTATATGCCATAATTTCTCATTAAGCAAGTCCATATGGCTCCAATTTTATTTTGCTTTTCTTCCAAAAAATAATTGTGACTAGGAATTTGTTCCTCCATTAGTGTCATTTGTTAATTCATATGGCTGCACACAGTGAACTGGACAAGTGTCAGATTTCTGTTTTTCAAAAACTGTGTTCCAGATTTCTTTAATAAAACACCTCAGAAATCTCCTTTTTCTCCTTGCTCATAGAAGGTTCTATGCTAATTGAAAACAGATCGCTCATGACACTTAGGGGTATATCACAATAGATTTTAAGGTCTGCACAATTTATAAGATAACAGTTAATACACTAGTTTGGGGTTTTTCCTATTTTCAATATAATCTTACATGTAGTGACCATCTGCATAACTTCTGATAAGGACTGGTAAGCCGCTGGGGCGAAATTCTGTCTCTTTTGAAGTCAAAGGCAAAACTCCTGCTAAGTAAAGAAAAACCATGACCTCACTTTCAGTTTTCATCTCCGTTGTCTTCAAATCTACAGAAGTTTTTCTGCTTGCTGAATAAATGTTGCACATAGTACAGCAGAGTGCTAAGTTATGTGAGATTTAGGAATGAGAAACAATGGCCACCCTTTCATGCTGAATATGTATGTAAACTATTGCTTCACCTTTTCTTGAAATGTTATGTGTGGGAATATGGCTGCAGAAGTAGCTTGCACATCTTATCCGGTTTTTCTGAGCTAGACACTGTCCAAGTGGCAGTTCTTATTTTGCTTTCCTCTTTCTGTGTTATTTCCACTTCAAATGTTTATCAGCTGCAAATGGCCTACTCGGGGAAGCACACAGAGGATGAAAGATAGCAGAGGAGAAGGCCAGTGGTAAGTATTGTATACTTCCATTTTGATATATGCAAAAAACAGCTTTCATTGATCTTTGTTTGTACTAGGTGAAAGGATGCTTTTAGTTTTGCCCTAGAAGCATTGATGAGATATTTTTGTTAATATGCTGTTGTTGTCAAACATTGCAGAGATGCAGAGTTTCTATCAACTGAAAGAACTTTTTGATGGTAATGACACAATTTTTTGTTCCATATAGTTTTTTGCATTTCTCAGGTGAGATCTATAGATGTGTTTTAAAAGACTGCTTTTAATTTCTGTTTATGCCCAAGTAAAGCTGATCATTCTACAATAATTCATAAGTTTATGAATTCTACAATAATTCATAAATTATACTGAACTGAACACCTAGTGATCTGCCTCAGATTAGTGTTGTACAAAATTTTATATAAACGTCATTAAACATTATCTTTGTCTCAAACTCAGTTTGTTGACATGTGAATTTTACTGCTCTTTACCTTCTCTTTCTTCAGAAATAAAAGAACTTGAATTTCTGTAACATTTTTAGAAAATATGCTTTCAGTAAGATGTAAAAATAAAAATGCTGTTAGTGATGCTTTACTGTTATTTCTTTTTGTAAAAATCTTATTTTATTATAATAAGTGAACTATTTTCTTTTTTACTGTAAATGCTGCTGCTATTGTTATTGTTATTGCTATCATTACTGAGATGGGGGTGAATAAAAGAGAGGATGCTTTTTCCTGTGTGCAATTTTTTGAGCCTGGATTTTTGTGACTGCTTTCAAACAATCTGTATACCTTTCGTGAGATAACTCATCAGAGTTAAGTTTAACCTCAAGGCAGAGACAGGAGGAATAAAGTCACTGCCAACATAAGAGAAGATCATGTTTAAAACAGCCTGAGGAACCCAATGAGGTGCAACTTGGGGTCCTGAGGAGGTTGGCTGATGTAGTTTGTGGGTCACTTTCCCTCACATTTGAAAAGACCTGTAAGTCAGGTGAAATCACCAGTGTCTGGATAAAAGGGAATATCATTCCTATCCTTAAAAGGAAGGACCATAGGAACTACCAACCAGTCAACCCCACCTAAGTGCCTGACAGTGTTGCAGAAGAGACTTTCCTGGAAGATAGAAGATTCCAAAAAGCATGAAAGGCAGGGAGGTGAATATACACAGCCAACATGGCTTCACAAAGGGAACACCCCAGCAGCCTTGTATGGAAGGATGGGGCGACTTAATCAGCAGTCAAGGGAAGAGCTATAGATGTCATCTACCTGGACTTCTGCAAGGCCTTTGGTACAGTTCCTTACAATGTCCTGGACGTTAAATTGGAGAGAGAGGTTTCATGGACAGACTGTTAGATGGACAAGGGATTGCCTAAATCCTTTGGCCATGGCCAAGGTGTTTGTTTGTCAATGCCTTGACGTCCAAGGGCAAACAACTAGGAAAAGGACTTTGGGATCCTAGTGGATGAGCTGAAAATGTGTGTCTGCAGGACAGAAAGACAACCACATCCAGTGTTGCATAAAAGAAGCATTTCCAGAAGGTCATGGGACACAAATCTGCCCCTCAGCTCTGCTCTCATGAGACTCCATCTTGAGTACTGTGTCCAGCACAGGAAAGGCTTCGGCCAGTTGGAGTAGCACAAAAGTTTCAGGTTCATTTAATACCACTTCTATTGCAACAGAATGCAATCTGAATTCAGAGACAGAAGTGATATGTGGTATCGAGAAAGGTCTGTGTCATAATAAAGATTTTCTGGGAGGCCCATTTGCAAAATTGTTCTGTAAAATGTGTTTCACTTATTAAATCTGTAGAGAATCAGGGCACTGGATTTACTTCTTAGCTGCAAAGATTTTTTCAGGAATAAAAAATTTTCCTAAAATAAGAATAAAGTAAGGGAAAAAAAAATTGGCAAAGCACATTATCTTTTCAGTCACTGCCAATATGAGATGGATTGTGTTTGAGAAATTAAAAAGTGAAATACAATGAAGATCCACTCTCTGCATTCTTGGCTATGAAGTGTGCCTTTGTGCACTGCAGTCACATCCCTCTGGCATATTGGAATGGAGCCCCCAGTGGAGACAGAGCCAGAAGACATGTAAATCACAGGAAACAGACAACTTTGTAATTACCTTCTGAAAGTGATTATCTCAGATATTCAAAATCACTTGCTACTCCTGCTTCGTAATGAGGGGTGAATGGTGATATTTGAATAAATGAAAAAAGCCTCTCTGGAAAAACTGAAAAACATGTGAGTGCTCTCAGCAAGCTCTCAGCAAACTTCTGTGGATGACAACAAAGAAGCCTACCTGGATTTTCAAAAGACTTTTAACAAGGTCTCTCATCAAAGGGACAGATACTGTAGAATTTACCATGGCACAGTCTCCACATGAATTGAATAAAACTTCAGTTAATTAAATCATGTACCTTGCATCTTTCTTTTCTTGCTATTCGTCTGAGGCAATTTATACCTGCATGCTATTTCACATTGTAGGCACAGCATCCTGAAGTATATTTAATTTCATCTGAAAGGTGAAAAAGAATACCTCAGGATGTATTTTAGGAAACAGAGGTACATCTACTTCTCTTTCAGACTGACTTTTCATTCACTTCAATAGTAAAAACTATAAATCAGAAAGTTTGCTAGGGTGAAGATTGCACTACAGGTTTGGAGATTTATATCTCTGTGAAATGCTAAAATATGTAGTCAAAAATAGCAAAGTGAGAAAAGCACAGAAGGTATGTTGTGGTGAAAGTTTGCTCAGAGTGTGGGTGGTTCTGTAGAACTAGCAGATATAGTTGGGAGATCATTGTAAGAGTGTTCCATAGTAGTGGCACTGAGGTGAAACCAGAATAATTCATGGCAGAAAAAGCTCCAGCCAGATATACCCCAAAGACTGATGGGAATATTTCTATTGCATCTTGGGCAGATAATTGGACAGAAAGAGCTGTGGACAGGAATACTCTATTGGAAGATTACTTGCACATTCTTCAGAAAAGAATTACCAGCAATGCCAAGCAGGTGACTTTATCCTCCACTTGTTCACCAGCATAACTCTGCAGAGTTTATTTGCTTCTCTTTGTAGCAGACTTTTGTTCATATAAGAAATGATGGATAAGATCCTTTAGCATTGTTACAAATAGTGAGAACATCAATAAAAAGAATGTGTATTTTTTTCAAAAATTATTTCAAACCATTTTCATAAAACAGGCATGTAAAGTTCCATTAAAATCATACCAGAAAATTTATTATCTCAGAAAATGAGTTTTTAATTAAAAACCTCTGACACTCACAAGAAGAAGAAACATTTGCAACAGATAGCAATCCAGCTAATACGAAAAGCACACTATTTTAAATCAACTTATGGTTTAGTCAAAACTTCAATCACAATCTTAAAAATCTCTGCAGTGATAAGAATTGGACCCAGATGAGAATTTGAATCAAAGTAGGATAATAAAATCATGCAACTTTTTGCAAAAGACTGAAAAGATCTTGCATAAAGATTTCTTGTATAAAATCTGCAAATCTTCATTTCATCCAAACAAAATTAGTGGGACTCTTATTTCAGCTGGAAAAAACCTAGAGGGGCAGATGAAGATTTGTGAGAGTAGACAGTGAATTTGCTTGGCATGCATAAGGGTTCACATGTTTGGTAGTACTTTTGGCTAAGTTTTTACTCTAACATCAGCATTATCTGCAGTCCTAAGACAGGCACATATTGCACTGCTTTTTTTTTTTAATTATAAAGATATTAATATTTTTGCATTGTGTTTGACAGATAGAATATGTCATTTTTAGAACAAAGCTAAATATGTAGTGAGCTAAATATGTAGTAAGCATAACTTTTCAATACCTAACAAGCCTAGTTCTTAACTTCAAAGAATAAAACATCCAGAGACTCACTTTATTAAAAATACAATAAATAAAAAGAAAGACCCCTCTGAGACAACTCAAATGTCCATTGAAATTAAACTGCAGCACCTGATGTCCCATGAGTGAGAAAACAAAAATCTCAAGTCTGAATGATCCAAAGCCTTACTGGTAAACTCAGAATTAATAAGTCGTTTAATGCCTGAAAGTCCCTGCTTTATTCCCTGCAGTAAGATGTATGACTTACTGATGGATGAAATATTATTTACTAAAGTTCTAAAGAATCTTACTCCTCTCTGTATCATTACATCCTTATGAAGTAACAGAACAAGATGTAACACTCAGACTTTGTCTTGTTGCTGTTGTTTGGGGAGGTTTGGCTGGGTTTTTTTTTCAATTTAATTCAAAGTTTAAAAGCTTTCTAGAATTTTGTGACTATTTTCAAATTCAATGGTACAAACTTAGTGGAGCTGTATGTTTTAAAACCATAGTCTTGCTGATGAGTTCATGTGTTATATAAAGAATGTACTTACCAACTTCTTTTTGATTACAAAAAATGTATTTTTAAAATAAATGATATTATAAATAAAAAATCAGTACTGGTAACTGTATTTGTGAAACAATCAAGAAATAAATGACTATTTGAGAGAAAAAAAATCCAGTTGCAAAAGAGTAACAGCATTTGAAATAAACATTGTATACAAGAAAAGACCTTTGAAGAAATATTTGTTGTTAAGCGTGTTGAAATATCAGCGAGAAAGCACCAGAACTTCTCTGCAGCAGAGGTGTGATAAGACCCTGCTCACCTCGTTACAACAGGCTGCGTTATACAATGAAGTAAAAATATTTTGACACATAAAACTGTGTCATCCTTCCTGGTAATTTATGATTTAGGGGCTCCTTAAATCCTCAGTCCTTTGTGTTCCTCTAGAATAGATGTATGCAGTTCAGACATACAGTCTTTTCCTGGCTTCCAGCTTCCCAGTCTTATCTGGGACGAGCCCCATGTCTGGCCAGTTTGGTACAGATGTCCTATGGAGACCTCCCTGGGACTCCTGAGATCATGAAGCCTTGGTGACTTGAAAATCTTCACCCACCACTGCAACAAGAGCACAACAGCTCTTCCAATCACGCACATAAAATCAGCTGGCAGACTAGAAAGATTGTTTCCACAAATTAAGTAGAGAAAATGAGATATGGCCAGGACATCAGTTTTCCCGAAGCACAGCTGTGGAATAGTTAATGACTGTGAGTGGTAGAATTCTCAGTTACACCTTGTGAGAATAATGAAGTCCACTTAACAGCATGCTTCCTCTAAATGCCATGCTCTGGACTTTTACTAGTACAAACAAAAAGAAAAATGTCACCTACTGAGTTACAAACACCAGCAGTGCCTGATGTTTTCCTAAACCATTTTAATTTACCTGAAGCATAGAAGGGATTTAAACTCGTTCATCTTGAGAAATATAGAAATATCTAATAACCATAATAGATCAGAAGATGGAAATAGTCCTTGTTATACTGATAAAACACACTGTTTAAATTATTTTAAAGAATTCAAAATAAATAACAGTAACTCACACTCAAATGGTCGAATTTGGTGGTTTTAAGATTTGCTTTATAGCTCATGTTACTTAAAAAATATGTCTTTTGAAACCTGATATTAGGAGGTGGTAGAACTTGTGCTGCTGTAGTAACACCACTTTTATTTAGACAAGTTGGAAGAGAAAAAAATTGTGCAGAGTATGCAAATTATTAATTTTATGCATGCTAATTTCCTTCAGCAGGATTAAGCACTACTTTTATTGTTTTGCTGAACTTGACCAGAGGCAACTTCTTACAGACAGTATTATTTAGATATGTCAGAAATATTTGATAAATTCTATATGCCATGTTTCTGTAAACATTTTAACTAATATCTTTACTTCTGTTTACATGGCTCAAAGGTTTAATTAATACAAGAAAGTTAATCTGGATTTGCACATAAAGCATGAATGTCAAGCAACAAAAAAATTCTCATGTATTTACTTGCTTGCGTGCTTGTTTGCTTTTCTTCTCCTTTTCTGTCTCTTGTTCATTAAATTACTTGTGGGCCAGGATTGCTTTTTTGCTTTTTTTTTTTTTTTTTTTTTGGTTTGGTTTCTTTATTTGTTTGTTTGGTTTTTTTTTTTTTTCATTTTCTTCTTTTTTCCTTTTTAATTTTATTTTTCAAATATATTATGACTACATGAACTTTTATTTTTCTGTTTGATAAGACTGGAATTAAAGGACTACATACCCACAGTTTTTTACTTACCCATCTTTATAAAGATCAAGAAATATCTTTCATGCTCTTTAAAGATTGATAAGCAACTAAAAGCCAAGAGATGGGGCAAGGTTAAGACTTATCAAGAGTTTCAGTAATTTGTTTAAAATCACTGTGGTCGGATGCTCCACTAAAGTCCAAGGGCTCCCAAGTCAGTTCTCTGCAAGAATCTAATAAAATCCACCATAGGTCTATAGCTGATCTATTTTGCATTGAAAAAAATTTATGGAAAATACGTTGCAATCAAAGAAGTCTCTCTGGAGATCTGCAAATCATCCACCTGAGTAAGTCCTTATTTGAAAGAACTCACACATTTGTCATAATACCAACAACACTGTGACTAAATGTAATTCACATGTACTTTTCTAACCCTCTAGAGAGAAAAAAAAATTAGATAAGACTGTACTAGCTTTACAGCTACATGTAAAAAACCCCACAAACTAAGATTACTTTGTAAAATTATGATGGCTTCTTTGACCTGGGAAATAAAAAATCAAGGTTAAGAATGAATATGTTGTAACTCACAGACTGGTAAATTTGTTAGCAAATAAGTCCTTTTAGATCTATGTGTATAAATGAAGCCACAGGAGTGGCACTGGGAGTTAACGTTTTCTCCCATACTTATATGTCACCTTTTAATTTGTACCAGGTAGGATATTCATAGTGCAGTCTTGTGTCTAACTTCTGCCTTCTAGCACCTCTGCTAAAACATCATCATCATGACTAATGAACAGCGACCTACTGACCTGTAGAAACTGTGCTATTGATTGCTCTAGGAAATGAATGGATATTATTTGTGGGAATGTATTAATGAGAAAAATTACTCCAATATTAGCCTTCTAAACTACTAACAATTATTTTCTGAAGGCTGTGATTTGCTGCTTTGGAATCAGAGAACAGATCTGCTGTAGGGAAAAAGGAAAACAGATACTTTATGGTACTCTTAAGTCAGTGAATGCTGATAGTAAGGACACAAATTCTATTTGCAACCCCAGCAATAGAGGGTTACCAACTTAAAAAAAAACCACCAGGTAATTTCTTTATTTCACAATTTAAATGCCACTCACCCTTGTCATGGTCTGGTTTTGAAGGTTTCTAGTTTTGTTTTGTGTTGTTTGCAGAGCCAGTACTTTGCTCCAGAAAAGAGCTGGTACTAATGTCAGTGGTGGAAATACAGCGGGACTTTTCAGTAATAAAGAACAACACCTTAAACCTACATGCCTTGGTACATCCCTGTTTCTCTTCTCTGTACATCCTTGTCTGCAAGCATCAAAACAACCCAGTCAAGTATCACAAGTTATTGCACATTTATGATATCCTGCCTCTTGAAGCTAGTTTTATTGTTTTTCTAAATACTCGTTTTCCATGAACGACAAAAAGATTTGTTTGTGACAATCCTGACATCCTCAGCACTTACTGTGATGGGTGATGTGGTGAATGAATATGAATTGCAATGCTCTTCTTGACTGTTTTGCTCAGTTAAAGTAGAGAGTACTGAGCACATTTGCAATAAGCATAGTCTCTTTCAGAAGAAGAAATGAACACTTGGAATTTGAAGACTGTCAAAAGCATATTTTGTTGAAAGGGAAGCCTTTAAATTTTGGCATGTTTCACTAATGGCTTTTCCTGACAGAACTTCTTTCTGAGCATCCATTTTCTACTTTTTAATATCTTGTCTCTTGGACTTTAAATCTTTCATATTTTCCTTTTCCCTGACGAGAGAGATTTCAGCTACTGTTGGCTTTGCTGTTAAATTTTACACCTCAGTGACACTAAAATATCAAAGAAGCGATTTCATGGCCTTTTAGCAATGTAGATGGATGGATTCAGATCAGAGAAATGGATTTGGCCATAGAAATCATCTAATATATGCCCTTATTTAATTTGTGATAGATCCATTAAATTCAAAATATAGGACTGGAAATTGGTGTTAAACTTGAATTCCAGTTATGTGGCTTTTTTTGTTTGTCTGTTTCTTTGTTTGTTTGGGGCTTTTTTGCAGGTCACTGAAACATTTAAAAGGTGCTGAGGTTTAAACCACTGATGCCCATAGTTAATAGGAAATATTTGAAAAGCCGAGGTGTGATGAACCACCAGTGCAAAGCACCAATAACTTGCTAATCCCCTTGAGATAGGATATTACTCTAAATATGACCAGTTCTGATTTATTGTAATATGTATGGCTTTTTTCTTTTTTGTGTGAGTGTGTCTAGGATATCTTTTATATTCAGTGTATGGGCTATAGAGGGGAGCAAGAAAAGGTGTTGAAATAGATATATTTGTTGCAATGAATCTGTTGCCTTTGTGACACTCTTCCTTCAGTGCTTTGTGACCAGAATTATAAATCAATTCAACAGCATAACCCAAAAGAAGGAAATTACTGCTCTGATCAGTTAACCTTATTTCTGTCTTGAAATGACAGAAATAAGGCTAACACTGGTAACACTAGATCTAGGGTCCAAGCTCCTTAGTGCAGGTTTCCTGGAGAAATTGTGTTTCCAACTAGAGAAACACAGTAAACGTCATCACTTGAAATTATTAAAACTCACACTTCAGCTTCCAAATGTATGCAGCAGAATGCTAAAGAGGCAATTAAAAAATAATTTATTTTATGTCTTACCTTTGAAGTATTAGGACATTAGCACAGATAAATGTTCTACTTTTATGGAAACACTTGACTTCAATAAATAATAGCATAAATACAACAACTTGGAATTGCCTTATCTCTGACATCTTCATCAAGATATGCTTGCCAATCTGACTTGTATTTCCCTCCTAACACCTTCTAACAAAATATGATGTATTGATTTCTTTTGGAACAATGCCTAGTAATTTCACCTTTGACAAACTGACAACTTCCAAATGAAAACGTATTTCACTGCAGAAGTACACAGATCTTCACAGCAGGGAAAATGTAATTTAAGGCACACTATTTGTAAGGCAGCATTCTTCATATGAGTGAATGAAAATGCCACAGGCACAGAGCATAGTTCTTTTTGTGTTCAGTTAGTGGAGGTAAGCTGACCTCTTCATTATGTGTTAAAGAACAATGTTTTGCAGACTTGTAAAAATCCTTGGTAAAGCAGTAGAGAATAGTTAAAAGTGTAACGTTAATAAAGACCAGTAACTCTCTGGCCTTCACAAAAAAGAACTGATGACACTTTGGCTTTTTGCAATTTCTTATCAAATGAAGTTAGATTTTTTAGGTGTTAAGCAGGTTCCCTCACTTGATGATTGCTGTATTTGAAACCTCAGAGAACCAGGGTAGATGTGTGAACAAGTGCTAGATGTGCAAAAAAGAGGGAGGACAGACAAGAAAAGGAATTTTCATGGATTTTTTGTTGCCTTACAGTTTAGTAATTTGTAAATAAACTTGTGTCTACAGTTTCTTTCTTTTTAAAATTAATTACTTCTGTGTCTCTGACCACGAAGTAATTAAGCAATCTACTATTCTTTTGGACTCGAGGTAAAAAGGAAGTAAACATATCTTTGATTAATATTTTGCACTATATTGCTCCCACAAAGAAAATCAGAAGCCCTGTGTTTCAGCCAGAGCATATGACCTGGCTTACTTACCAGAGAGGATTCAGCAGACAAGACCCACAAAATGGCTCTTGAAATGTAATAGTGTGTAAAAAGGTAGGTCATTAACATGCAAAGAAAATTTGCTGTTCACTAAAAGCTTTGGTAAGATCTCTATTTTCAGAGGTGCTTTTGCCAAACTTTTAGTGAGTTGAAAAAGATCAGCTTCCATAGTTTGAGAATTCATCTATTCAAAAGAGCACAAAATGGACATAAAGTATAGCATTTAGAATTATAGGTAGCTTCTCAGTATTTTGGCCTTTATGTCTAGGTTTATGACATGGAGTTTCTACGTCTGAATCCTGTTCAATTTTGACAATGGAACACTATAGTTAATTTTAATGTACTTTTTAAATGTCCAGTTACATCACAATGCCAATGCTCGTTACTCAAAAGTTTGCTGGGGGCATACCACATGGAACCAAAGATTCATCACTCATCTGAATGGTTTCATGACAAAAGGAAAGCCCCAGTATTAAACAGTTAAAATGATTAAACAAAAATTTGCCAGCCTGTCCTTTTCTCTGGTATATGTCCACATTCCACATGTTTTGACTGGCATTTTGTCTCTCTTTCATGAATGAGAGGCAGTGTTCTGCCAAGTTATAAGCATCCTCAGTATCTCCCTCTGAGATATATACATGAGGTTCAACATTATGTATTTTTCCTCCCTCTCATGGCTCTGCTTTGGGCTATTTTTATATGTGTAGGAGTTTTTCATTGGATTTTTTGGTTTGGTTTGCTTTTTGTTTCCCTCTTTTTCTCACAGTCCAAGTTCACGTCTCAGAGACTTTGAGCTAAAGCCAAAGACTTACACAGTTGCCTCCCACCCCCAGCTCCCTGCAAGGGCTTCCATTTGTCACCTCCTGAGTCCTCAGCCCAGGCAGGCCTTTACCACATAGAGGGTCATGGGACCTAAACTAGAAGAAGAGAGACCACTGTCACTCTTTGGCAGATGTCAGCAATTTTTATTGGACTACATAAGGACATAACTACAGATTAATCGTTCTATCAAGACTTTGTTTTGCCCTCCTGTAGAACAAAGTTCACATGTGAAATAAAAAACTCTCCATACCATGAAATTCCACAAGAGATTAATTGTATTTTGGCAAACTACAAAGCAAAGCAAATTGATATTTTGAAAGATGTGCTCTTTTAATTAGCTGTTTCTTTACTTATTTTATACACTTTTACTCTTAAGATTGCAATTTAGCTCACAAGCATGTAAAACTGTCCAATAAGGGAATAACTCTCAATCACTTTTCCTGCCTACAACTTCAAAGTGTTGTCTAGATCCATATTTCAAACTTCTGGATGGTTCATTCAATCATGTTATGCTTTAAATATCTCTATTTTCTATTCTTGACAAGTTTTTGAAAAACAGGTAGGAAAAAAAGCATCTCAGCTAAATAAGGCAATCAAACACTCAGTTTGAGGATTTCAGAAATCAAAAGAATAAATACAGAAGCCAGTTGATAGCTTCAGAAACAGTAGTCAGGAAGAAATCTTTGCTCTGCAATTAGTACCAAATGAATTTTAAAAAGCATTGTAAACACATTACTTTTTGTGTCAGTCGAAATCTGTGTCTGTGCCGAAGTTTCTCTGCTGCTGTTTTGCAGGAGGAAGAATCCTGTGGATCCCAATTACCGGCCTTTTCTGTAGGCTAGAATCACAGAAGCTGAAAATTTGGAGTCACCTACTTTATCTCTGAGTCTTGTCTTTGAACTACATTAATAAAGGCCAATTTCTGTCATTACTTCTTAACAAGTATCTGCAGAATGTAGAAAATTTTTGAAGACAAGTCAGTTTCCTGGAGAGTTAAATAGAATTATTCAGCTGCAGAGACTATGTTGTGAATAGAGATATACGCACTTTTTCACTGGTGGAGCATGTGAGGAATGACTCACATCCAAAGCCTACTAAGATCATACTGGTTTTACAAGTACTGTGGGTTTCCTACTGTTGCTTAAATTAATTGAAAGAAACTCAGGAAAAATGTGTTGAAGACAGCAAAATATTGAAGCTTGGTGGATCTTCATCGTCCTAACCACATGGGTCCTTGCCAACATCTCAAAGACTAATAATCTTTCTCACAAATGTACTTAAACCACAGTAATTTAGTACTGCTATGCATCTGTAACTTTTAATTATCTGTTTAATCAGGCTGTGAATAAACTAAAGTAGGTTAATTTGAAAAATCCTATTTGGACTAAGTGTTTTGACTGGCTTTGAAACATAGCCAGCACCCAGTGAGATTATAGTAATGAGAAAAGATGGATTTTTTTTTTTCTTGAATTTGTGCTATTAATTTGGGTATCCCACAACATCACATATTTCAGCAGACTGACATTTATTATTTGCCATCAAGGTGTCACATGGTCACAAAAAAGCAATGACTGGTGAAAGTCTATATGTGATGGAGAAATATGTAGGGTTATGGATTATATCTTTCCACTCATGTCTTTTTAAACTTTGCCCTTCAAGATAGCCTGCCAGGTAAAACTGTGCTGCCTATCTATGTGATGTGAACAAGTGCTGTATTTGTCTTACCCAGTTTATAGCCTGAAGAAATCTGTTATTACACAGCATCTTTTGACTACTTGAAGACTGTTCGTTTGCATGTTATTAAGGTGTAATAATAGACTCATGTCTGTAATGTGTATTGTTAATCTTGATGTTCATTATCTCTACTGCACGCCCCCAGGGACTGCTATTTACACTGCTATGGAAATGCTAATTAATTTCTGTATTCAAAGTGTCAGCAACTAGCTTCTCATTTCCAAAAAAGTATTGTACTACTTATATTGTGTTAGAAGAAAACTGGGGGAAGGGTGAAAGAGTTTTTTGAACTGCAGGGTGGAGAGAAAATTGAAGTTTAAATCACTCTGATATCTGCACTATACTAAGCATTCACTACATCACAAAATGCAGTGAAGCTCTACTTTCAGACTGAAGACCATTGTGTTTTCTAGTCACTATTCAAGCTGCAGGAATTGAATGTGTTTCACTGAATATATCTGTGTGTGACTGTAAATTTATGGATAGAAGAAAAAGGCTGAGAATGTATATCAACTAAATGCCTTCTTCCGGTTTCAGACACTGTTCCTGTATCTCCTCAGCCACCACAGGATATAACAAATAATGATAAAAATCCACCTCATGCTTGAGATAAATAATTCACTGAAATTATTGGTGTGTGCAAGTATTTGGGGAATAGAATTTTGCTGCTTCTTGGTATATGTATGAGTAGCCTCATTGAGCCATTATCAAAAAAAAAAAAAAAGCTCTTAACCTTGAAAAGGATGGGAATTTGTCATTTCATACATCCCTATGGTTAGATCTCATAGCTATTTTAGTAGAAAGGTGAGAGTAAGAAACCCAGGCAGCGTACAAATATTTAGGCTGAAAGGAGAAAAAGTCTCGGAAAGGAAGGCTCAAAATCAATCTTCTTTGATGTTACACTACCACATTTTAGGAGAGGATGATCAGAAACCTTAAAAACCTTCACATGTGTAATGAGGTAATAATTTAACAGCCAAGTTGTTGGGGCTTTTTACTTGTACTATACCTGTGGAAGTATACAGTATATAGAAAATATATAAATATTTTTAAAATGGCAATACAGTAGCCTTCTATATTTAACAGAATAATTTTCTAAATAACAAATATTTTAATCACCTTACATCCTTAACTCTACTTAATGTAGTGAAGTATACAAATTTCTGTGTTTTGTGAATGAAACATGTAATAGTGAATGCTTCTGATAAAGCTTTAATCCAACCCAAAATTTACCAGATGTGTTTCAAGCTAGTATAAAACAAGACAAATATAATTGTTTTGATTTGCCTTACCAGAATTGACTTGGGTTTCTTGCTGGCCAGGGGATCACTTTGTTTCTTCTGAGGACTAAATGCTTTTAGGAGATGCAATGTCAGGCAAGGTAAATACAACTCTAATTTACTGTCTTCTGAAATGTTCCAGTCTCATTTATGTGAAAGTACTTGTGATTAAAAAAAAAAGGACCTGATAACTAATTTTTCATAGCTCACAAAAATACTCAGTAGTAGAAAAGGCTCGATGGAAGGTAAACACCAGACATTTCTGAAGTTGTAATTCTGGATCAGAAACAGACAGGGGAGGTTATTTAGAGCATAAAACAAGACACAAATTTTGACAACTAACTCTGATGTTACTTTACAAGCCTTTGAAAATGTGTCTGAAAAATATTAGCATAAACAGGACCATAATCACATATGCATGATTTTCAAAAGCACAGAAATGCTTAGGAACCCTGTGCACAGTAGAACAAAATATAAAAATTTTGCAATTCACCACTAAGAGACAACTTCTTTTGAGATACTGTTAGCCTTGAGATACAATCGTAGTATAGAACAACATGCTTTGCTATTATCTTATCTATACATGGGAAAAAATGTATGTGTGATGTTGTGAAAAATCATAAAAAACTACATAAAAAGCATGTTATACAACAGATATGGACCAGATTTGAGTTCTTTACAAAGAAGGTGTTTAATAAAGTTTAAAATCTCACAAAATACGAACCACCAAAGGATTCAACAAACCACCAAAATCCAATAGAGAATCAACCTATAATTATGTTATTTAAATTTTATTAGCATATGTTTTAAATGCAGCTTGGCCACTAAGTTCTTCCTCTCTGTAGTATATGGAATACTGTAACTATTTTCCTGAGAACTACCGAATTGTACATTTTAACTTAGTCCCATTTTCTTATGCATTAGTCCATAATAGAAGGATTTTACAATTGAATTGATGAAATCAACAGAGAGACTGTTGTGAAGAGGTTTTGTGGAACAAAAGTGTGACTGAAAACAATCTGTAGCTTGATCTACTGTTTGCCTGAAGTGGTGCAATAACAGTGATTTCTGAAGAGAAAGATTTTCCACAGATAAGGTTAGAGGTAGATTGTGATCATTAGTTGTGCTAAACTGGTTTGTTGTGCATTTGAGTGCTTTCCTTATCTTTGCATGGAGGCAGTGTTATGACAAACCAATAGGACAAGAACATCAGGAAAATTAAATTTCAAATAGTCATGTAATCCTCCAGGGCTCATGAGCCTTCAGAAGCTAAGGTTGGCTGAAAATCATCTTAAGTTGTGGCTTTTAAGAGGATGTGTATACATGGAGTTTAAAGATATAGTTTTTGTAAGATTAACTGCCTGGATAATTTGACTTAAAGCTTCTGCTTTACATAAATTCTTTTCTCTGACAATTCGCAGTAACTTCTCTGACATTAAACTGCCATAGTATTTAAGTATTTCTTATTGAATCATGCAGCTGCATTTGCTTTAAAATTTCAGATCTTTTCTGTGAAAAGACTTGAGTGTTCCCGGCAAAACTTAAAATATAGATCTTAAAGCCGTGGGGGAACCCATGGCAGTTGTTTTCGTCTTGTCTTTAAACTTTCCAGGTTAGAACGTAAGACGAAGAATGTAGTGGTCACCTCACTAGAGCTAGATGCATCCAGATCACATTCAGCAGTTATGGTCACACATACAGAGCTCAAGATTTGATTCAAATGTTTATGATGTATCTACATATGGGAATGACTCACTTTGCAGGGCCCTGGAGGAGCTCAGGAACTGGTCTGAGGTTGGCCAAATCATAGCTTTCCAAGCCAGAGGATAAAATGAAGATGTGTTGAATTCAGAGTGGAGTTTGATGTGACACCTCCAACAACAAATAAAGGTTAGAAAGACAGTTCGGCCTACAAATAAAATACCTAAGAATATAAGGAATAACCACTGCTCTGCCAAATCTGAATTCTGCCTTGGACACTTGCAATAGAAGTGCTATTTATGGAGGACATTCAAGCCTGGGCTTTTTTAGGCACTTGTCCAATTATTTCTCTAGTCATTTCTTGAATCTGAAGGTACTGTGCGTCTCTGCAGTCTCCTGTGTCATAAAGCTGCAGAAACGCCTTAGTTACTCTGTAGAGAAATACTGTCATTTATTAATCATAAACTAATCTCTAAATATCCTTTTAAGTAATTCTTAGCTCTTGTATTTTAGGACATGAAGAACAATCTGCCTTTTGGATTTATTGGGGTTTAACCCAGTCATCAACAAAGCCTCACACAGCCCCTTGCTCTCTCCCCCATCAGCAAGGCTGGGGAGAAAACTGGAAGGGTAAAAGCTAGAAATCTCATGGATTGAGATATAGACAGTTTAATGGGGAAAGCAAAAATAAAACATACAAGTGAAGTGAAATAAGGAATTAATTCCCTGCTTCCCATGGGTAGGCAGATGTTCAGTCATCCCCAGGAAATCAGGGCCCCATCACAACTGGTAACTGTGACTTGGGAAGACAAACACTATCACTCTAAACCTGTCTCCCTTTATGCTTCTTCCTCCCACTTTATAACCTAAGAATGATGCCATATGGTCTGGAATATCCCTTCAGTCAGTTTGGGTCTCCCGTCCTGGCCATGCCTCCCATGCAACCCTAGGTTCCTCACCAGTGTGGTACTGCAAAGACAAGAAAAGACCTTGTCTCTCTGTAAGCCCTTCTCAGCAAAGCCGAAAATAACTCTATATTATCAACCCTGTGTTCAGGACAAATCCAAAACACAGACCCATACCACTACTATGAAGACAGCTCTACCCTATCTATAACCAGCACCAGATTATGTACTATATCCTTGATTTTGTAAATATGAGTAAATCCTGCCCCCTCTGCCTCCTCATTCTCCACTCTGCAGAGTCCTGGTTTTGTAAATCTCCATTCACAGGACTGTTGCTCCGTTATTAGGGCTGCTCCAGTTGCCTTTCTCTGTTCCTCCCTTGCCTTCACATCAGGATGAGTTCAGTCTGAAAGAGGTCATCCTTCCTGAGATGTGCTCTTGAAAGAACTCTAACTCTGTTTGCGTGCACTGCTTTTAGTTGATTGGCTTTCCTAAGTCAGATATTTATGAAATATATCCTTAGGGCTCTTATCATAGATGATGTTATTTTAATCTTTAATACCTGAAGTAAGGCAGTACCAATATCCCCATTTAGGAGATAGGACACTTAGACACAGAGAAATTGGTAGCATCTGGCATCATTATTAATTTAATATAAGTCTCTTAAGCTTATGCCATCAACAGAGAACAAGCTGCTCTAGCCAGGAAAATATAATTTTGCTCTTACTAGCAGAAGGCTGTGGGTCTATTCTGGTCTAATCTGGCCTTGCAAGGTCTCAAAGATTTTCTGTACTTATTTTGCCTCAGCTACATCTCAATTTTTTACCATTGTTAAGTTATCAAGTGGGTATTTTCCACCCTGTTTTTACTGAACCTCTCTAAATAACTTTAATAGACATTTGATTTATGATAAAGTGGAACTGGAGGACAACTGGAATTATAAATCTCTGTCTGGTAATCCATGACAAAGATGCAGAATTCTAAGAAAGAAATAGCCCTAAGCAGACCCAATGGTGAGAAAGAAGACAGTACTATCATGAACATCATGCTACTACCCCAAAAGACACTTGTTTGAATATTTTCTCCCTTCTTTTCTGAGAAAGACTGAACATGTTGGCTGTGCACTGGGGATAAGGGAATGATGGGCAGTACACCAGACAAAAGGCAGAGGCACTAGAAACTTTTTGTATTGTAATTCTAATAATTCTAATTCTAATTTTATTAAAATTTTCCATATTAATTGGGTAAGTAAGCCCATAAGACATTATTGTGAGTAGGAAGAAATTTTAAGCTCTGTACATATGGTTCATCCATAAGAAGTTTTGGTATGTAAGATTGCCTTCTCCATGTGGATTCCAGCATCCAAGAAATTTAGTTTTAAATGTCCCTAAGCCTTAAGTCCATCTAGACCCATATATCTGAAAGGTATGTCTATTCTGACAAAAAATTCCAAATGAGTGTGATTGTAGTTAGCATGTGAAATTTGATTGGCATGTGACCCTTATGGCCATCTCTAGTTATTGTGATATAACATTCAAAAGCATTATTTGTTTTAGACTAATTTTTCAGATGCAATATTTGGAAATTGAGTTTTTCCTAAAAATCACTTGAATAATATATAAATTCTGTTAATATAATTAACCTGTTAAATGGAAGTATGAAATTTGTGACTAATTAAAGTAATATGGATTAAATTTTCACATTTTGAACAGCTCTTCCCAAGATGAAATTTTTTTATAAAGCTATCAATTTTTCAGCTACATTGCAATGCCAGCTCTGTGATGAGTTAAATTAACAAATTGACAGTTATATTAATAAATTGTCTCCTGAAACAGCGGAGCTGATGTATCTCAAGCTTTCTAATTACAAATGCTTCCTGTGCTTATCTGTTACTCTGACAAGAGCAATATACATCTGTAGGCCAGCAGTCAAAAACCAAGAATAGAAAAGAGAAAAAAAAAATTATTTAACTTTCCATTTCTCTTATTTCTGGTGGGACAAACTTGATACAACAGTATTCCTTTTCTGAATTAAGATTACTGGTAGAAGATTCATAGTAAACAGTAGAACAAATACCTTTTGAAATCTATTCATCAAATACCTTTTCATAATAGCTTTATAACTTGTTTTAAAGCTTGTTTAAATCTTCTTTTAAGTGTCAATCACATTTACTGTCTTCATGGACATTGAATGCTGTGACCCTTTTTGAGATGATAGATGTTTTCTGTTAACTGTAAATCAATCCTAGAATTATGTAGGTCTATTTTCTAGTAATCTAGTAGAAATAATAAAAGTTTTAACCAGAACAAAAGTTACCTGTGTGGTCAGGGAGAAACTGAGTATTCTGTTACTTAGCAGAGCTGTGTAGCTTGAGTTTTGTAGGTAGAAACAAAAGAGCTTCACAAAAAACACTCAAAAAATTAGCTTGTTAATAAAAGGGAGCAGGACCTGCAGTATCACTCCTATATTGTAACCTTGTTACAACCTTGTTGTAACTCTTCTGAGATCTTCTGCACTTAAACACAGTTTCTGATGAGATTTTGGCAGGGTATTTTGATTATTTCGACCTAAAGAAGTAAAAGTTTTGACCTACTTTGACCAAGTTGTAAGGAACCCTACAGGGCAAACTCAGCATTCAGTTTACAATGAAAGGTCATGGGTTTAACGACCAAAATATTTATGCATTCATTTATTACCTGTTCTTTTATAGCATTTATATACTATAATTATTACTGCACTCTGAACTATATAATGGACTATCCATCTTAAACTAAGAGAAATTCTGTCCTAGTTCATACAAAGTCCATTAGCCATGTACAATATGGCAGAACATGCTTTCACATTACATAGGTTTATGTCTGATTTACTACCCTATTGAATATGCCATTCTTTCAACATGTGGTGTGTACATAACAGATGGGTTTACCTAGATTGATTTCAGAGCAGTCAAGGTTATATCTTTTACAAGCTTTTTGTTTGGTTGTTTTAACTAACAATTCACAAAATATAGTACTATAGTACTGTCTAAAAAAAGCCAGTTTACATCTGAAATACTATTTGGATTAATATAACATTTTTCTCTGTTAAGATTTAAAAGCTGATTTGTGTGTGTTTACTTCAGTATTGGCACATTGATCAAGTTGTTAAACTCACCGCTTTTGCAAGCTTAGAATTTTTGTTTGCATCAAACATAATTTGTGATGGTGCATAAAACTTCCTGGTTTGGAGTGCTAAGATTTATATGTAAGTACATAGGCTAAATCTCGCACAGCCTACATTGTTTCATCTCTCCATTCCTAAATTGGATATAGGAGTATATAGAGAGTTTAATTTTACCTGAGCTAACCTTTCATGAAGCTCAAGCATTGAACAGATCTTCTCCTCTGAATTAAATAAAGAGATATATCCTAGGATATATATAACAACTATTACAGCAACCAACATGGAAACAGTATCCATGTCTTGAAATCTCATTTTTCAGTATTAAAAGTTTTTACATTTATTAGCGTTCAATAGCGAGATTATACAATTATAAATTGAAAAACAAAGAGGCTATTATTATTCACAACAATTTTATATGAAAATGAACCTTTATTTAATATTTCCTAAAAGATATATGGTGAGTGCACTGAAATAATAAAATACAACACAATTGTCAGATTTCATTATTTATTTGTGTGTCATAGACATTCACAGAGTCAATTTGAAGAAAGCATACGTGCTGATGTGAGCAAATAAATTTCTCAAACATGATAAACATTCATCATGTACATGAAAATGGGGGTCCCCATTTAAAGTGTCTTTGACATGACCTCTTTCTTGGATCAGATGTGACTTCTTGAACTGATTTTCTGGTGATTTTCTTTAACCGAACAGTCTCCTTGTCCTATGTGGCAACTCCAGCATGCGCATGAGCATTTGTAACATAATATTTTAAACTATGTTCAAAGCATCTGCTACATAGAAAAGACTGAACTGTAAGAAGGTTCTTAGGTTGTCCTGGTTGCCTACCCCAGATATTACCAACAGCGCATTCATGTAGTTGGCTCTTGCAGAGTAGGAACCTGCTGGGGGAAACCTCTAGGTCTATCCTACTCACATAGGCACATAACAGACAGACAGATGTACCACAATTTTAAAAACAGATTAGTCTAGAGTTTCTCCTTTATACAGTAAAAATGTCTCAAATTTCCTAGATCTTGCATCCCCAGGAAATTACAAATGAAAAATTTTTAGAATAAAAGAAATCTATTGCGTTCACACTTTATCTTAAGGATCAGGAATTTGTTGTCTTTTTTTTTCCTAAAAGCAAATCAAGACCATGAAGTACTATTTTAATATGATTAAAATAAGACACAGTCCTGGAAGGTGAAGACATCTAACTGATACAATTTTACATATTGATCTTGTTGCATCTGTCTGTAATAAGAAATCCACTCCCCTTGCATCTCTCATGACACTGTTAGATGGCCTGAGTATTTGCCCACTAACAGAACCTCTTTCTCTCAGTCCTGACCAAATTCAGAATATTAGGATACTAGCTTGTCTAAACTTACATTAGACAACAAGAACATTTCTGTTCTCTTTATTTCTCGCTTGAGGAAACTGTTCCTGGACATTCCACTACTTACTCAATTGCAGTTTGTTTCTTACTTGTAAAACAATAATGATAATTATCATAATCATAATTGTGGGAAGTTGACTGGTGGTAAAAACGTAATGGTATGGAAATTATAGGGGAAAATATGATTACTGCTACCTGAATGGAAGGCAATCAGCGTGTCTAATCTCCCAGAGAGAATAAAATCTAAGGACAAAAAGGAGGGTGGAGCAGCCTGGAGCTACCTCAGCCAGGTTCTGTAAAGGCCTTGCAAAGAAGGAAAATCAGTGGTACTTTATAGCTGATAAAATCACCATCAATCCTTGAACTTAATCCTGTTACAATTTTACTTATAAAGAGTTTATATTTTAGTTTACTCTGCAAACCGTTAATGTGGTTTCTTCAAGGGCACTGCCCATTGCTGGCAGCAGATTAAGGTGTGAAGGCCCAGGAGGGGGTCTCTCTGTTTGGTACGTGACCCTGAACAGTAAAATCACCCTCCAAAATTGTGAACTCTTCAGTGAAGGGTCCCCATAACAGGACACTGACAGACTGGTCAGGAGCAAGGGTCTTGGCTTTCGTGGGGTGCCAAAATCTTCTGTTGTCACATGACACTAAAAGACTGGATATTACGTTTGAGGAATGTGAACTCTATTGAAAATGATTACTATTTCATAATTAAAGAGAGGTTCCTTGCATATAAAACCATAAGTCTAGAGGGAATACGGGCATGAGAATGTGGTGTCCAATTGTGTGAGTACTCCGAAAACAAACAAGAGATCATATTAAAGGAAATATTTCCTATATAATCCAACCAGCTTCATCATAGCAGACACAGAAAGAGATGGGTGCAGCATAATAGTCACATATTAAGCAGGTTAGAATTTTTCTTATGCAAGCCTTAAGTGTATTTATTTCACATAAATGTTCATATTAGAATTTTATAAATAACACTGCATTATTAAAACACATGCATAGTCTCCATAGGAACTGTTTCTGTTTTGGGTGTATTATAAATGTCAGTGCATTCTCTCACAGTCCCAACTGATTTCTGTGTACAGTGACCTTTTGTGTTTTTATAGACCCCTACATGCAGCAATCATTGCTAGTGGGAGTTTATGTGTTTACCTGAAGTCAACATTGCCAGAAAAAAAAAGAGAGATTTAAAAACTACTCTTTCTAAAAACGTTAACTTGGAAATGGCTAAGAGAGTCAGTAAATGTATTCATCTTCTTCTCCCCTTCCTTTCACTAGAGAACCTGAAAACTAAATGCTAACTTTGGTGAACTGATTGCAGATGTTAGCATCTCAGAATAAATGTAAGAGAGGGGTAATTAATCTATTTTCTTTATGTAATTTATCTTCCAGTCTTATTTCTAGTGTTTTGTTATTTTTAATGAGTGAGATGCATCTACACTGCTACAGCTATAATACATATTTTTTATTTTGTTTTTGTTTTCATTTTTGGTTTTTTATGCTGCAAAGGAATGCATAAAGCATGCTCGAACACGGACAGGAAATCATGGTGGATATTATAATTAAAAAGTCTTGTTAATATGTGCAGCATTTTGTATCTAGCATTCTACTGCATAGCAATTGAGTCTCTGTTTGGAGGGCTCATTTGAGGATTGGAGGTGTGACTGCAGCAATCCTCCCAGAGCGCAGTGGGAACAGATTTTCAGCACTGGCTCCTTATTTCCCCAGCAGTCCCTGGGGTGCAAAGAGAGGAGAAGGAAGGGGAGGAAGGATTAGTTCTCTGCCATGTTGTTCCACCTGGTTTTGATTACATATTTTTTAAGGGGGCAAACCTAACCTCCTAAGTGGAGATTAGAGGTTTCAAGGAACAAAATTTCCCTTTCTCATCTACACCAACACCTACAAGTTTGGGGATTCTGTCATTGCCCTTTGTCATGAGTCAAATATGGGGTCAGTCAAAGGTGATGAAAACATGATAATCAAACTGTGACTGTCCAATTGGAAGAAATTCAGAATCAGTTAATTCAATATTTTTGCTAGTAGGAAACATTTCACTACAGATTGCTGATACCAGCTACAGTGCTGTTTAAGACTGTCATAACAGAGACCTTGGCAGGACTCCAGTTCCATAGAACAATAGATGTAATTCCTGAGACAGAAAATTACAAAAATTATAAGAATATTAAAGCAACATTATTATTTCCCTTCCTAAGTCTGTCAGTAATCATTATAGTAACAAATTAGTCATGTTTCTCTTTTGGACAGCTATGAACATGTGAATCTTCTTTTTAAAAATCTCACTCTGAGCCATTTTATAATTGCACTAAGACCCTCCAAGGCATATGTCACCATGCCTCTGAGATGAGCATTATCTCACAGCAACACACACCTTGTCATGTATTATTTATCACAGTAAAGTGCCTTGTAATTTTCATTTCAGCAGTTATATCTGGCTTTAAGAAATAGGGACATACTTCATTTTAACTGTTTCAGTGATAAAATACTTTTCAAACCTTCTACGCAGATTTGAAACTCTGGATGCTGACAACAAAGAGTGCCACTTTCAGTAACGTTCTGCAAAAGACATTATAAAGGAAAAAGTTATAGCAAGTCTTTTTTTCACCTGAGAATGACAACAAACATCCCCCCTTCTCCAGGTGATTCCCAGCAACCTTTCCACTGGCTTCACACACTGTGCTGTCCCTTGGGTCTCATTTTCCTTGTGATATGACAGATGTAGCACATGATAGATAGCTGTTGCCTAGATGTAGGCCAGGATTCACTTGGAGAAAAACAGATGGGTAAGGACACCTAAGGGGCCAAATCTGTCCCATATTTGAGACCAGTCCTTTGTCCTTAAGTAATTGCAGAAGACACTCCAAGGCTCCTCTGTCTATAAATTAGGCAATGCTGGGAAATACACCTCATCATTCTATTTAACTTCTAGGCTGTTGGAAAGATTCCTAGCCTGGTGTTGGCTGGGTTTTCTCTCCCAAAGAGGAGCAAGGCATTATTTGAGTGTGTGCAGGGTCTGGGGAGTGTTTGCAAAGAGCTGTTTTCCCATCCCACTGGGAACCACAAAAGCATAGTGGCATAGGTAAAGACTGTAACATGCCTGTGGGTATGAGTGAATGGTCTCAATCTGTGCTTTCTGATTTTCTCTCATTTACCCAGTCACAAGCAAATAGGAATCATTTACAGGGAAACATCAATCGATGTTTAGGATTTATGAAACATTGATTACATTTCAAAAAGCTACATAAAATATTTTGACCAATGTTAATAGTAATGTTCATTGGATTTCCTCTGATGTGAGACAGGGCTTTCAAAGTCTCTGAGTATAAACCAAATGAATAAATAAATAAAAAACAACAATGCCGTCCCCCTCTCCCCTCCCCCCCCCCCAAAATTTTTAGCTTCTTTGCTTGCTGTATAGTCTTACTTTTTTAGCTTCCTTACCTGCTATATATTCTGACTTTGGGAAATGGAAATTGTACTGCATTAATTTTAATTTGCACTTCATCAAGTTAAAAAATCTGAGATTATAATTTTGTTTTAATTTTTACCCGTTTTCTTTGACTGCATTGTGAAATTAGTGCTAAAAGAAACAAGAGAGTTTTATTTCTGTTACTTCTGTTTCATATAAACTTCTCATGGCTAATAGGTGATGGTAACAAATTTTAGGATATCTCTGTTATAACAGCTTTGCACATTCTTCATTTTAACTAATAATTCTATGTGACAGACATACTGACTAGGCATTTTCCATAGAACCTGAAAGACGTGAAAAAAAATAAAATAAGGGAAAGAAGCCAAACTGAACAAAAAAAAAAGCATTCACTTTGATTAGGGATTTTAAGTGAGCACAAAGTTGAGTAAAAAACTTGATAGGGAAGTTTAGTGTTTTAATTGAGGAATGAAAGAAAATATTCCTCAAACATTTCTTCAACTAAAATCAAATAGAAGACCTTTTGCACTGTAACCTAGGCATGAACTGAATTAAGACCACAATTCTTTAGGATTAGGTGTTATATCATTTGTCAGTTTTAATGTTTTTAGATAGCCTAATTTCACTGCCATAAAATACTCTGTATATTCAAAGATAATGGTTGCATCATCTGAGTAAGAAATGACCCTTTTAAGCTTAGCTCTTGTTGTTTATGAAACATTGTAAAATAAATCTAAAAAAAAAAAAGGGAAGGGGGGACTGTACTCACTGAGGGATCAGTTTCCACATGAGAAAGTAACTTAATAACTTTAGCTGCTTAATTATGTCAGCACTGTACAGAAAAGCCTCCTGTACAGATAAATTATAGAGCATTACTTCAGTTTCCAGTGCAGAACAGCTTCACTCTTGCATGCAATTAAACAGATTTGTTCTCAGCTATGAAACCAAAGCATGAAACCATATTCCTCTTTCAAGCAACAGATGTTATTTGAAAGAGTTACATTAAGAAAAGCATTCTTGGAATAACTACTGGTCTGTGATATCTTACTACTAGCCATTTAACTGCTACACAAATAGGGTTTCAAGTATGCTCTCAGAGATACAGTCAAGATTGATTTCAAAGCAAGAAATATCTCAATTATCTAAATATTGTAAAAGAGCTAGAAAAGAAATTGATTTAAGTAATTCATGTTTGAAAATTTCCTCATTGATACTCTCATCATGGTGACAGAAATTATACTTTGCAGAAGAATATAGAACTTTAGGTTAATTGTTGATGCAGGAAATTTTACCTATGCATATCAAAAAAAGTATCATTTCCATCTTCAGAAGTGTTAAAAAATTGAATAGATGTGGCACTTCACTATAGAGTTTAGTGGACATGATGTTATTTGGTCAAGGTTGGACTTGATGATTTTGGAGGTCATTTGCAACCTTGATAATTCTATTCTATGGTTCAAATAAAATTAAATAAATGTAATGTTTCATTTTTAATTTTTTATTTTATGAATAATGTAATGATATGCTTGGTATGTTTAAAACCTCCATCATATTTTGCCAGCTCTCAGAAAGCTACATTAATAGATCAAACATTAGTGATGCCATTCACACTCTTAAATATCATGTCTCTTGAAGATTTAAGTTCACACAATCCACATAATTTTGATTTTAAATGGCTCAACTATGTGCTATTAAATATATAGATTGTGTTGGGCTTTTTCACTTCCCCAGTTAAACATTCTTGAATTCAATATTTCAGAAGCTTGCATGTAAGCAACCAGGACGCTGATATTTTCTCATTAAAACATGGTGATGAAGGTACCAAAATGTATGTGTTCCCCTGCAGTTCACTCAGCTTGGTGTTGTAGTTAGAACCTCTTCTGACAAAAATTACTGAAACAGTCAAGATTTTTCTGAAGAATGGTTTTCCTGAAGACATTGGGAAAACTTGTTGGTTTCAAGCAGGACAGATTTGTGTCTATGGAGCTATTGAGGAAACTTTCTATTTATGAAGTTTTGCATGGTAATGGTGATATTTCAGAAAGCCTGGCTTCATTTCCAACACTTGATCATGGTCTCCCTTTTGGATTAGCTACAGCTCATTATGAAAAATGTGTGACATATAAGGAGTCAGGTGAAAAGAGAGAAAGCTCATTAAGCTTCTGAACTAAAGGTCCTTAAGGAGAGACAAAACCAATTTAAGGTTTGGTAGGGTTCACATAAAATATTTCATTTCAGTTCATTAATGAAGAATACTTCAGTATGCTATGAATCAATACAAAAATTAGAATGTCATTTTTATTTATTTAGTCTTTCAATGTTATAGAGAATGACTTTTTCAATAAAAAATTTAACAGTTTGGGTAAAGAAAAAAGAGACAAATGCCCAAACTACCCGGCAAGAGATAGAATGAAATTAGTTTCTGTGATTTGGTACAGGAAGTTCCCTGAAATATATCTAGGAGCCCAGTGTATGACCTTCCTTTTTAGAGTTACTTTTCCATTTAAGGACCAAATTTATCTTATGAAACGTCTCAATTAAATGTTACTAATTTTTTGTGTGAGATAAATTTACATTGGTAGAAGTTTTCTAGCATTTTTTCTTAGCATTTTATAGAATATTACTTTCCACAGACAACATCTTGAGTTATACATGTAAACCAACCAGACAAAAAACCCCACACCCGAAACCAATCCTCTCCTTCAATCAGGCTTCTTGATTTTACAAAAAGGTCTTGTGTGCAGCAAGCATTTAATTTTATTTTTTTTACGTCTGTAGACTGTATCTGATGGAAGAGACAAAATGTGCTTTATTTAGACAGATATGTGAAAATTTTAAGGAATTTGAGAATGGCCTAAGGAAGAATGTAAACTCCTAGTTGTAATATAAAACAAGCAGTTCATATTATTATTGCTAAATGTACTCTGTAAAAGTGATAATGTTAACTGTGTATTAAACAAATAAGGCTGCTATTGAATTGAAGAAGTTGTTTAAGGCTCATTTTAATATAGCTTTAAGGAAAAATGTTATAAAATGTTTTAAAATGTGTTGAAAGTAAAAAAAAAAAGACCAAATATTGACCTCTGATTTACTGAGTTATATAATTCCTATGAAAACAGGATTTCTTGATATAAATGAAAGCTTTACAACTGAGAGGAGAATTCAAAAATAATTAAAAATAATAATGAGATGAGTGCACTTGAACTGATGTTTTCTATGTATGCTGCAGACTTTTAAGAAGTCATGATGCTGGTTATTAATGGAGAAACAATAATGCTTTGTAGAAATGAACCAAGAAACACTGTTTTATAATTTTCATTTACAGTCATTCAAAAGGCCATATGCTATGTACAAGGTTAAATGAATTATCTCCCCTTCCATTACATATGTTTAAGCCCCTCAAATGTGTGATAAAATATACCACATGAAGGAAGATTTGCAGGAAATGGTGTCTTGCTATAACACTTTCTAGAGGGTTTTCAAACATCATTCACTCTATCTGGTAGACTGATTATTGCATTTCCCTACAGATGGAAAACAAAATTCCAATTTGAGAGAAAGTATGCAGACTGAAACTATTCATTATTGACAAATGTGAAGAGCTGGGTCTCCTCCTAGGATTACACATGACATTTGTGACCTTTTTACATTTTGATGTAATGAAAGTTTGAGTTCATAACAGCGTGACTGGGGCCACTTGACAATTGTAATGCACTTTGTGAGTGAAAGGTAGTTAAGAAATATATCTGGAGAAAAAGAATTTAGTTGGCCTTTTGTGCAGTCTGAAATCACCAAAGTTTCTGCCAAGCTTTTATCTATAAAGAGGAGGGCATTCAGTCATATGCTTTCTCAAAAGTAAAGTTTTTCCTCAGGGATGGTTTTTCTGATAGTGTAGTTTGGAGGTCTCGATAGCAGAATCTTTTGAAGAGCTCTGTGGCATATTTTGAGGACATAATGAGGAAAAATGTTTTCCTTTTTAAGCATGAGAGCTATGGCAGAAAAACAGTCAATTATTTTTCAGCTCTGTACCTGTTATTGATTTATAGATAACATAATTGTCAAAGAAAGAACTTTAATGTTATCCTTTCCACATCTCTCTTCCTCATGTTTTCAGCCAAACAATCAGAACTTAATCCTTTAAGAAAATGTGCCCCCTGGTCATGGTATTTCAGAGATCAGCTTATTAAAAATTTCTTTTGAACATAACCCTAGAGATCAACAGGTAAGGATGTTCCTCAGACCTGACACTCTTACTAATTTGATTTCGTAAAATCATTTATCTTGCCTACCAGCAGTACAAAACCTTTTTGTATCACAGCTGAGCCCACATAATACATGCTTAAAAACGTGTTTTGCAGCAAACATTTAAAAAAAATCCTTCATGGCACAGTGAAGAAAAATTGCATTTAAAATAGTTGCTCTAAAACAATAAGGGTCTGAATTTTGAAAAGAAAGGATCTTACTGCTATAGGAAATTATTTAGGTGACTATACATTTTAGAAAATTCTTCATTCTAAAGAGGAATTTAATAGACCAGTGAATAAGCCAGTGTATGTGACAGGATTAATATCAGGGAAGTAGTATGTTCTTGCATAACAGGTGAATTACTGGGGAAACTATAAGAACATACTGCACAATTGTGTAGAAAGGGCTTGAAGAGGGTTTGGAGAAATACCTCCCAATTATCTTGGGAGGCTAAAGTAAGCCTGTCTTAAACAAAAATGCCTTCAGGGACTAAGAGATATTATTTCTTGTGGTGGTTTCCCTTGGTCAGTTGCCAGATGTCTATGCAGTCACTCTCACTCCTTCTCCTCAACAGGATTGGCAGGGGAAATGATGTAAAAACATCCCTCACAGGTCAAGATAAAACCAGTTTAGCAAGAAAAACATATATTGCATATATTGCATTACAAGGCAGGGAGAAAGAGAAATTAATTCACTATTTCCCCTTGTTCAGCAGATGTCCTGCCACTTTCTGGAATTTGGGAAGATGTGTGTGGCTTGGTAGGCAACTAAGCCCCACAAAGTTCACACCGCACCATGGAATGGGGAAAAGAATTCAAAGTAAAAAGTGAGTAAACTTGAGGGTTGAGATAAGCACAATCTAATAGGGAAAGAAAACCTTCCCTTGCAATCAGATCAAAATAAGGGATTCATTCATTACCTGCATTTGGCAGACAGGTGTTTTGCCATTTCTGGTAAAGCAGGGCTCCATCACATGTAACAGCTACTTGGGCCCAAAGGGGCTCCAGGATCTTATCTTATGGGAATCTACTGAACGGATCATGAAGAGACCAAAATCTGACCCTCTGAAGCCCAGTGCTCTGATCTTGCTTTTTGCCCTGTTCCTCCCTCTCAGGATCCTGAACTCCATGATCTCATGGCCACTGTAGTCAAGTCTGCCTTCAACCTTCACATTTCCAGCAAGTCCTTCCTTTTTTGTGAGCATGAGAACCTCCAGAGCACTTCTGTTTTTTTGGCACATATATCACTTGGATCAGGAAGTTTTCTCTGATGTGTTCCAAAAACCCCCCTGGATGCCTTAAATCATGCTGTGCTCTCCCTCCAGCAGATGTGCTGGTTGAAGCTCCCCACGGGCATAAGGACCTGAAAACGCAAATCTGCTTTTAGCTGCCTCTAGAAGGCCTCAACCACTTGTTCTTCCTGAGCACAGGGCCCATGGTGCTGCAGTGTTACTCATACCCATCCTCTCTGTAATCCTTACCCTCAAACTCTAGGTTTATCACCCACCCCAAGGCAGAGCACCATGCGTTCCAGCTGAGGAAATGGAAATTTTACCTCCTTGGTGGCTGTTTTTAGGGTTTTTTTTTTTTTTGTTTGCCTGTTGGTAGGATTTTTTTGAAAAATAAATTTTTTTTGATTGGTTAACCTAATATAAAGACATTCTTACAGTAGGGAGGACCTTGAGGCTATGCACAGACACAAATTATGAACACTAAAAATGAAAGCCAAGGATACTAATTTTAGATGTGCTTGCTGTTTTCTTTAAAAAGAGCTGTGGGTAGTTGGAAGTTTAGATTTCCAAGATCTATTTTCATACTGTAATCTCAAAGGCCTTTTTTTTCCTGTGCAACTAATCTCCATGTTATTTTTTTCCTGACAAATGGTAAATACCAAACTATATATTTCTCCTTTGTAGGAAAAATGGTACGTATTTTTCATGTAGACATAATTCTCCACATTTACGACAGTAGCAAACTCACAATGCATTTTAATAGAGAAAATGAAGGATTTTGAAAAATTTGGCATAATTTCACCACACAAGAATCACAGTTTCTCTTCCATATAAAATAAGAATAGTTTCACTAGTTTTAAAAGTTTCCTCATCCTTTTTTGAAAAAAGAAAAAAATATATAATTTAATTTCAATTAAATGAATGAATCAACAGTTGCAATGCTGAGAAAGACCTGAATTACTTCTCCAATCTCAAAGGTTTCTAATTTAAATACTGGTCAAACCATCTATGAAGTTATTCTGAGTATTTTTACTGCAATTATGAAATGTACATAACTCATCTCAAAATTATGGCACACAAGTGTCACAGCTGTGTAGTTATTCAACTTTTACTGTGTAATTATTCAACTTTTTTCCCCACATATTTGCAGGCTATAAATGCCTCTATTATGTCAGAAAATGTGTATTGATAGAACAAAAACAATGCTGCAATATCAGTACAAGCCCTCAGAAAACGATATTAAAATAAGCTCAATAGTCCTTAAGACAATCAGGTTAAGATGATCTTGCTAAATTTATGTACGAAGGGATTTGTTTCAGAAATTAATGTAGCAACATCATTTTGCATGATAACAATGTGATTAATTTTAATATTGATCATGGATTTTCCAAATGCAGAAACTGAAAGTTTCATAGATAACAAGTGTATTACAAAAAATTAGAATCTTAAGATAGTGGAGCTAATTGCTATATGGTTGTATAATCTGAATTTTTTAAAGTGGGATATGGCATTTGAGGTTTTATTTGGTTGGGTTTTTTTATTGTTTTGTTGAGCTTTTTTGAAGTTTGAGTTTTGTGCAAGACAGGAAAATTAATTTAGTGAGTTTATCAGGTCTTCTTGTTTTACACAGCATAGACAAGATTTAGCATAGACAGAAAAATTTAAAAATCCATAAAGATACAATGGTTGTTAATAGACCGAAGTTTTCCAAATACCACTTATGATAGAACATAAAGAAGACCTTTTCATCTTGCCTGCCTCAGAAGCATCAGTTCTAACAACAGAGTTATGCAATAAAAATTCATTGTAGGAACCTCATGACATTCTAGAAGTGCAGTGGAAAGTACACGTCAAAGGCAACACGGGCAACAATCTTTGAATGTCCATACTTCAGATCTGAGGGCTCAGCTCCTCATTAATAAGTTTATACAACTAAATTATTTATCATATTTTCACTCACTTCAAGTATTAGAATGTGGAAGATTAAGGTAAAAATTGTTTGGGGTGTACAAAGTTGTAAATTTGACCCTATTTTTAGTTTAAGAAATAAAATTAAATGAAACATTTTCAAGCATTCATCCCTGTCATACACATGTGGCTGCATTCAATTATTACTGACTGACAGTGCTCACAATTTAAGCTTTTCTATAATTATATCACCAGCCCAGATTAAATAGATATAAACCTGCATCACTATACAGGTGAACTCATCTCCAGTTTTCTGGCTGTATCTTCACAAGAAACATTATAATGTGGAATTTATAAAATTTTCACATTCCCCATTTCCAAAAACTTAATCTCTTTTTCTTCACATCATCTTTTTGTGTTGCATTCAGTAAAAATAAAAATACCCCACTTGATATTTTTGCTTTAGTATTTTCTATTAGTTACTTAATATGTACTAGGTTTTTGAGAGACCAAATATTATTTATATATAGAATACATTAAAGATTTTCATGATAATATATTTTTTTTGTTTTGTTCTGGTGTGTAGGTGATCATATATAATGTGTAACAGTAATTGTGTGATAAGCTGATTTAGCAATGCTGATTTTCCAAAATGAATAATTTCTTGTATTTCATAAGTTTTGTACTTTTTGAAATAAAATTAGTTTGAGTAAAACAAAATCTGTAGTAACTAAATGTAAGAGAGGATCTTGGCTTCTTAAGATATCAATAATTATGAAGAATTTAAATACAGTTCAGGACTCTAACATGTTTAAAGGTCTCCATGATAAAAAGCAAAACCAAAATAAGATTATACAGAATAGCACATATTATTTTATCAACATTTTATCCATATTTTGCAAATAAATGAAAATCATTGGTAGACCGAGGTGATTGTAAATGATTTTGATATGTTAAACTGGTGATTTTGTGATAGCACAGGCATCAGATATAATTTAATTTCTATTATTATCTAGAATGATAGTTATAGGTACAATAAACATCTCTTTTGCACATCCCTGCCCCATGTAATTGTCATAAAAGCATGAATTTTCAAAGTTTTTCAGCAAATTCAGTGAAAAAGAGGATTTTGTGTTTGTAGCCCTGTGGTCAAGTTCATAGCTCCTCTTCTTACTTTTTTTTTCAGAGGCCCTACTGATGATTTCAGAATTGATAAAATCTTGCTGGAGAAGTATAGAAAACAGTGCCTGAAGTCCAGAATCATCTTCTGGGGCTGTGTAAAAGAGCAATCCTCTGCCACATGTAGGCTGTTACGGGAAAAAAAGTCTTTGTCTTATTTTCTCCTTGTTGACACAGCCCAGAAGTGATTTACCTCAGAAAGAATATTCCTTTATACGTATTGTTTGCAAGTGTTTACCATGACATCCATAAGCAGTGATCAGTCATTGTAGCAAATCTGTAATATCGGCCCTAAACTGAAAGTAGGAGTAAGACAATAAGAAAATATCTGTTAAAATTACCCTTGAAGAGAGAATAGGAAGATATCTATTAAAATGACCCTTGAAGAGGGCAAGCACTATTTTGCCAGGTGTGTTTGGTAAATCCCATGCCAGAACATTTAATTTCTCTGCATCACTAGAGTCTTCAAACTGCTTTGTCACTTTCATTTTCACACTTTTTAATTGCTTTTGTTCTGAAATTTGTCCTTTCCACCTTCTCCAGTCCCTTCATGTGTGCTTTTGTTCTGTGTCAAATTTGGCTTAAAAAATGAGACTTATAAAAATGAAAATCATAAAAGACAAGCTTTGGCAACAACCTCTGGGAGAGATTCTGTTTAAATAGGCTGTAGAGACTTTTTTATATGTCATAAGCTTGAAAAGGAAGTGCACTACTCCTAAAATTATGGCTGCTAGGTAGAACAAATGAATTTTTCTTAATATATAAAGGCAGCTCAGAGTGAAAGCAAAGACAAAGAGCCAGGCTATTGAGCTAAATAATCTGCATGAGTAGGCAAAGGAACACTAAAATATTATCAAACAGACACTAGAAATTATAGAAGCTAGCATTAGTTTAAATGGTTGAAAACACCAATGTTTCTAATATTTTTATCACCATGACCTTGATTTAAGAAATTACTCTTTAAATGATTCTAAATAATTTTCTCCTTCACTTGTTTATACTGTTTCCATTTTCTCTATTGTTTCCACTATGGTACAGACATAAAAGATGGCACAGCTACTAATATCTGTGTTTGACATATAACTCACATCTTACAATAATTGTTCATTGCTTTTCTTACCCATCATCACCTTACTAATTCCACACTTCAGAATCTTCCAGAGACCAAGCATGCTGTATACCCAAAAATTCCATTGCTGCAGTTGATAGGAACTGCAGTTTGTCTTAAATACTTTTCATCTCAAACTTCTGCATGGTACCTCAAATAGCACTCCCATGAGTAGAATCAGTGTATATGGATGAGTAGTTAAAGGGACCGACATTTTTGCCCCAATGTTTTCCATCCAAACGATTTCTCTTGAGGAGATTACTCAGTCTGCTAGAGGGAGGAATTATCAGAGATCATGCACTGATGTCCTCCACAGAATTTCTGTAATGTATGAACCAAAAAAAAAGGCATGGAAGAAAATGAGATTTATAGTTTACAGCTTGGGGTCACCAAGCATATAGGTTCAAATCTTTACAATAAAATTTTTATGTTAAGCAATACTGATATTACAGGCTAAATAAAAAAGCTAAAGCAGAAACAACTGCTCTAGAACTGTCTTCCAAAGCATCCTATGAGGATGTTCTCTATGTAGCAAAATGGAAAGTTAGCTGACAGTTTTGCTTTTGTGTTCCCAACCAGTTACACAAAGGCTGTTTGGTTTGCTTTTTAGAAAAACGTTCCCTGCAGAGTATCAGTGAAAAACACATGTTCAATAAAAGATGTTTTTACAAGAAATCTGTACTTTTTCACTTAGAAGTTGTTACTAAGGAAATAATAAAAAAAAAAGCCCTTCAAAGTTATTCCATGAGCAAATATAAACATGCAATGCCTTCTTTTGAGGAAAGCCTGCAATGACCATTGTCATCCTTATAAATAAACATGTTTATTTAAATTTATAGTAACCAGTCAAGAAGAATATCAAAGTGCAATATTTCGTTCATTAGCCAGATTTACTGAACTGGCAATGGTGAGTTTAAGGACAGCCTTGTATCATCACTGTTTCATAATCAACTCTACATAAATTGGTGTGTTTAAGCCTCACACACATTCCTCTGGCATGCATTTCACTTGCTGGATTCTTAAGGCATGTGGGCAAGCAGAGGCTGGCATTTCTCTTCCTGTCTGTGTGAATGGATGCATAGACCTGGTTGTCATTACATTAGGAAATTAATGAAACAGGTGACAATAAATCTAATTCAGTACCAACATGGGCTATGAATCAAGATTAAATTTGAAAGTTTGATCCTGGAAAACCATTCTCTATCACCAAGTCCTCCATTATAGGACTCTGTATCTCCGCTTCTGATGATACTTTATTGACAACTAATCCCACCTGAACCTTCTACAACCTAGTGATTTTTATATTTGTGGCTTATCTTTGGAGACAATTCCCATTAAATATAACTAACCTTAAAACTATTTCTCCTCTTTCCATGACCTATAATTCAGAAGTTTCACAGTCAACTGACTTATTGTTCAGTTGCTGAAATTCAGTAATTTAATTAATTTACATAATTTAATCTTGGGTTATACCAAGACCATCATACCTGTCATCATTCTTTAATTTTTTTTGATGTCTAAAATGCATAACGAAGGCTTTACATAGCATACAACTGCATTGTAGAGCATTAATCAATTGAGATAATATACAAGATAAAGGATAAAAAGTAAAGAAACTGTGGATTAGCAGAAAATATTTTCACTAAAGATTTTTTAAAATTTTGTTTCTTTCTGTCTTGCAGTATCCCTGAGGAACACTAAAGATGATAAGGATAGAAAAGCATTTGTTTCCTGATAATTATATATAGGTAGCCAGAGATTGGTATTTTGCAAAGAACTTTTGCTGTCATGTGTCTTTTGGCTCAGTGACTGAAAGTAAATTATACGCATCTTATATACTTTGGGTACCCTTCTCTAACTTTTTTACTCTTTCAAAAAAGACACAGACAAGTACAGAAGGCTGAGACCCTCAAATCCAGTTGACAGATGCTATTTTCAGCAGCAGCAGAACTTGCCTTTATTTTCAGCTCTGATCTGAACAAATTACTATTTTTGTCATTCATTTCCTTGGGAAATATTAAGTTAATGATTATTCTTCTGGCCTGTTTTATTTCTCACAAAGATGATAGTTGAGACCAACTGATTTCGCAGCTCGTGCATTTCTAGAAGGAGTAGAGAAAAAGGAGGCTTTGTGGGTCGCATTTTCAATATTAATACTTGCATTTTCATATTTGATTGAAAGTGCAAAACCTTCTGTTATGATACTGTTGCAGCTGACAGTGATCTAGAATTCTCCTTTTTTTCTTTAATTCCCTCTCTTTTTTTTAAGCTGACACAATATTACTAGTCTAGTTACAACATATCCTGCTATGATTTTTGAATTTGAAAAATAATTGAACACTAAAAGCATCAGGGTACAAACTTGTCATTAAGCAATGTACTGAAAGTTTTTCTTGGATCTCCTGGCAATAGATCTCCTGGCATTAACATGACTGAGAGTTACCTACGTGATCTCTTATTTCAATCTCTGTTCACTCTTTAGTATCTCTAATGCAGTTGGACTTTTAGTAAGCTGCACAATATCAAACTATCATTGAGATAAAAATCAACATCCTATGAATAATTATTAACTTATGCCTAAATTGTCTGTTTAAAAAATTTCAGGAAAACAGGAACTGCTTTTAACTTTAAAGAAGAAGGTAGGGTTTTCATATGTTTTCTAATGAGTGTTTTACCCTAGCTGGGTGTGCCATTTCTCTGAATGAAATGGTGAAATCCTTTTGCACTTTCCTCACCAATAGTACCATCTCTGAGGGGACATAACAACAGTGTTTCAGTTTTCTGAAAGTAAAACAAAAGGGGAGGGGGAAGCAGTCTCCCAGCACAAGTTTTTTAAAGAAGTCTACTTTCCATCACATTTCCAGTTCTTTCTTTCACACGTAATAAAGACTCAAAAAGCACTCTCAGAAGAAATTTCATCCAGCTGAAAAAACCTATAACTCCTACAAGTCAGAGACTGTTAGAGAAAGATACTTCAGAAGAATGAAAATTGTGGTTTTAAATTTGGATTCAACTTTTAGTCGCAAAACACCCCCGGAATTTACTCCAATAGGAGCAAGTTTAAATCTTCCTAACTGGCATGCATGCTTCTGCATTCACAAAACTGTTTACTAACCTTTATTGATGATGTTGGTTGGTGGGGAGGAGGGGAGAGAGACAATATGTTCTTCAAAACATGTGCTCCAGAAAACTCATTTTAGACTTACATAATCATAGAGCACTTTGGGTTGGTAGGGACCTTAAAGAGCATCTAGTTCCAACCTCCCAGCCGTAGGCAGGGACGTCTTCCACTACACCATTGTGAGGTTGCTCCATGTCCTATGAAACCTGTTCCTGTGGTCTACAAGGAGCATTCTCTTCTCCAGGTCTGAACAACTCCAGTTTTCTCAGCCTGTCTTCAAAGGAGAAGTGCTCCAGCACTCAAATGATTTGTGGGGGCTCTCTCTGGGTCCCCTCCAACAAGTCCACATCTTTCTTGTGTTGGGGACCCCAGACCAGGATGCAGTTCTCTAGTTGGAGTCTCACGAGAGCAGAATGAGGGGCAGAATCACCTCCCTTGACCTGCTGCCCAAGCTGCTTTTAATCAGGCCCAGGATGCAGATGGCTTTCTGGGCTGCAAGCACAAATGTCTGGCTCATATCCAGCTTTCCATCCATGAGAAGTCAAAGTCTCAAACCCTTCTCGTCAGGACTCAATGAGTTTTGTCTCAGTTTTTACTTGTCTGGCACCTCGTGATAAGCACCTTGCACTTGCTGAACTTGGTGATGTCTACTTCTCAAGGTTGTCCAGGTGCCCCTGGATGTTATCCCATCATTCTATTGCGCTAACTGCACTGCTCAGCTTGGTGCCATCTGCAAACTTGCTGAGGGTGCACTTGACCCCATTGTCTGTTTCACTGATGAAGATACTGAAGAGCAGCAGTCCCAAGATAGAGCCCTGAGTGACACCACTCATCACCAGCCTTCACCTGGACATGAAACCATTGACTAAAACTCTCTGGCTACGTCCATCCAGAGAATTCCTTATCCACTGAATAATCTGCCCTTGAAATTAATGTGTGTCCAATTTGCAGATAAGGATGTCAAGTGGGATCATCTCAAAGGGCCTACAAAATCCAGGTAGATGACAACAAGTGATCTTTCCTTGTTGACCGATGCTGGCACCATATCATGGAAAGCTACCAAATTGGTCAGGAATGATTTTCCATTTGTGAAGTCATGCTGGCTGTCTTGGGTCACCTCCTTTTCTTGGATAAGCTTTAACATTGTTTCCATGAGGATCTGCTCCATTATCTTCCCAGGAGCAGAACTGAGGCTTATCAGTCTGTAGTTCCCTGGGTCTTTCTTTTTCCTCCTTTTTAAAAATGGGCCTGAAGTTTCCCTTTTTTCAGGGAACAGGACTTTGTAAGATGGCCATGAACTTTCAAATTTGTTGGAGACTGGTTTGGCACAGGAGCCTGAGATGCATTTCATCAGATCTTGTAGACCTGAGGCTAGTCTAGGACTAAGACTCACAAATGAAACAAGTTCATATGTGCAATCTAAAAATCAAAAAATTATACCAGATCAAGAAAAAGCAGAGAAGCCTAGCCCAAAGGCCATTTTCAGGGCAGGAAGACAAGGTTCATCATAAGATTAAAGATTTATCACATATCTGGGAATGATAGTTGAACTGAATACAGATAGGAGGATTAAACATATTTTGCATGCAAAACCTGTAAAATCTAGCTGTTATTGCAAAGATAATTAATAACTTGGAAGGAGAGATGGAAATGTCTCAGCTTTATCATAGGCAGGATATTTGGAATACCAATGTCCTAAAATCATAAAGAATTCTCATGTACTTTTGAGAGTGGACACTGATAGACAGGAACTTGAAAGTTACTTAATTCTGGCCATGAATTAAAAATTCTCTGGGTTAAATCTATCTTTGTACATAAGAAATCATTCGTGGGTTATCTGGAGTGTATTTGCTTTGCTCCTAGCAGTGACAGGTTTATTAGAGGACAGTTACTGAGCTTGAACCAGTTATTCCGGTTCATTCACAGTGAATACAGGAAATGCATTTCTTTCTGTTGTATCGATGTCTTCTAAAGGTGCTGACAAGGGCATTATTTTACTGAGTACAGAAATCACAAAGGATGCAAGCTAATAAAAATTACAAAAAGTTTAAAGAATAGTCAGTCACAGCTGCTATTCTACTCAAAGTAACATGAAAAAGCCCTTCAGCACTTCAGAATTGCATGATTTAAAAAGAATGCATGAATATATAAATATCATTCTTAGTCTTCTTTTGTTAATCATGTTTCCCTTAAATTCCAAAGGTATATTAAATGAGTTCTGTCTACATAGAATGAGCCTTGTTCTCATTTACTCTACTGTGTTCTTACTTCTTGCACAATGAAAATGAGTACCTTTGAGAAGATGTAGATTACCCCATGCTTTCCCTCATGATTCATGGATTAGGTTAGCCAAATGAAAGGCTTGCCTTTCATTTGGTTTGCATGTTGCGTGCTCATTTATAGCAGTGTGCAATGAGAGTCAAGTAAATTCGTCTGTTAACAATGTACACTCAAATCAGAGAAACAGAATTTCAACACAATAGTAAGAGTCTGAGAAATGTAATGAACGTTTAATTTACCTGGCAATAATCAGAAATGGAGACAAAATATTAGCTGATGATAGATAGACATTAAATCAATAGGGAAAGTTAATTCCTAAAACAAGAAAAATACAATTACTTATACTTTACATTCTGTGTATTCATATGATTTATGTAGGACTTTATCAGATACTTCTCCCTGGCAAACTTGACAGTAATTTTCTCACTGGCTCTGAATATTCATCACAAAAAGAACCAGTTTCCAAACTGACAGACTATCTCACAGGTTCTTGTATGCTCTTTTCAAATTTATTCACACTGGCCAGTAGTTCATTCTATGGCTTGTAAAAACGTTCTTTGTGAGAGCTGCTCAAGAGAGCTCAACAAAGTCTAGATCCCTGATTCTTCTGTGTTCTAATGAAAACTGCTTAATTGCGTCATTATGTAAGCAGCACAATGAAGAGAAGGGAAATTATATCATACAATGTATCTTTTGAGGGTAGGTGTTTGAATATTACTGTTCTAATTTTTCTGGCAATTTGCCCGAGAGGCTCATAAATTAACAAGACAAAAGACAAAGTTAAGGATAGATACTGTCCAGTTTTGTAAAATGCATAATCTTGGCTCAGTCCCTAGAAATTTACTTCTTTCCTCTGAATACTAGGGACTGCCTTAGGGCAACATATATCTCTACAAAACTGGATGGGTGTGAAAGGACTGCTGAGGACTCTAGTAACCATTGTGCAGCATATTTTCTGCAATACCTTTTAATGTGTTAAATTTGATAGTCTGCATTTGGCTCTTGTGGAGGAATTTTCCCTTCACACACATATTCTTTCCATTTAAATTGTCTTCAAATCAGTGCATCTCTTTGAAGCCAGTTTGCTTTAGGCATTATTTATCTCGGAGCAGGAGATGGAGGTGGATCAATAGAGCTTTCTCATTGGTCTCCACCTTTCAGAAAAGCACACTGGATTGCTGCTCAAAAATGAGAAAAGAAAGGGTGAATATACTATTCCCTTAGAAGTTCACCTTCTTTCCTCAATGCTAATTATGTAAATGATTTGAACTCATGATGCAAAAGTAAATTTTAAATTTTGAAATTTACAAGGAATTTTAGCTGTGTGCAAAGCCAGAAAGAATAGTCTCTATTACTTTTGTTCTTACAAGGATGCCTATAACTTTTTATTCAATTAATTATTAGTTTACTTGGAAAATTCTAATTCCCTTCTTTATTAAAAAATTCTAAAAAATTTTTTGGATGACTGTACAGAAGTAGTAAAGCAAAACTCTTGAGTCTTTTTTTCCTTTCTTCTTGAAACAAACTAAAGGCCCGCACTTAATTTCCTGCTTTGAATGACAGAACTGAGGCATTCGTGAACAAGCGTAAATATAGACAGAGGCAAATATAGACAAGCATAAATATAGACAGAGATAAATTTGAAGATTATCCAGTTGATAATAATGAATTAATTCTCAAAATTGGCACAGGACAAAAAGAACCTTATATCTTCAAGTTACTCACAGCAAGAGCATTTCTTCTTCATCAGCAACAATATAAAGCATGAACTATCTCTGTGTATCAATGAGAAGGACTCAAGAGTTATCTTAGAAACCTCAAGTTTTACTTCTGTGACGAGGGGGAAAAAATGTTACCAATTTTTGTTAACTTTCTTTTTGACTTGAATAAACCTTAGAAAAAAACATTTTATTTACAATGGAAGAATTGTATCCATGCTTTAGAGGGTCTGATCTTCTACGCAGTTTACATTTCTTCTTGTGACAGCACAAACAATAATATATTACAAATGTTTATGCATTGTTACAACACAAATATATGTTTGTGTATTTAAGTTAGGAGATGCGACATGGTTCTGATGGGAGTGTTTAGAAGACTGATAAATCAGGCTGCCTTTAAACATTAGGAACAAACCTTTAATAGATCCATTCATTCATTACCAACAGACTGCTTGCTAATGGTTTTCTCCTACACATTAATGACCATTACCACTACGAACTCACGTAAGTTAACAGCTATGTCTGAAGTTAGTGATGAGCACACTGTGTCCTGGAGGTAATGTTGTGCAGTTCACAATGAGTGCCATGCTCCTTGGTGATACTGAGCTACCACGGTCATGGTGACCAGCCTGGACAGCTCTTTGGAGAGACAAATCAGAGAGGAGACTCCTGTCTTCTCCATCCTTCCTCTTCACTGGTGGTGTTTTAGCCTTCTTTATACCCCTTTTCTCACCAAACAGGGCTTATATTGCTTTGGATTTTCCGATTCATCCTTCTGGGGTATTTGGCAGGAGATTCTGCCTATTGGCAGTTTCTTCTGCTTGTCTTGTTCTTTATCTTGCAGATTCTTGGTGTAGTCTTCCTTGAGCTTCACCAATGCTTTTTAGCCCCATTGGTGGTTACAACAATCCCATGTTTACATGAAATGCATATGCAGGGTGTCTGGCTGTGCTATCACAGCACTACAAAACACATACTGCTGGTAACACAATTTTAGTACACTTATATTTGTTGGTTGTGATTGTATCCTGATGAAAACACAGAGGTTTTATGGGTCTTACAGTCAGGTCTCTACTTCAAATACTTCCAAGGAATTTCAGATCACTGGGTGCTTTATGTCCTTGAAGCACCTTTAACTTGCATTTTGCATTACATTACTATTACCTATGAAATTGCAAAGATTTTGTGAAATATGTCACTGTGAAAATGTGTAGCTCTGTTTGTAAACATTCAGCTCACCAATAATTGCTAATTATAGAACACACTGGAAATCATAGTTAATTTATTGCCGGGAGTACTTCCTAGAGAGATACCATGATCTATTCAACTATCCAAACAGCATGTTCATTGGCATTTTGATGAAATTATGCTGCAATTACTCTATAAGCACAGAAAGGATGACCAGATTTAAAATATAATCTTGAATAGTTAATATGATTCAAAAGTGGCCTACAGACATTTAAAACAAAAGAGGAAAGGATGACGTTGTATGTTGCTGCAAGTGTTATAAAGGATTGAGATGTGATTTATTTTTACACTGATATAATTAAATGTGAAATGTAGAGATTAAATAAAACAACCTAAGTATATTAGCATCTGCTTTTGCTATTAATTTGTCACTTCTACATTTATTTTATCATTTAGGCTCCATCTTAATTTCTGATTTTCAGGAATATTATGTCTGTGATAAAAGATCTTTAAACATGTGGTATACTTTAATTAACTTACAACCACAGTGAAAAAGAGAAAAGAACTATGCATATTTTACAAGAGATGGCACTGATACCAGTAGGTTGTAGGTTTTTGTCTGAAGAAGGTTTTTTGTAAAGATATGAAAAATGTAGTTGATTTTCTACAGTGCTTTGCATTTGAAACTGACTTTCATATTTGTGTGTATTTTAATTATTGTTAGTAAATATAGTTCTCTGTTAATTTCTCACATTCATCTTCATCTTCCTTCAGTATTCTTTCTTCAGTTCATCTTTCTTTAGTATTTCCTAGAAGGAGTAAAAATATACACACTCTCAAAAAAAGAAAATTAGATGCATTATTGCACCCTTTTACTTCATCCAGCTAATTAAGAAGACTGCCATTTGCATGAGAAAGTATGTTCTACCAGAATTTGTGACAAAATTTCAAGATTAAAAAAATATTAATATTTCATATAAAGCATGCATATGTAGAGTTCTTAATCTAGACAAAAGAAAGAGGAAGTACTATATATTTCATATGAAGATAAGAAGGAGATTAAAAAATGTGGTTTTGTCTGTTTTCTCAATTAATTAATTTATTTTACAATAGATAGAATTGAGTGAAAAATTATTTCTTTGTTTTCTTATGTTATTACTATAGACTTTCCTGGAGATGCTCTAAAGTACTACTTAAGTAATGTCTATCATAACTGAAGAATCATACTGTTTTAAAATACTTCAACTCAAAAGGCAACAGTAATCATTCGTATTTCTTTAAATGGCATGCACTTTAGACTAACAGTGATTAATTGATAATTTGAGATGCTTCTGTGGTCTAAAATTAATTCAATCCCCTGTATATACATATTTAAATCCCTGATGAAGCATGAAGAGTTTAAAGGTATAGAAAACATGGGAACTGAAAGTATCTCTCTACACAGTAAAGAATCTGTTCTGTGGGAAAGGAAGAGCTTCAGGTTCAAAGACCTTCACACCAGCAACTTTCATGAAACATTAAATTCAGTTCAAATATATATTTCAGAGAAGAAGAAAAAATACATTCACAGAACAAACTGCAATGAAATTTTGTTAAACATAATCGAGGATGGTTTGCATAGGAATGCAAAAGAAATGGTATGTGGGTTCAAATGTTAGAATTTATATTAGATAGATGCTTCTAACTAAAACATTTCTTAAGTGCTGAAAGTAAGCCAGAAAAGCTGTTTATACAAGAAAGTTGAGACTTGTGGTAGGTACCTTGGATGTTACCCTGAAATGGTGCTTCTAATAAGGAGCATCCCAGCACTAAGATGCACGAATTGCCACCTGCTGTGACATAGTTACAGCAAGTGCAGGGGCGGTAAAAACATGATTTTTTACTTTTGTCTGAATTGTTAGAAGAAAGCAAACATTGCTTTGTATTGCTGAAGTCCTGCTGAAGCGGCAGGCCAGATCGGAAGTGTGTTGCCACAAACACTGATCCTTACCATGAGTTTGAATTAAGCACAGCTTTGAAGACAAGCACACAATGAAGTGCTATCCAGGCAGTGTTACTTCCCAGTTAAATACGAGTGAAACTTAACAAGACGTGAATAAATGAAGTTTCATAGAAACTGTTAAATTTGAGCTGATAGAGCATGATTTCTAGTTTGTGATGTAATTTAAGTGATACCTATGGTAATCTTTCAGAGAAGAGGTCCAAAACAAGACAGCTGGAAAGTAGCAACATCCACTTCTCATTTTTTATATTTTTTTCCAGTTATATATACTTAAGATGAACTTAGGAATTCAGTTTCTTATTCAATTCACACAACTGTAGTGAAAGGTGCTCAGTGTTTCACAAGGTTTGAGGGGTTTTTTTGGTTTTTGTTTTTTTCCTGTTACATTAGAATGAGAATTTATAGACACGGGAATCTGGTAAGTAGTGTATCTCAGCGAAATGGCAGGGCTTTTTGGGGAGAGACAAAAATAAATTAGGTTGCTGCATTTTTTTAAAAATCAAAATATATCACATCTAGTAATTTCTGGTATTTCTAAATGAAAGTGACATTATGCATTAACCAATGCACTTTAATTACTTAATAGTAGCAAGACAATTAAAGAAGTTGTGGAAAAATTGGTTTAATTACCAAGTACAAATTGCGTATGTTATAATTAGAAATATTGGGTTTTCGTGACAAGGTTTTGGTAGTGGAACGGATTACAGGGATTTTTCTGTGAGAAGCTCACAGAAGCTTTCCTCATATCTGACAGAGCCCATGCCAGTGAGCTCCAAGAAGGACCTACTGCTGGCCAAGGCAATGGTAACGCCTCTGGGATTACATATATAAGAACTGGGGAAAACCAGAAAACTGCACAATTCTAGCTGGAGAGACCAGTGAAAGCAACAACCTGTCAGACACCAAGGTCACTGGATAAAGAGGAGGTGCTCCAGGCACTTGGAGCTGGGTATCCCTTGAAGCCTGTGGTACAGACTATGGTGAAGAACCTGTGTCCCTGCAGCCCATGGATGTCTGGTGGAGCAGAAATCCACCCAGAGACCAAGTAGAATTCCACACCAGAGCAGGTGAATGCTTGAAGGAGGCAGTGGCCACATGGGAAGCCCATGCTGGTAGAGTCTCTTTCTGAAAGACTGCACCCTGTGGGAGGGACCTGTGCTGGAGCAGTTACTGAACTGGGGGCATCTTCTGGGGAGGACTGACACAAAAGTTTTAGAGGACTGTCTCCTGTGGAAGAGACCCCATGATGGAGCACAGTGAGGAGTTGTCCCATTGAGGAAGAAGCTGTGACAGAGATGTGCTATGGAATGGCCACAGCTCCCACTTCCCATTCACCTATGTCCCTAGGGAGAAAAAGGTAGAAAACTGGGCATGAAATTAAGCCTCAGAAGGAGAGAAGAGTAAGAAGATTTTAAGATTTGTTTTTATTTTCTCATTATCCAACTTTGACATGTTTAGTAATAAATTACACTAATCTTCCCCACATCAAGTCTGTTTTGTCCATGACAGTAACTGGTGAGTGACTTCTCTCTGTCTTTAACTTGTCTCATGAGCCTTTCATTGTATTTTTTCCCCTGTCCAGCTTTTGAAGAGAGTGATAGAGTGGTTTTGGTGGGCATTAGGTGTCCAGCCAGGGTCAGCCCACCACATCAGACTAGCAACATTTCTCCCTTAATGACTATTTCTTATATAAGAAATAGTTATCTTTGTAGCTCACTAGAAAGATTTTATTTTGGATATAAATTATCAGCTTCTTAATGTCATTAAAATATCATTGCAAATTCAAATTAAATAAAATTAATCATTATTACTTGTGGAACTGTTATTAAAAAGCAGAAGCAGTAAGAAAAATGGAATAATAAATCAATTAAAATATTAATTTTAGAATTTGCGAAATTAAGTCAGGAAAAGAAAAGGAAATAATCTATTGTATATTTTTTAAATATCAGGTTTTGCTTCATATTATCTATTCGGCTTTTGTGTGTCAATACTGATGGTTTTCTGCCACTAGATATTCTTTCTCATCTGTTGACATTTTGACTATACCCCCTCTGACACAGGAAAACATACTATTTTCTATTTCTGGAAATGCTAAGTTCTGTATTATCCCTGTCTCCTTCTTCCTGGATATACTTATTATGAATTAATTATTGCATCAACTTCACCTCTTGCATTTTTTTTTGTTTTGAAAGCTTAATTGATGTTTACAGTCACTCTTTAAGGTGTAGCATAGATATTAGATGTAAAATATGTCTTAGAGGAGAGTCTTTTTAAAGTCCATTCCGTACTCTGAGTTGCAAAGCTCTTGTACTTTAAGATTTAATCTTTTTGGTATGCATTTCACTCAAGAAATGATGTAACTTACAAATATTAAAAAATACTAGCAGCTAATGCTCAAGGTGGAACAATGTCAAGACTGGACGACATAACTTCAACCAACTTCATATTTTTCTCTGTGTTTGAAGTTTTCAGTCATGAAAACAAAAGGAAAAAATGCAGGTCTGCAGCGAGGTGTATTTGGCCTTTTAGAGCAGAGAAGGTCAGAGTCCGGCTAGCTGAGGTTAAGGCCGACACCCAGCTGCATGGTCTGCCAGCGCCCCTCGGCGTCGTAAGGCCTCGGCCTGTGCTGGTTGTGGACTGGATCGCTGCTAAACAATGAGAAGGAAGGAGCTGGACACTCGCTGGGGGCTAAACAGGTTTATTGGAAAGCCCACGATGTATCAGCGAATCACCCAGAACAAAAGGTGCCTCAGGCTTATAAAGGGAAGGGGTGGATAAGGGGGGATTTACAGAAGATCAATAGGGGGAGAAGAGGGGATGAACTTAACACAAATGACATAGTGGAGAGCCCAATAGGTACCAGGTATGGGAGGGGCCCCGGGACCACAGCCAACCACAACCCCCAAAGAGGAGAAGCTTCTAGAATACTAGGTGGAGTGGGGGGGGGGGGGGGGTGATTGACTTGGCCCAGGGAGGAGAAAAAGCATACATATAAGGGAAAAAGGTGAGGAGGAATTATATAACCTAAAAGATTGACAATAGAACTGGCAGGGCTGCGGCGGGAAAACTGAGGAGGGCAGAACCATTTTACACAAAATGGGGGGGAGCAGATACATAAAATGGGGGAGGAATTAAATGAACTTAATGAACACACTACAACAGGTCTAATCAATTTTGTTGCAATACTTTATCTTCTGAAAATGGTATGAATTTTTTTTCTCTTTCAGTTCAACAGAATGCAATAAGCAACTATCTTGATGAAGCTACCATTGGTTACCATAGGCCTGTCTCCCATCAGTGTAGAGTTTCATAAAATTACATAAACATCTGAAAATGTAAACTGTCGTGTTTACCATTTAAATGCCAGCCTATTGTTAGAAATACTTTTTTTTTGTGAGAACTTCCAAGAAGGAAAATTCCATAAAGAGAAGATATAGCTGTATTTGTAAGGATGTAGTGTCTTAAGTTCCTGTTACTTTGGATATGATAGACAAGTATTTCTTGGAATGTATTTCCTGAATCTATAGCCCTATTGTATTAGGAAATTCTAAAATAAGTAGAAATAAAATCTCATTAGGAGTGAACTTTAAAAAGTACACAAAAGCAATCAACAAAACAGAAAGCAATTCAAGAACTTTTCAATACCTGAAAAATTTCTGGCTTTAATGACAGAAATAAGTGTGTTATCTTTTGGTCTCAGATGGATAATCTTTCATGTTGGTTTTTCTCTTCCTTCCTACTTAGTTGACAGGTCTATAATTGCCCAATATGCCCTTTTAGAAATAAACTTTCTACTTCCCATAGACCATTAAGCTTTTGATTTGTCCCTGATGACATGTCCTTATTTATCTTCTCCCCAGCTTTTTGTGCAGTGTCTCAACTCTCCTGTAATGACTACGGCAGTATCAACTCATTATCTGCTTGTTTTGCCCATTCTTTGCTCATTATATTGTTTCTGTTTCCCCATAAATGTCCTTGGAATATTAGTTCTGTGTTTTCCCAGCAGAACATTTTTATGTGTGCAGCTGGTGAGCCTCCTTCAGAAAACCTCAAGCTTCCTCTCTGTTGCTGCACTACTCCAACAGTTTATTCCCTATTTTGACATGAAACAAGTACACACATAAAGGTACTCTGCTGAGGCTGCCTGCTGCCTCTCAACTGGAGATGTAAAAACCCAGCAGGAAAGGAACACCAGCTTCAGATTTCTTTTTGTTGCCCCCAACTGTGCAGGATGTTGCCATGCTGTTAAATCCAGCTGACTTTCTGGAAGATGTAAATTTACCAAGATCTGAGGGGGCTGTGATCATCCAAGTTCCTGATGCTGTGTTCCATAGGAAGTCATACCTATTCTTACCACTTGCCAGTTGTCAGTCTCCTCTGGCTTCTTTCCAGCCCTTCTCATTTTTTCTTGCTGACTATGACCAACACTAGATACATTTCCTTTCTTTAGTTTTCAAAAATCCATTTGATTCCAATTTGTTCACATATTTTTCAGAAGGGTGCCATATAATCCACAAAAGCACTTCTCTTTTACCAGACCAACTTTCTTGGGTAAATTTTTCATTCATAGAAAATTGTCCTATTTATTTATCGTAGCTTATATTAAGCATTTTCCCCAGGACACATCTGTACATTGAAATTGTTTCTTTAATTTCAGGTGTGTGTGATACTTGCAGCTATTGAAAGCCAGTATGCACTTTAATTTTTGTGAGGTTTTCTTTCTCGTTAGGTGATTATTCATCCTATTATATCTCCTCTAGTTCTTTCTATTTCTGACACTTCATTCTGAAAACACCTCTTCATGTAGCTTTGTACAACATTTCAAGCTGTCACACGTATAGCTTTAATTATTATTTAATAATTTCAAAACTGATTCTAAGTAGAACTTAAAAGGGATGGAGTAGAATGCCATTTCATACATCAACCGCATCTCAATGGAGCAGAGTAAATGGAGTAAACAACAACAATGAGATTTACCAAATACATTCTGATACAAGACACATTTGGAAAAATCTCTAATCTCATTTTCTCAAGGAGAAAGAGTAAATTCACTTACTGTTCATCCTCTAATGTTCCTATTTGTTCTGTTGTGTAAGTGTGCCTCAAATAGATATTTCTTATTTTAAGCTGTCTTCTTCCATCCTTAATGTGGTTGGACTTTCTCTCTTTGATAAGGTATTCCAAAAGTTGTTCTTTGGATAGTATAAATAAATTGAAAGGCCTGGGGAAAGTAATTTTTGATTTGTAGGTATTATAAGCCTAAGTGTAAGAACAGTGGCCAGTTTGCTCTTTGCAATGGGATATTTCTATTTTGCGGCCCTAAATGACGTAAGAATCATGTTGGTGTCAATTTCACTAGCATCGTATTCAACTGGAAAATAAACACAAATGTTCTTAGTCCAGATACAACTTTTTCCTCTCTAAGAATCAGAGGGCTAACAAGTGTTCTTTGTCATAGCTGTAAGCAGTGACATTTTGTCTGCTGTTTTTATTTTGAAAAGACTTCCATTTATAATTTTATTTTGTCTAATTTATAGACCTATGTTTTCCACAAAGTACTTGCAGGTGTCATATAACTGAATCAAAGATGGAATTAAGCAAGTTCAGCTCCTGCTTTGCCCACAGTAGTAATGCAAACCTAGCAGACAGTACTCAAAAGAGTGACATTTAGAAGAGAGCAGATGGAGCAGAAGACCTGACAGCTGCACTGAATGTCCCCAAATCCTCCTTGGGACTTTGTGCTGTTTCCATGGAGGGAATGATCTTAGGACAACTAGGGATGCATTGGGAATTTATTTTGTTCCTTAGTTTCAGAATATATTCAGAATATATTGAGGTCATATGCTCTGAAACAGACCCATACTGAATGAAAGCAGAAAAAGTGGGGATAATTGAGAAATTTAGGACAAAACCCCAGAAAAGTTTATACCTTGACTGATCTGAAAATCCCCCAAAATAACCACAAAACCCAAGAAAATGAAATCAAGTGCATCATCTTGATCCATTTCTCCTCAATTTGCATAAAATGTGCTTGGAAAGTACCACAAATCGCCATTGATGTGCTCCAATTTGGTTGTTAATAAGAGCCCTCCATCAGCACAGTCAGGTTGTGTTCTGCACTGAACTGCTGAATTTGCACTTCTGTTGGGAGAATGAGAGAGCTGAATGCCCATCTTGAACCAAACATTTCATAGCTTAGAGTTCAGCTGAGCACTTGCCACAAAACAGTTCTTTCCTGTTTTCCTCACCTGGACAGATAGGAATTTTTTTGTTATATTTATTTTGGTACATGTTATACAACAACCTCCCCCCCACAAATGACAGCTTGCTTATCTGCAGAATCTTTACATCTGGTGGTGATGGCACGTTACTTTTTCTACACTATATTTTCATACATTGAGTACATTGTTTCTGTGGTCTTTGCAGATATTCCTATTTTACCTAAATTCCTATATTACCTAAATAATGAGATATTTTTCTTTAGGATAAATATTATTCAGTCTGCATGGATTTCATAGGCCTACAGATTTAAAGTAAGAATATTTCGGTGTGAGAATGAATAAAGATTCCAGTCATCAGTTGAACCAGATATTTTTTGTTTCTTTTAGGCTGTGCAACAGATTGAACAGCGAAATTACATCCTAAAGCATTGTTCTTTAATTAGTAAGAAAGTTTTGGGTTGGGGTTTGATGGGTTTGTGTTTGTGTGGTCTTTTAATCTCCTCCTATTTGGTAAGCAGTCATGTCTCAGATTCATATTCTATTCTGCATTCAGTTTAAGTCCTATATTAAAATTCATTTAATGTACACATTCAGCATATTTTATAATGATATCTCATCCAATAAAGGACAAAATGTGTGACTGAAGTACTACTGTTGTGACAAAATGCTAAATTTATAATAAATGCCCTTTGCAATGTATCATTTCACTATTTCACACTCCAACAGCTTTAACCCAGTTGCCTAAATTGTCTGTCAGATGCATCAGGATCTTTGTATTCCGCTACACTACAGGCAAGCAAAAATCCTTTTTGACTTTGGTGACAATGGAAATTATCTTCTTGCAAACAGGTTTTGTAGCCTTTTGAAAAACTCTGTAGAATTTTACAAGAATATCCTGTTAGCTAGACTAGGTACTGGGCATCAGGTTTTTTTTTTAAATTATTTCTATGTTTTTTATTATTTGTGGATTAATTTTGTTTACGTCAAATTTTAGATTCTCAGTCTGTTTATCTGAAAGCAGCATGTAAAACTCACCTCAGAGACATCACATAAGGGTTAATTAATGCTTCTATTGTGCTTTGAAGTCTATAATGAAGTCACTGCAGAGGCTGGAGTACTGTTATTATCATTACCACTGTTACTATTTACAGTAGTTCACACTATTTTTTCTCTTTGTCTCTTGGAGTCCTTGATCCCTCTTACAAAAGAAGCCTAAAAATCACATACCAGTGATGTGAGCAAGATATATATTTAGTAGCTTTATACCCTACTCATGTGGCTCTTCATCAGTTTGCCACAGGGAAACATCTGTTGCTACATGTCACCTCTCTTGGATCTTACCCTATACAAAGTTTTCTTGTTTTCTGTCTCCTTTATCCTCCAACGATGCTCTTTATTTTCTCTGGTTCTTTATTATTTAATTTCTAATGCCTTGCATGCACTTCCTATAGTCACTTGCTCATTTTTATTGGGTTTTTCATTTTCCTGTCATTTTGTCACTGTTTCACCAGCCATCTGGCCTGCTAATTTTCCTCTGACTTTTAGTACTTTCCTCATCGTTACCTCATGTACATTGGAAAGAAGTGATTACATCCTGCTGTCAGGCTTGGATTTTTAATTTTTTTTTCACCAAGAGTACATCTTTCTCTTGCTTAGCTTGTATTCATGTAGTTCTAGCCATCAGGAAGGAAACAACCAAGTTTTCATAGAACACCATGAATCTTATAGTTAAAAGAGGCAAAATTTAAAGCATAAATTATCACAAAGGTTGCATTTCACCTTAACTAAAGTTAAAAGTCTACTTTGTAGAAATATTCACCCCAAGAATTCTCTGGGAAGTAATTTTAATATTCAATAGAAATAAACAGTGATTTTAGAGTATGATTTAGAAGATCTATTCAGACATCAATAGAGGCCTGAGCTAACTTTCTCCACTGACTGTAGAAATTATGTGGACTATAAGTTTAGCTGAAAAAAAACCTACATTTGGCCTGATGAATCACAAACCCAGACTCTGTGTTCAGGTGTGGACAGAAAATCTTATCCATGGCTGATAAAGTGCTCAGTAAGGAGTTGGGCTCAGAGTGGGAAATATTTTTAAAATCAAGACATATGTTTTAGTAATCAAGCTACATTACCATAGGCTTACCATTGCTTACTACATAACCAAAATGTTCAGCCTTTCATAGTTTTTCAAGTTACTTATTTTTTTCAGAGATGGCAGCTACTTGGAATGCCTTGGCTTTGGCTCTCTCAGGCTTTGGCTTGCTCAAGCACATTAGTCATGATCTTAAGAAAGCTGAAAAAAGACAGCCTCTGCTGATGCTCTGTACTCCTGGAAATTAACCTGCAGCTACTTCAAAGTGATCTCCTGAATCTGAAGCAAGCAACATGTCAGTCTGCCCATATCCTTGTATGTCATTTGCTCTCATTGACAATCAAAACCCTGACTGATTTCCTGAGGCCATTTTGACATTTTCACACCAAAATAATGTGGTTCTACCTAATGTATTTCTAGTTATTGAATGATAATTACCCTTGGTAATTTCTATTTTTTAATGCAATCCATTTTAATTGTAGATTGTGATTGAGTCTTTGAATGAATTAGAAATTGGTGAGAATATATTTTTCCTATAAAGGACAAAACCTACTGTATGATAGACTGTAGCACAGGTGTCAGGTCAGGCACACAAGTCCCAAGGCTATTTCTGAGCTAAATAAATACCAAACAAACAGTCAGTATTAAAGGGATGGAAAATGAGGAACTAGTGCTCCTCCATAGATGCAGCATCCTGTGCTGAACAACACTAAACATTATTTCTTGACAAAACTGGTTGCACTATCTCACTTGAAATTATGGGTTGCAGCCATCTATGTGGATGCCTGATGTCTAACCACATTTGCATGGCATAAACAAAGAGATTGGGGTATTTTTTCCAGTTGGGTTTGGGTTTTTTGATAATTATCAGTAAGCTCTGTTAATGCAGCAGTCCATTAGGTTGCACCCTTATGGCCCAGAGAAAACATAATCATGGTACTGTGGCTGAGCCAGCAAAGCCTACTTAACAGACTGGCTTTCTTAGCCACTGTGCTGTGCTGACTGCAGTTGCACAACAACCTGGTCAGAGATGTCACTTTTCCCTTTTTCATAGTTTACAATACCTTTCTTCAGCTGCATTGTAGCCCAATTTGTCAGGAAATAGTCACAGGAGTTTCGCTGTGAAACACCAGCAAAATATTCTCAGGCTTTTCACCTTTTCTTTGGGGTGCAGATTGATAGAGAGGTGAAGAAACATTCATCTAACCAGTAATGGCTACTCCTGCCCTATAGTGAATGTGGGAGTACTTGATATAGCTGAGGAGACCAAAAATAGCATATTCATCTGAACATGGGCTGTGTCTCACAAACAGACTGCTGTGCTTCAAACTTAAGAAAGGTTAATTGAGGGGCAGTAACCAGGTTCTTTCTTTAAGCATCCTTTCTTTCACTTTAAAGTCCATTGCACAGATTTGTCATTGATATCTCTGGTTCCTGGGACAGAAAAAAATACACACTACATGTTTAACTGAAGCAGATCTTGAGGAATAGGGACAGTGTTATTCAGGAGGCTGATTGAGGTTTGTTGGTCATATTACTAAAGCTATGTTCAGCATTTACCTTGGCATTAAAACTTTGTTCTTGAGACAGTCCTGTGGTTTGAATGCAACTGCATGACTTGAAAAATTCAGCTTTGTCACAAGGATGTAGCTGATGTTCAAAACTTGTATTAGGGATTCTGAATTACATCTTGCTTTGCTGCCACTGATGTTTGTGACAAGGAATGATGCCATTCTCTCCTAACTTCAAAATAATTGCCTCTAAAATGTGTTGCTGCTACTCCAAATGTTCCTACAGCTGTATATGTGTATCATCTCACATGCCAGAGGCTGTTTGACTGCTTTCAGTTTATGTGATGATTAGCATTGTTTGATGAGACAGCTCTTTGCTGTTAATGTCTTTGAAGCTGGAATTGTATTTATCTTGGAATTATCCCATGACCAACATAGATCCTCTAGTGAGTGTTCTTTTTCTCTGGCAATTTCCTGACTGCTCACTTCTTTTAAAGAAGTCAAAAAGTAATTTGCATTTTTGTGAAATATCTCAATAGCTGATTCAATCACTACATTTAAATGAGACAGAAAAATATAAATAAATCAAACACTAATGTAAACCCAGGGGGCAAGAATGGTATTCATAGTGTGAACAGAAATATTTTTGACAAAGTAGGTGAATTCCTAGAGGAGATTGCATTATATATATTTGTGTGTGTATATATATATCTATCAGTGAGAATGTAATATTTCCTTTATTCATATATTATCAGTTTCTGGAACATTGATGTAAGAACTAGGATTGATTCAGGGAAATTGCTGATTTTTATCAGTATTTGAAAGTCATCTAGTACTTTTTACATATTAATGAAAAATTAATGAGAATTAATTATGATATTTGCTACCCATGGTTGTAAATAATTCAATGCAATCCTTTATGGATATGTTATTAACTAGATATATATGACCCTGAAGGATCTTTTTTCTTAAAGGATACATTTCTTCAAATGGTAGACATATTCCTGCTAGGAAAATAATAAAAGTGCATATTACATACTGCCAAGGTAACTAAAGCATGTTACTCTCTATATTGTCACCTTGATTCCACATCTCATTATATCCGAACACCTAAATTATCTTGCTGCCTTTGTATTTTTTGTATGATGGCATTTCTGATGATAGTGCTGGCAGAAACTGTGTCAGGAGGGGATATCTGAAGAAAGCAGCTAAATTAACACTGAGTTTACTTTTTATTTGATTTTCTACATTGCAGCTCTGAATCTGAGTTGGTGGATTGAAAAAAAGAGATAAACTCTCAGTTTTGGGGGATTCTAAGTTTTGTTTGTTTTCTTTTTCTTACTGTTTGCTGTTGCTTTATTTTGCAATAGAATTGGGGAAAAGAAATAAGAAAGGGAAAGGAGGGGCCATGTGCTGAGTACATCAGCTGTCTGACTGGCGAGCCATCTGGACACATGGGGTGTCTCAGATGTCTTGGTCTCACAGTTGGCTGCAAACCCTTCCTTGAGTTAGAGGGAGGGAAATGCTGAAGCCTTTTGATAGTCAGGGGACATGTGGCTGAGGCCAGGATGAGGAATGTTTCAAGAGGACCTCTTGGAAAGAGCTGCCAAAGCCCAGTCTCAGTGTGCAGAGAAGATAGGACAGTTTGGCCTTTATGACTTGCACCTACAAAAGCAGAATGTGCGATGACTAATACCTTATAATGCAAGGTTAGTTACCTCATGTGTTAAAGTAAGAAGTTTTATGCCACTGGATTACACTTAGTGAGTCTGGACTTGCCATTTTTATTGGGAACTATGATAAACAGAGAGAGGAAAAATATTTCAGAACAGACTTAGACGTAATGCCTGATTGGTATAAGAATCTCACAAGGCTGGTGGCAAATGCGCAGATGGACCCCTGAGAGCCGTATGGCTGCTTTCATTAGGCTGGTGGCTGCTGAAGTCCTACATTAAATCATAAGACATTCTCACTTTTTTAATCCTATTTTGTTGTTTCTGAGTAATGGCAAGGTGATGTGTGCCTCGTGCTCACAGTCTAGCTGTCTGATATGTCCTTTCTTTGGAAGTCTTTAAGCAAGGATGAATTTTACATGCTGACCTGCCTTTAAGAAAGGTCATATTTCTAAATATTTTTCCTGCTTGAAGATGAGTATCTTATGAATCACATAAATGATAAAAAAATGATAAATACTGTCCATGTTAGTATGCAGATTTTTCAGCAATTTGAATATGAATGATGAAATACATCATTGATATCCAATAATACTGTTTCTTGCCAAATGTTTAAACAGCATGTAAGAACCTGATAAAATACCTAATTATTAATAAGGTCTGCTAACTATTGACATAGGTTTTTGAATTAGATTGCAATACTGTCATGTCTGACCTTAATTCTGAATGACCTAAAAATATCAGTCAGTATTATTTTCTAACATTAAGCATCAATTCTGCAAATAAAATGCAAATATCTCTTGCACAAGTTCTCCATTGTTTTTCTTTACTACACTTTTACTTCTGTAGGAATTTTCTGCTAGCACTTCAATGCCTGCTGAAACGGCTATATAATGTTAATTCAATTTCACAGTAGTTTTTCTATTTTTAAGTATAGTTCAGTAGTCTGAGAATAATGTAACTATACCAGCAAGAGACTCAGAATACTTCTATCCCGTGTGAAAGAAAATAATTTTTTCTTGGTTCTCTATAATTGCATTTTCATTTTCAGGCTCATCTCCCTGGTTAATAACCAAAGTACTGATTCACAAAGAAGAGTAGTTTAAAAACACAGTAAAAATACTTTTGGATAAAGTAATAAAATTGGACGTGTCATGAAACTTCAGAAGACATGTTCTTCTAAGACAGAAATTTATTTTTAGATGTCTTGAAATAATATTTAGATTTGCATTTTAGCAAGGAGCGCTTCATTTCATTAATGGTGGTTTAATTACTATATTTTTGTTAATTTAATGACTTTTTTAACTAATTTCAAGTCACCTTGAAATTAGTTTGGCTAGAGAATTTAAAAGACAATTATATTTGCTATTGTAGGGCCAAAATTTGATGGAAAAAAATAGTATTATGTATATGTAATTGCCCAATCCTTCTACTTACAGGTGGATCTGTCGTAGTTAGAATAATTATTCTTATTAGTGTGCTGTCCAAAGCTTTCCTCAACAAGACTCTTACAGTCACTTATAAATTTGCCATCTCTGTTAGTAAGGTTGTCATTTTCCACTCTGAGTATTTGCTGGTAATTTTAAAATGCAGTGGTTCAATGTAACAATTTATGTCTTTTTATGCAGAGCAACAAAAGCATACAAAATAATTTGCAACCACTTCATGAGCTTCACTTTGCTATTTTAACATCCTTTTATATACTTTCATGTCTTATCTGTCTTCTTATTTTCCTTTCCTTATGCAAAAACATTAGAAGTACAGTAATTTTTTCAACTCTGTTTCTTTTGCCAGTGCTTGATATCTATTGATCCAAATGTGTAATGGTAATAATAGTATCACATGCCAGTGTGGAACCCACATCCAGGTCCTTAAATCCCTCAGGTTTGTGAAGGCACTTGGACTCACAATATTTTTTGATAATTGAAGACAAAATGAAAATAAGTCTCCAGGTGTATTATTACTGAAATGCTGAATAATTTTCTTTAAATAATTCTTTATTCTTTTGTGTTCAACAATATTGCCTTGGTTTTTGGGCTGTTTATTTGGGCACAACTCTGAGCTAATAGCCACATGTGCTTTACCCCTAAAACTGAATGATTCATTTTATCTCCAAATAGGACAACCTACTTTTTAATACATCAAGCCTTTAGTGATCCTTTTACTTGAAACTGGATTAATTACACCTATATACAATAGATAAAAGCCTAACAGATAATAAAAATTGAGTGCAACCAATTCCATCAGCATCCTTAATGCCTGATTCACAACTACTTTTTGCAGCCAGTTGTATTTGGATTCTCAGTCTGAAAAGTATGCAAAGGGTGTTCCATGAAGGAGATGTTCTGATATTAGAATCTCTGCAAGAAAATAATACAGAGATTAATGTGTTTTCTACATCCTACAGTAACTTTACGGTTAGCCAAACTTTTTGTTGCCTCTTTCTATACTTCAATGCTCTTAACTGCTGTTTTCTGTCTCTGTTTTAAAACTCTGATGTATTCAATGTATTCCAGATCTGCCTAGATTTCATGCTGTGCTCTATGCTTTCTGAAGTGTCCAAAGACAGATGATAGGCAAAAATTCTTTTTTTTTCCCCTTTTCCCCATGATACTGTACTAAATGTGGCTACTCAGCTACTTTATTTTCCCCATCGTCAAACCAGCTTAGGATATCTGTGGCTCAGTTATGCCTGCCAAGCCAAGAATCAGGCTGGAGAAGGTGCAGTCTCATCATCCCAAAAAGAATAGTAGAAGAAATCGACTCTTAGGACATAGTCTTCCAAAGCTTATGGATAGACAGAGTGAAGGCAAAAGAAATACTCTACTGAAAAAAAAAAAAAAGGTTATGTGATAGAAATAAGAAATAATAATAATTCTACAAAAAAAGACAGAAAGTGCATCAAGTTAATCTCATTTCAGCTATTCTCAGCAGTGCTGTAAATTGCCAAAAGCCTGTAAACCATATTGTTTGTTTGACTAAGGATAGTTCCAAGGTAGATATTTGATGAGGAAAAGAAATTGAGTTCAAAATTTGAAGCAAATGCTTGGGGTGTTATTTGCTGCTATCTTTCAGTGGTGGTTTAAACCCAGCAGGAAATTAAGCACCACACAGCTGCTCACTCAACCTCCTCCTTCCCCGCAAATCCAGTGGAATGGGGAGGAGGATCAGTAAAACTTGTAGATTTTGAGGTTAGAACAGTGTAATAAGCAAAATTATAGTATATTACAGTACTGTATTATTTTACTTAATACAGTACTTGTACCGTACAAGTACAGTGATAGTAGTAAATTATAATAATTGGAGTAATGAGATAAAAAAGCAAATGAGGCACTACAACCTCTCATCACATGCTGACTGATGCCAGATCCTCCTTCCCAAGTCCAGATCAATCCTCATTTTGGATATGTGCCCCCAGTTTAAATGCTGAGCATGAGGTTCAGCGGTGTGTAATATATTTTTGGTCAGTTTGGGTCACCTGTCCCAGCTTTGCTCCCTCCCAATTTCTTTTATGTTCCTCTTTACTGGCAGAGCACGAAAAGAGTTCAAAAAGTCCTGGACTTAGCATAAACACACCTTAGCAAAAAACAAAACATCAGAGTGTTATCAACAGCATTTTAATTCTGAATCCAAAACACAGCCCTGCAAAAGCTACTGAGAAATTAATTCTACCCCAGCTGAAACCTGAGTACTTTGTTACCATCCTATTTAAGACGTCTGCACAAGACTCCTGTATCCTCTGTAGCCACAACTAATGTAAGATTACTAATACAGCTTCTTGAGATATACTACTGGTTTCTTAAATTTTCCCTTTGTCTGTCAACTTCGAGGCTTTCTCAACCATTTCTATATTGAGAAGTACTGTGTCAAGATGCATTGAATGTCATTTTTATATTAGCACTGGAAGAGCAATTATGACAGAAGTCAGCATGCTCTGTGAACAGCGTTAACAACAAGAAGGTCCAACTCATTTAATTAGTTACTATTTCCCTAAAGCTTTGAATGTGTGAAATGTTCTATAAGCAGTGAAATATTTTATTATCACTTTACTCAAGGTCCTAGCTAGGCGTAATGAGGGAAATTTGGATTTTCTCTTAGGAAATTGGACCAAAAAATTGCTGTCAACCACGAATCCTGGGAATTGAGCAGCTAAAGGGATTAGAAAAACCCTGAGTCCAACAACTTTTACTGCGGAATTAAAGATTTACTTTTTAATAGACTTTGGCTCTAAATTCATTAAAACTGTTAATACAAGAAACAATTAAGAGCCAGCAAAAGGAATTGGGCAAACAAAGACATTAATCAAGGGTTCTTCAAAATGAAAATCTCTTTAAAAATTATATGGAATATCATATGTTATCAAAGTGAAACTCCAAATTGTTCTCAAAAGTACTGCAGAATAACACATGTCCAGATGGAAGAAGACTTGAAGTACTGCATTCATAAGGAATAGTAAATCATGCATTATTTTGAGATATATTAAATGATGTTGGATTACATTTCTTTGTAGACTGAGTCTCTGAGAATATACACACATAATCATAGCTATAATCTTGGCTACATAAATATTGAAAAACTTAAGACTAGCATTACATTTCCTCCTTTTCAAATACAAAAATAAAATGTTGTGAAAAAATCCCCATCTTCCATCTTTTCCCCTTCAGATGAAGATTTTTTTATGAATAATTCACAATATTTTCCACAGAGACAGAGAATGAGAATCATTGATGGAATTGTAACTATGTACATTTCCTTTCTGTAGTCAGCTTGGGACACTGAAGCAGAACAATGATTTTAATTTAGGTTTCCCTTCTTTATTATAGACACTAAGAAAATCCCTTCTACTCAATATCCCATTTTGTATTCTATGACTTGGGAAAAAGACTTCTGAAATTTCAGTTTGGTGTACTAAACAATGCCCTTATGCCATTTTACAGAATCACTGAGACTCAACCACTGAATCATTTTAGCCATTTTTTGAAATACAGTCCTTTGTGAGCTATAGTTTTATATGTCAGTGATTTATTAATAAATAAGGAAATGATGCAATCTTCATATTCTTCTATTTCTTTTTTTTTTCTGTCTTCATTACATGGCAATTTCTAGTAACATTGCTATTTTCTGGTTTTTATGATGTTATTGAATTACCTCTCTCTAATCTTAAGGAGTTCCTGAATGATAATTCTGAACTAATCCCCTATCTAGGAAGAAAGCAAGGACTGTACTTTTTCAGTATTAGCCATACATTATATCACTTCTTTTTTTTTGTGATTTTTTACATTTTCACATAAAAATAGTACACCTTCCAAAAATACATCAAAATTATCTTTATTGCTTTCAACTCTCCCAGTAGATATGCATTGTGAAGATCAAAGAAAGGATCATAAATAAGCCACCGTTACATGATTAATGCTATCACAGATGCTGAAAGAAAAAAAAAAAGACTAATTTGTCATTTTAGCTTATCTTCAGGAATGCTGACTTGATTTGATTGTTGAAACCTCAATAATTTGCCAGGAGATGAAGCCCAAGATTCTGATGTTATATCTGAAAATGAGAATGAACCTGCTCATTCATTATGCATTTTGAAAAATGAACCCTTTGTCTATTTTTCTGCCAACACAGCTTTGTAGTTCATTGTGCACTTATTAGTGTTTTGTTTTGTTGTTTATTGTGTCACATTACTGCTTTCCCTAGCAACCCTCACCAAGCGTAAAGGATTTTACTGTAGGAATTTTTTGCAAGGCTCAGCTAAATCCTTTCCAGTTTTAATTTAAGCTTATTTTACTGTAATTTTAAAGTCCCAAAATGCAGCAGTGTATTTTTTAAGAATATGTCGTGTTATTTTGTGGTCAACAGGTGAGATAGACTGCCTGGAGAGCTACTGAGCATATTTAGGAAAGGAAGGTCAATAAACTGTATGAACAGCCAAAGGGAAGTGATGGGTCCTACAGTTATGACAGTGAGGAGCAGGGATACTCAAGTTTAAGCAGACAAACTGCAGGGTTGAAGTGAGGTGTACAAACCTTTATACTTGTGGTTTGTCTTTTTTAGTTCTAATTTTGCTCTACTGTAAAATAAAAATAAAAGTTGAGCATCTTGTTTTCATTCATTTATTTATTTTCTTAATTTCAAAAGCTTCCCAGTCTTTTGAAAGAGTTGTTTATAAAAGGAATAGTCTGGACTGAATTTCCTTAAAGTAATTTCCAATGCAGTGACATTTCAGACATCAAGGTAATGGAATAAACTCCTTTTATCTGTGGGAAGACCTGAAAGCCCCAAATACAAGTAGCTGAAAAGAGACAAGGGAATGCTATAAGAGGATGATTGGTAAATTGAGCATAAATGGGACACGTGCCAGTGAAGTCAAAGGGTGTAATGTAAGGTGCAACTATTGCCCTAATCATTATAGTATTTAAGTTTTGTTTATTGATTTTTTCCCTGTCATGCAGGGCCAGATCCCGTGTAGCAATTACAGTTATGTGGAATGACATTAGGAACACACAAGGCCTTGCAGCAGGGCGCTGTAGGTAAGGGATCTCCCACAAAAATTCACTTTCTCAACCATCAGTATAATAAATATGGAAATTATTTTATAACTAAGAATGTCACTTAATGCAGTTCCTCTCTCAGGTTTTTTTGCTTGTGATGGCAAAAGTGATGGCAAAATGAAACAGAGTTCTTTCAAACTATTTGTTTTTAAAATGAGGATTAGTATTGTCCAAGAATTTCCCCAAATGCACTTTGAAATAATTAGTGAATAAATATAAAAATAAATAAATTTAAATCCAAACAGGAATCTTGTAACTATGTTTAATTAATCTGACAATAACTGTGGAACTACATAGGAAAGCCAAGACAGGCTATATTAGAATTATTAGCAAATAAATCTAATGGCCAAATTTATCAAAAATCTGGAAGGGTTCTACACTGAGCAAAAAATAAAATGGAACAATCATTATCAATACTAGCTGACTATAAGATCAGTTTTTACAAGGGCAATATTACAGATAAACATTGAAAATTGTATGAACAGATGATTATTATTCTGAATATGAAATAAACATTGAAAAAGCAATTTTCAAAGGCCATTGCTCAATTACTTTATTGATTAGGATTAAGAAGACTAAATGATCAACAACCCATTGCATCTTGTAAGAACTCTGGTTGTTGAAACATTTAGGAAGAGTGGGCAGCTCAAACATATAATTTTGAACACTGATATTTATACAAGGTGAACTTAATTACAATTTGTAGCCCTATAGAATTATCTAATCACCATCTGCTGCTCCAAAAGCAGTAAAAAATGATGAGGATACTAGACAAATAAACTGCTCCTTAATAATGTCCATTTGGAGCTCCTGAAAGAGAAAGCACCAGAAATAAAATAAGAATGAACTAAAGAAGTTCTTACAGAAATACTAGGTTTGAATCAGAAGAAAAATCATTGCTGAGCAATTACTTATTAAAACAGTAATTGTTGTTTATTTCAGTAAATATAAGAAGAAAACTATCTACGTTTTATTAAATACTCTTGGTCATAAGTAAATGTACATGTATGAACTAGAAACTGGATAGAGACTGCTACTTTTATGGCTAGATATAATTTTACCAAAAGAAGAGAATCTGACAGTTCATAATGCTGCAGATTTGTCTTTGAGTAGGAAGACAGACACTGGTGATGGAAACCTGGAAAGGATGTGTAGGGAAACAAGGAAGGTGAAGAATGAAATATGTGGAAAATGGATTTTATTACAACTATCCACAAACCCTGGAGACTGCATAAGGACTTTTTGATGGGACTTACTTATTTCCGACATGTACATCCATCATCTGTTATGTGGTGTACTTGCTGTGGATGAGCTTATGTTTAGCCTAGCTGACCCCAGAGCAATGTTTATTGGTTTTCTATTCCAGCTTCTTTTTATAAATTATCTAATCGTTCAGTTGAAATATTGAATTGATGAATCTCTTGATTTTGGATAGAATTTTGGAGATCTTATGCATGTCTTTGAAGATTTTCCCCCCTTTTCTGGAATACAATATGATGATGAGGTCTGGGTTTGTTTGGGGGTTTTGACAGCTTAGCTGCTTTGCATTTGGAGTTTCAATTTACAAAACTCTTGTGACATTAACATACTATCTGATCTTCCAAATAAATAGGTGGAATTCTGGAAATTGATTTAGAAACATTTAGCACTATCAAAATGCAATGATCTCATGATGGTTGGACCTTTTTTCCTCATATTTTAAAGACAGAGGTCTCTCTAGGAAGAATTTGTGTATGTCAGGACTTAAAGCATTAATTTAAAATGTCTCAAAACCACTGTCCCCATAAGATAAACTACCATGACAGGCACAGATGGCAAAGAGGGAGGCATTAATTTCAGGCCTACATGGAGGTGAAAGGCTTGGAATTAGCCCACTGGGCAAGACTCCACTGTGCAGACTGCGGGAAAAGCACAGAGGCAACAACAGGAAGACACTAGACCTGGTGAGACAGATCTGGGTAACCTGTTCGTATAAAGTCTCCCACCATGGCAAATGGTTGGAAAGGAAGCAACTGCTTGAACACATCCCATTCCAAGCTGTAGGAATGACATGGACACCTCTGGATTGCCAGGTCTTGGGCTATATAAAAGTGGTACCCCCAGAAATACACTCTGAGGTCCTCCACCACTGAGCAGATCAGAAAAAGGAACCACCAATGGGATGCCATAGAGAAAAAAGAAAATACACTCTTCCAGTGGAATTTATGCTCTTTATGTACTAGCAAATAGGAGCAGTAATGCTAGCTTTAATGGATTGTTCATTATATGAATTAGGGGCAAAACCCCTTGAAATATGCAAGGAACAGTCTAAAGATATGCCTATGATTCTCAGTGTACCTGCAGACTAAAATATCATTTTAGCCCTCTTCCTTCTTGCTATGTGCATGTAACTTCTATTCCCAGAATTCTAGTTGCATATGCATGGTGGTCATTGTGATCTGAATAATTACAAACAAAAAGCATGAATTTTCAAGGTGACCTTGAAAAAGGTGTAATGAATGCATTGTGCAAAGGCCCCACTGCACATTAAAACACAAGCTATAACCACCAATGTTTCCTTGTCAGTCTTTATTTGCAGTGATGTCTACAAATAAACTGCACTAAAATATCCAAGAGGAAGAAAGAGAGATTTGCTACTTGGGCTCCATAAGTTTACTTTATACTGCATTAAACTTCTTACAATGCCCAACTCATTTATTGATAGGAAATTATCCTTACCAACCTTGTTATACTTCCATAAGAAGTTTGATTTCTAATACTGCAGAAGGTACAATTAAAATAAGTGTAGTAAAGTGGATTTTTATTAACTTTTTTATTGGAGGTTGGTCCCATCTGGAGACACATTCTTTTATAGCTCTTCAGATAATTTTCCTTCATATTTTTTGCAGAGGTTCATAGTGATGGTCCCAGTGGGGTAGCTGGTCCCAGTGCTCTTCCAAGGACACACCAGAGAATAAGACACAGAAGACTTGGAAGAAAAACTCAAAAAGAAGAAAAATATTGTAGTGGAAGATCATGGATAGGAAATAGAATGGGTTGACAAGACACTACATGTCTTCAGAGCTTTTCCACCATGTCTCTGTAGAACACTTCTGAAGCTTTATGAGAACTTCTATTATGGACTGCTGCAGAAATATCACCTGCATACTCTGAGATAATTTGGTTTGAATCTGATGTGTGCAAAGATTTCACTCCACAATACCAAGGAGAAAAGCTAGTGCTCCATTTCCAGAATGACAGTGGAACAAAAAGTGTAATTCTGTTTTTTCACAGATAAAACTTGAAATTTTTAGTGTTACTAAACATTATTGCAAGTGTTGTGGGTCTCACCAGAGTTCTGGAAATCAATCTCCACAATATTTTGCCCCACTCGAGCCCAAGAGTAGTTGGATGACTGGAAACCCCCACCTGGGTGGGGTTGGTCACAGGAGTCCAGAGCACATGAAACCCATTGCCCTGAGATGCACATGGTTACATCCTGTTGTCCTTGGATTTTGTGGTAGAGGAGACCACACTAGGATCCAAGGATGTCGCTATTTCTTGCTTTTCTCTCTTTCTCCCCTTTTCTACATCTAATTTCCTCTCCTGAAATATGGGTAACTTTAGGCTGAATGGGTAGGGTTGGAGAAGTCAATGCTCTCTAGGAAGCTTCATTTTGACTGTTTATTTTGACTCCTTGTACCTTAAGCCTGCTCTAAATAACCTTGCTGAGCAAGGACTGGGGCTCAAATCTTATACCATAGAAGAAAATGCCAGATTTTTCAGGAGGCACCATGCAGCAGAAATCACTACCAATATGTGATTTTTCCTCCAAGTTCTTTCATTACCCAGGAAACCTTACTTGCTCAGACACTTTGATATTATACTTCATCACACACAACTCACCCTCTCTGTTCAGTTTTATGAAAACATTATTATGCAGCCATGCAACACAAGCACTGTCTTATTTTTGTGTTTTGAATTGGGCACACACAAGAAAATTCTGGGATAGAAGGACATTATATAGGGTTCAGTGGAGACTTGGTAGGGAGCATTTATGTTCTGGATGATGCCAGTCCGTGCCATTTGGCATAGGCTCAGAGAATAATTCCAAGCTTGTTGCTTTTAGTGAATATCTATAGTCTATAAGCCTTATGAATGCAACAGTGTAAGAGATTTAATAGCACATGTAAAATTTAATATTTCATTATCTTAAATGAAATTTTATTATTCATAAAAAATATTCACTTCTAGCATTTTGAATGATTGGCTGATTCTATCACATACACATGGAGCTCTGAAGGGAATGTAGGGAATAAAACTGAGTAAAAGTCTTTAAATAAGAGAAGCATTAACCTCAAATTATCTTCTAATACTGCATCTGCCCTGGATGAATGATGGAAGCCATGAAAGAGCTATCGGAAAAGAATTTTCTTCATGAAATTTGAATCTCTGGCTCCCTATATTAACTTGTTGATAATATTTACAGCAGAAGATTTTCTGTAGCTTTTGAAATGTATGTCTTTATGTTAAATGCTCAATATATGTTCAATGCGCATAGCATGGTTCTTTAGCAAGATTATTCCATGTATCTTATGCTATTCATTATTTTGCTGTTTGGTAGTTGCTTATTAAGTCCTCTATATCTAAGCATAAAAATGCAGAGAAAATAGAATAAAATATGATTGTATGCAATAAATATGAGGAAATACACAAAGAATCCTTTATAGGAATAATAAAGGAAAGATCCTTATATTTACTCTTCTTACACTTAGCATATAAATACACATGCATATGCCTTGAAACCTAAAAGCTAATTCTGAAAGTTCTTTGTGGGTTTACCAGCCAGTGTATTTATTTAAAAATAACACTGTGTTATTTGTAAAAGGCTGTGGAAATATTGCAAACTTATGTGTAAACACATAGCATGATAGTGGCAACTCAGGAGGTGGAATATCAGCTTCTGTGTCATGCTTGTACAGAGGCATTAAGAATTTCATCATAGCAAGAGAGTCTGCTATTCACTAAATTGCAGAGCATTTTATGTAGGGACTATCATTTAACATGTTTCACTGTATTGTCAAAAAGGCAATAAACTGTGACAAAGATCTTCATGTTTTTGAATGAAAAATATTTACAGACTGAAAATTGTTGCTTGGTAAGTCAACTATGCAACCTCATTCAAAATGAAAAGAAATGTCAAACATTTAGTATTTAGTCCTAAGAAATAGCCTCATTTTTAATGTAGCACTAAGAAAACATATAATTGAAAAATTTAACAGAGAGTGAGCTAGAAAACTGCAATTACATGGAAGACACTGCTTGCATTCTAGGCATTTTGAATGGCGATCTTTTCTAAAAGTCCCAGCATGGTAACTGCTATAGAAAGGTAACAAACAAATAAATAAATAAATAAATAAATAAATAAATAAATCAAACAAAAGCAGCAAAAATAAAATATCCTGTCAGAAGACAGTACTGAAGTTGTTTATCAGAGATATATAATAGATGAGAAATACAATGCACTAACTTCATGTGGGTGAAATTATATATATATAAAAGAGCAGTACATTTTCCTTTACACTCTGTAGTTGTGTGTTATCACTGAATCATTATTTATTAGCAGTCGTAATGACTGTTCTCCATCCATGGACTTCAAATATTGTCATTGAAATAGGGGTTGTTGTTTGGTTTTGCTTCTCTAATCTGGTTAATCATTTGCTTGTACATATTCCTCGGCAAAATTGTATTCCTATGGAGAATTATACAGGAGATGTGCCTCCCAGCCAGGATCACACAAGAAGCCCTAATACGCTGTGCTACTTGTGCTGAATTCTAGCTCCTTCCAAGGCCCAGTTCACTCAAATTCCTTGATGCCTCTAGTTCTTATTTATGGCAGTCTTGTTTTTATTGTTCTAAGTCACTTTGAGGTTAAGCACATGCTTGGAAATCTGGTTCACTTGAGATCTGAGAAACTGACCTGAAATTGCACATTTTACATGGTATAAATAAGAAATTTGCAATCAGTATAGCAACATCTGCCACACTTTGCAATAACAAACTCAGTAGGAACACATTCAGGAGCGGATCATGGCAACAGAGGAATTGCTGAACTTAATTTTTTTTCTATTTTATTTTATCAAGCTAAATCCAGTGGTTTTGTCACTGGGACTGTAGTGCTCATTTACCAACCACCAGGTTATTATTAGATGTTCTTAGTTCTACATAAATTCTGAACAGAAACTTCTAAATAAATCAGCATTTTCAAGTGTCATAGATGAAAGCACTTATAATTATTCAAAATATAAGGTTCAATGTGATTTCAAAATCTAGATTTCTGCTTGAAACACAGTAAAATATGTAGTGCATTATTTGATGAATAATTAACCAAAAAGTTAAGTTAAAGTAATAAAACCATACTAGCTCAAAGTTTAATGGAAAAATCTACCCTTGCCCATCCTTTCCGCTCTTGGTCCCACTAAATACCTCCCACCACCACTTCACATTTCAGTTTAAAACATGTTTTCAAATAATGTTGACGTAGAAAAAAAAGTCAGAGTACTCAAGTACAGGCAAATCGGCAAACTGTTCTAGTGCTGTATGGTGCCCCAGCCAGAGAGATTCAGCTACTTAGACCACAGGCCTCACTTTGAGAAACCTACTCCTCTAGGGGCTGATGGGCTCTGTCTGTAAGACAAGGGGAAGAATATCCTCAGTAACGAGCTTGCCCAGCTGGTGAAAAGGACTTTAAAGTTTCTGGAGGAGGGGAACCTCAATCCATCCCAATCCTACTACTTTGATGCTAGTGGCAGTGGGACAAGCCCTGAGCCTGGAGATGGAATTTCAGACATTCCAATCAGTAAGCCAGTTTCATTGGGGCCCCACTTTAAAAACCTCTATTCAAGCAGATTACATCGTTGTTTCCAATCTGGACAGACATGGATGTGATAGATGGGCCACTTGGTGGATAAAAAAATGTGGCTGGATGGTCACACTCACAAGTTGCTTTCCAAGTCCAAGTGGAGGTCACTGACAAATGGTGTTTCTCTAGGGTTAATGGTGGAACTAGCACAGTTGAATAAATTTGCTGGTGACATGGACAGTTGCACAGAGTGCATCCTTAGCAAGTTTGCTGATAACACAAAGCTGTGTGGTGTTACCAGCATGCTGGAGTAGAGGGATGCCATCCACAGGCATCATGACAGGCTTGAGAAGAGGGCCTGTGTGAACCTCATGGAGCTCAACAAGGCCAAGACCAAGGTCCAACACATTAGTTGGGAAAATCCCAAGCATAGGTATCGGCTGGGAGGAGAATGGATTGACAGACTCTCTGAGAAGAAGGACTTGAAGGTGTTGATTGATGACAAACTCAAAAGAAGCTGATAATGTGCACACACAGCCCAGAAACCAATTGTATCCTGGGCTGCAGTAAAAGAATGCAGAAAGCAGGTTGAAGGAGATGATTCTGCCCCTCTACTCTGCCCTCATGACACTCTACCTTGGGACATGCATCCAACGCCTGGGCTCCCAAAGAAGTGCATGGATCAGATGGACTGAGTCCAGAGGAGAGACAGAAGATGATCAGAAAGTTGGAGAACCTCTTCTATGAAGACAGCCAGAGGGAGTTGGGGTTGTCAAGTATGGAGAACAGAAGGCTTTGGGAACACCTTATTGCAGTCTTCCAGCACCTGGAAGGGGTGGAAAGGGGACAAAAAAATGCTGGGGAAGGACTTTTGACAAGAGTGTGTAGTGGTAGTATGAGGGAGAATGGCTTTAAACTGAAAGATAGGAGGTTTAGATTATATATATATAAATGATTTTTTTTTACCATAAGGGTAGTGAGACACAGACACAGATTGCCCAGGGAAGCTGTAGATGTACTATCCCTGGAAGTGTTCAAGACCAGGCTGGATGGGACTCTAGAAAACCTGGTCTACTGAAAGGTGTTCCTGTCCATGGCAGGGGGGGTTGGAACTAGATGACTTTAAGATCCTTTCAAACCAAAACTACTCTATGATTCTATGTGTTTAAATAAAGGGGTTTTGATAAAGTGAGAGCTAGAGTTCTTAAATTAGGTTTCAGCAACATTTTAGATTGAATTGACATTTCCTTGCTAAATTTATCCTTTTTCTGTCATGGTGGAACAGAAAAGGTTAATGAGAACCTGAAGTTTGCAGTAGAAAGTTCCTTGACGTATTGATTTGTTTTGTTTTGTTTTGTTTTTCCTTGCTCGAGATGTCACATGCTGCCTAGCAGAGTCTGTGTTTCTTAAGCACACTTGTTGAAGCCGTCTACCTATGGAGCATATTTTCCAAGGCTGTACCAGCATCATTTATGACTCCAAGCAGAGTGCTCTTAACTCTGGAGATGTGTTGTAGAAGCAGGGTCTCTTGCCTGCTGCTCACCACCTACAGTCTGCCAGTTCCATTTGTCTCCGAAAGATCACACTCGTAATTCCACATAAAGAAAGGTAACTTTGTTGGAAATTAGCTTCAAAAGTAGACCAGGCTTCCTCCTTGACAAATGCTGAATGATTAATATGGTGGGTTAACACAGAGGTACTAAGTGAAAAATACAAACACATAAAACTTCAAGCAAGGGAGAGATTGTAAGATATTTTTGTGATCATTTTAGATAGAGTCCAAACTGTTGCTAATATGAAGTGTCATATTTTTGTCTAACTTTACAGACCATATTTAAAATTATTAAATACCAGTAAGGCATGTAACACTTCTATGTAAAGCCAAGCTGTACACTAAAACTAGTATTTTATCAGTATCTTATCAGTAATCTCATAGTATTAAACTAGTATCTTATCAGTAATCTCATAGTGAATTAGGATGTAAGGTAAACTTTTGAGGGTATGAGAGCTGCATTTAGAAGTCCCTACTCTACAAAACTCCTCCGGGTTTGTTCCAACAGTGGCATAGCTGTACAAATAGAGACCACCAAACAGGTCCATTGTAGAAACACCTGGATTTTAAAGTCTAAGTTTTCTCACATTTTAACATATATCGGTTATAATATTTTGCAACCTGACAATTAGAATTCAAAACAAGAGCAGCAGCTCAGTTTCCTGTTGAGAATATGACTAAAGAAAGTGTTTACAGTTTCTGCACTGCAATCATTAGTAAATAAGTCTTTTTTTCCTGACCAGCTGAGGTTTGGTTGGCTGCTTTTTTCCACTTTCTTGATCAAAGACTAAGAAATCTCTCTTCAGTCATTATTGATTATTCAGTCAGATGACTGATCAATGGCAGTGATTAGAAAAAAGAGATATTTACTAAACCCAGACCACCACCTGATCTGAAAATAGCTGATTATTTTTCTGTGACAGTCTGTGGTGCTCAGGTTTCATCAGGAGAAATCTTAAATGGTCTTTATTTTAAACACACATATATATGTGTGTGTGTGAGTATGTAAAAATAGAGGTGTAAAAAAGAAAAAAATTAGGTGTATCTTTTTATAGGTTGATGTTGCACCTGGCTGTTCTATTTCCAGTTTTCAGTGTTGGGGGCTGAAATTTGCAAATAACTTGGAAAAATCAAAGAGCTAACAGTAAAGTCAACAGACATCCAAATCAGTCTTAAGTGCACACCTTAATTCATCTTGTGGAAGAAGGCTTGCACGATCAAGGCCTAAACTGTGTCTTGGTTTATGTTCAAGTTCTTTATGTTAATGCAGGCACTCATTATTTTTTGTAACAACTTTTTTCAAAGTGTAACTATTCAACAGATTAGGAACTCAGGAATAAAAAATAAAGTAATATAAGCAACAAAAGGCGATTGGTTCCAGGAGAAAACTCTGTTAGTTTTATGCTTAATGTATAATTTTAACTTTAAGAGACAGATCTGTGTTGAAGCATGTAATTTCAATTCTATCAATAATCTGTTCATAAAACAAAAAAGTTAATTCACAAATTACAGAGAAAGCATTCTGGAAACCACATGATGTCATATGGTTTGATTATGATTTCAGAACTTTGTATTCTTTGCTTCACACAGCTGTACATGCTCTGGGCATAACAAGTCTTTGCAAGTCAATGTATCATAGTTCAATTACTCACCCTGGAGCAAATGCAAGGTATTAAACCCCAGCATTGAGTAGAAAAGATATGAAATGAGAGAGAAAATGGTGTTTAACTCCCTTGCGATTTTTACAAATATGTGGAGAGAGAAGGGAAAGATGGAAAAGTTAAAACTCGAGTTTTGAACTTTGCCTTTCTGCCAGTATAATTTGCAGAAACAGTAAATAAAAGTTAAATAATAGTAATGGTTGAGATATGAAAAAAATTAGGCACTGTTCAAAACACAGAAACAGTGTATAACAAGTAGTTGTTCTTGCTGTCTGTATTTGACATATATTGAAAATAGGTTTGTAATATTTTTCACCCTCTCAGTTTTCTGAGGAAATGTAAATTTACTATTACAAGGAAATATATTGAGCAGGATAGTGGTGTTACATTGACAAGCATTCTAGAAATTCAAATTCATTTCATTCAGCTCTTACTGTAAATGCATCTTTCTCATAGATAGCTACGACTCACGAATACACAGAATATACATATGAGCAAGAAATTGCAGATTTATCTGTTAGACTAAGTTTATTTGTAGAGAAATGAAAAATAATAAAAATACAAGGTTTGGTGGCACATGAGAAAACCTGAGGAAGGATTTTTGAAAGAAAAAATACCAGTGGTACAATTTTTCAAAGACCCCAAAGCTGCATAGGTATGAATTGCTTACTTAAATGGAATTTGGACTCGATTTTTTGTAATTATGATTTAATTGTATGCTCCTGAGATGCTTCAGTAAGAAACATAGCCACAATAAGCATGCTCTATGATCAATTAAAAGATGAATCAGCTGTTGCAGAAAGTGATTTAAACCTTAGAGGGGTTGAAGGTGTTTACTGGTATCCATAGATCATGTAGAGATTCAGGCCAATTGCAATCCCAAATTAGATTCCTCAGTAGGATGTCTTTTTGTGAGATAATTCAATAATTTGTGACAAACTTCTGTTTAACTCTGAACAGAACAGAGCAGAACAGCAGCTTCCTTTGCTGCTTAATATTGATATTAGATATTGAAAAAGCAAGCTTGTTTTCTTTGTCCAACCCCACAGATGGGTACTGATTACTCATGTAGATACAGTGGACTTTCAGCCTTAAAAAAGTACCTGTTATAACAATTCCAAAATGCCCCCTTTTAAACTCAAAGAGGAATAGAAATGAAGCAATGTGTCACACAGCAGAGTTAGAAAGGCAGGTTTTTTTCAGAAAAGCAGCCTTTTCCCATATGACATGTCAAAGATAGATCTGCTATTTTCTTCTGGTTTGTATTAGAGGAGTCAAGACTGCCTGTATTTCCCACAGGAAAATGAGGTGTGGTATCTATAGGAGCAACTGATGGCTTTGCATTCATGAAACCTGAACTCTCATGAGGTATAGCCTTCAGAGCTACTGTATCTAGGGAAGCAAATTCTGCTAGAAACTCAGAAAGAGGCCCTGTTTGATGTGATAATGAGATGATTATTAGAAAATATTTTAACCGCTTGTGGAGAGTGCCCTATGATGGTTTGATAAAAGTATATCACTGAATAACAGATAGGTAAAGCTGTATACATGTATGTTGCATGCTTATTTAGTGAGATGGTCAAACAATATCAATTTGAAAAATTCCAGGTTTTTTGATTTGTTTTCTCTGATTCATATATTAATAGAGCAGAAAAAAATCAATAATTTCTCTGGAATCAGACTTCAGCAGACAGTTATGAAGCTGGGCATGGCATGATTTGATCTCCACATTTACTATATTTTAAATTGCTAGGGCAAAAAGAAATCCTTTGCTAAAATATTAGCAATTGAAGAGCATTCCATTGAAGGGACAAATGTTATGATCCTGTTTTCTGAGCCAGATTCTGCTTTAAAAGAAACTTAAGAAAGTAACTTAAAAAAATGTCACCTGTTAATTTTTTTTATAGTTATTTTCCACATCATTGCATCTAATGTTAGGAGGAATTGAAGCACAAAAAAAGTCTGTGATGTTCACTGAGAGTGACTCATTGGTCACTCAATGATGGCTTTCATTCAGTGAAAGCCTCAGTGATGAGGCAGAAGAACAAAGACCTGTATTTGTCACTCTGCTAGAGAGACAGTCAAAGATGTTTCAAGTAGGTACCTTTTACTAAATTCCAAGTTGAAGCCTGATTCAGGCTTAAATGCTGCCTTTAGGTATAGTCCAAAGTATGGGAGAAATGAGAATGTTTAAAGCCTCTCGAGGCATTGCTGAGGAGTACCTTTAAAGTAATTTAAAAGAGATGACTTTTCTGCAGCACAGGTCCCTGTTATGCTGGAGTGAGAGTAAGGGTTTTATTCAGCTTATAGCTGCTTAAACCTGTCTGCTTTTAGACTGGTAAAGCTTTCTCACCTTAAAGAAACTAAGAGCATAGGTTTAGGAAAGATTTAAGTTATCTGGATATAATGTGAATATATAAAAGTATAAGAGAAGGGTTTGTGAGCCTTTTCTGCAACGTCTGTCTTCAGTGGTGGTGTGAAAGCACAGACTATTGCTGCAGGACATAATGTGTGTTTTCTGCCTCCCTCATATGAATAGAGCCACTTGCTTTCAGAGAATAAAAAAAATAAATTATGAATGCTTACAGGTGACTACTAATTGAATGCATGTGTGCTGGGGGGCAACATGCAAACGTGAACTTCTGAATTCCCTGACAAAAGCCTGCTACTCCTGTGACCAGGACAGGCTGGTGGTAGATTTTGATAATAGCCAGATTTCAAAAAAGAAAGTGCTGCATCATACAGAGGCACAAGACAGAATCACCTATTTGAAGGCTCGTCATACGTTACTCTTCTGCACACAGGCTACTAAAGTGAAGAGAGTGAGGCTTTCAGGGGCTTGAAGAGCTGGTGTCCAAATGAGTGTTCCCAAAAAGCAGATCTGGTTTCAGAAAGATGAAGCTCCTGACTGGAGACAGACTCCTAGAAATGGGGTGAGATCCTGAAGATGGGACCGATGAACAGAGAATGGTGCTGGAGCTGTGGCCACTAACAGCTGAGACAGGCAACACTGAGTGATGGCACAGAAGGAGCCAGCACGACTTTCTGCCCAACTGACCCAGGGCAGTGGCCACCTTCCCACGGGAAGTCCAGAGAGTGGGTATGTGAAACTATAGTGTGGGCTAAAGGATGTTGTCTGTGGGAGAATAGAATGAAAGAGAATAGAGATAGTGCAGAAGGTGATCTCACCCCTGAGGAGCTGCAGCTGTACTAATCACCAAAGATTAGTAACAGGCCTGCCCTTAATAGCCCACAGCTGTGTCCAGTAAGGATGAGTGCTATGAAAGAGTAATCATGGAGAAGGTATGGAAGTTTTGCAATAAGATGGCAACAGTTGTCTTCTTTATTCTTGAATAAATTGCAGACAGACAATCAAGGTGCTAGTATTCAAAGGTGTACAAGCTTTCATCACCCCAGCAGTTGTTACTGTAAACAGGAGCCCATGATACAATAAGTTTTATGTGTTTGTTTGTTTCTCCCACCAGAAAGCTGTTTCAGACTCCTTGATGTGTGTCTGGATGAAGCACAGGTGTCTTAATCACTGCAGGAGGTTATCCTTGGAATTGTCAGATTCTAAATTAATTGTTTTAAAGGATGTGCTATATTACTTTCTAAACAAGAATTGTTTTATTATTATTATTATAAAGTGCATCTTATTGCTGTGCTACTCATTAGGATGTTTCCTCTGTGTCAGGTCAATAGTCCATAATAGCCCTTGCTGTCCTGTCCCCCATTTGGACACATACACACTTCTGTGGCTTGAATCCTATGACTTTTCTAATTCATGTACCTTCACAAAATTAGCCACTCAATATTAATACCTTAATGGAAATATTTCAGGATATTAATAACATTGCTAAAATATTTCAGAATAAAGAATGAAATCTGTATGTCACCCTTCCAGTCCCATTTCTCTCTAAACCTATTTTTGCCCTCAGTTATGTAAGGATGAGGAAATGGCATAATTTTTGTTTTGTTTTTTAAAATTATTATTATTTGTTTGTTTTTTGTGGGTTTTTTGTGTTTTTTTTTCTTTTTTAAACTAGCTAAATTGCTGTGGTATACGTATTTCTTCATGAAATACCCTCTGAGTCTCAGTTCCCTCTTTTCCTAGCAGAGATGACTTCTCAGAAGATCCAAGCTCTGCAATATCAGTGTGTTGTTAATATCTCTTCTGTAAACTCTTAAGTGAATCTGGCAGTTGGTAGTGATTATTAACCTTGCACTGAACCAGCAATTAATCTGTTCAGGCTGCAGAGGAAGAAGAAAGAGAGAGAGAAAGAACGAAGGAACACAACCTGCTCTGGCTCAGTGATTCTGGTGAATCTGAGTACCCTGGTCTGATATTGTTAAAACTCATTAGTATTCTCTATCTAATCTGCAGATTTAATTCATTACATACATCATTTCCCCATAGCCTATACACCCATTTGTAATTTCTATGACATATTTTTCATCTGCATGCTTTATCCTTGGCAGAGAAAACATGAGGTTAGGAAACAAAACCTTTGATAAATATGCATTTAGTGGTGTGTGAAGTAATAATAGAAAAAAACCCTGGGCTTTTTTTATTCCATGCTGCATTCTGCTGCATCATCCTGACCACAGAGTGAAGCAAAATTTGGCTCTATATACATTTAAAATTATCTTATTGCTGTTGGCATATCATTGAACTTTATGGACAATGCATTATCATTTTATTGTCAAGTCAGAAATGAGTAAACATAACTGCATTTTCCAATGTTATTTGACTTATCTTTCTGGGGAGACCAGACAGGTAAGTAATTTATGGCTGCATCTTTACCCAGTCTGACATATTTGTTAGATGTAGGAATTTCAGAGGTCTCACCACCTAAAGGCAAGGGTGAAAACCAATCAGGCATGTAAGTGTGGCTGTATGGAGCCAGTGAGCAAAATGCAGAGCTCTGTTTTCAGCTTTCACCAGCACCAGTTGTCCACAGAGCAGCAAAAGGGAAAGACATATGTAAAGAAAAATAATTTTCTTATTTAAATACCCAGCAGTCTATAGCTCTTGGCATTTCTGATCCAAAGGATCACGTTTTCTTTATTTCTCAAATTTTTACCATCTACAGTATTCTGTGCCTAGTTGTGAAACTTCTACTTATATGTGATGTGAATATTTTAATTTTTTGTAGCAATTTTTTGTTTCATTATGGCCTTAAATTCTTCTTCTAAGACAAAAAGAAAAATCATTTTCTCTTTTCTGACTCAATTCTAGTCACAATATTTATACAGCTCCATCATACAGCCCCTCAGCCATTTCTTTACCTAGATGAAACGACTTAGTCTATCCAATCTTTTCTTGTTCAGGAGCTGTTCCGTAACTTTTTTTTTCATTGCTGTCTCTAAGCCTTTTCCTATTCTGCTACATTCTTTTTGAGATGAAGAGACCAGAACTGCACATAACATCGAAGATGCTGACACACACTGAAATTATACAGTGGGTGAATGTGTAATTACATCCTTTCCTCTCCACTTACTGCAGGTTTTTCTGTCATCCTCAGACACCTCTATGAAACCTCTCCTTGCTCTGTGAAAATAAATACCTTCCAGGGGTAATGATTTAGGTACTCTGTAAGACTGCTAAAGCCATTAGGTACCTCCCAGTCCCACCTCACTTTATAGGTAGTATATCTTCATAATATGCCACCATGACTACGTGTAATTTTAGTCCATATGTCTTGAGATTGCATTTTGCCTTTTGCAAACATGAGACCGCTTGCAAAATTCTCTTTAGCTGTGCTCAGAAACATTTGCATTCTTTGAGCATCTCAGTTCTTCCTGATGTCCCCTTGCTTGTTGATATACATTATCACATAATCATTTGCCTGATTTGTCTCAAAATCCCAGGAGAGATAAAGGAACTATCTTTGCTTCTAAGCTGCTGAGACCCTTCATATTATATGTTGGTTTTTTCATTTAATGAGATATTTTTCTGTAGGTTTTTTGACTCAGAGAGCCCTATCTGTAGTAAAGTCTTTCACAGACAGGTCTAGTGAGAAATCTTCAAGGTTGATCATTTCCTGAGGAATTTACTAATCATAATTTATAAGGTTAAAAATGTGTATACAAAGCACATAACTGGAAAAGTGTCTCAATACTCTCAATTCATTGAAACACTCAGATTATTTCAAAACAACTTCTTATGGTTAACTGTTATATAAGTCTGATATAATAAAAAAAACTTCATATATTTTCAAGTGAAAGAAGATTTGTGGGGAGTGGTAATGTTTGTAATTTGGCCAATTTCTGTAACATAAAAAAACAAAGCAAGGGCAAAAAACTACACCAACCCCAAACAACCCAAACTAGCATCCTCTCTTGTAGTAGTAATGACAAGGAGAAATCCTTCTGGGAGGTCTAAAGTTTCTTATAGAAATGAGGAGACATCAAGAGATGTTCCTCCACTGAAGTTCTTTGTGCCAAATATTTCAGATTGCAAAAGTCATATTAAATTCTAAGGGTTCCTATAAATGGATCCCTGGAAAGGCAAAAACTGGCACAGACATACATGGAAGAATATATACACATTTATAAACAACTCTCCCACTGTCAGTTACAACCCTGAAGTTAATATTTGCTTCTGGGCTCATATTTGATTGAGTCAGTGATTTTCTAGTCATAAAAATTTTCCTCAGTCTTCATTGGCCCTTGGCTTGCCTGCTACCTGTTGACTTTTCTTAGCACTTGCATGAGTCACAGTATCTCAGCTCCTTACACTGAGATCAGTCTCAAGAATCAATGCTTTAGCTCTGTAGATGTTTCCTGAAAAAGAAATTCCTCAGAACATCTAAATACATAAGAGGTAAAATTAATATCTTTCACAACAGTGACAGGTAAGGGCAATGGAAACATGGCAGAATCACTGATCAGGGCAAATGATGGCTTACACAATGTTTGCTTCTTTCAGATCCATATAAGAGGTTTTACACACTGACCTTTAGACACGCAGGCATACACGGGCCTAAGCGTATGGAGAGACACATCCCTGATCCCATGGAATAGGCTTTGCTACTCTTGTTTCTCTTGCTATTATTTGGCTTATCAGGTTATTCTCAGACCTGACAGAGGCATCTCCATGGGGCTCTGAGGAGGTCAGGTGTGTGGCAGGAACCAATGATTTTGGATGTTTTGTTCCTATGGTTATGATGTGGTCAACATTCCCACAGATGCTAACTCTGATCTTTCCCACAGGGAAGAGACTATTTTTGTTCTTCCTCGTTTAGTCCATCCAGACAAGATTACTAGGGTAAAGGGCAGAGTATTTTCCCTCAATAATCTAAATAATCAGATGATATTACAGAATTTAGTTGCCCTGTATCGCTGAACACACAGTGCTACCAGGAGGACATGCAGGCTCTTCCACAGTGCCTCTTCAGGTGGCCATTACCTCACCCATTTGGTGTCTGAGAGTTTTAATTCTCTAAACTGTAAAGTCAAATACTAACACCCATTTTCTTAATCACCTCTAAATAGGCATAAGCACATATTACAGACTGATTTTAGAGAAACAGCAAGCTATTCCATTTGCTGTCCATCTGCATTTGAACAGTATTCATAGCACTTGAAAATACCTTTTTTTAATGGATTATGTCCTATATGTCAGTGAATTATCTGTACCAAATTGCCAGTATGTTTCAGGGAAAATTCTTCTGTGAAGAGCAGGTGTCTCCCACACAGTGTGAGACTGTGTGTGCTCCTCTCCAAAGCAGTGTCACATACTTCCACTGGAAGTGGCAGCTCCTTTCATCAGAGATGCAGACCTTCAGTAGTTATTGAGTTTGGATGATGAGATAGTATTAGCTTTGAGTAGGAATAGTTTGGGGTTTTTTGTGTGATTGCCTATGAAAATAGGTCTTATGTAATTCTGTATTGTTTTATGTATTTATAATAAGTTTTATGTATTTTTACTAGTTTTGTCAATTCCCATTTGTCTTTTTCCTTTACAGTCAACCAATTTTATCCAGAATTGCTTATAAGCCCTTACATTATTTTCAACCAAATTTGAAAGAGTAGCAAGAACATAATTATGGACAATAAAATATTTATTAAATATGCATAAGAAAATGAAATTAGCACACCTAATGACAAAAAAATCTAGGAAGAACTCAGCCTCAAATCTTTCATTTGGTAATAGCCAGGTTGCTGTCTGTAATGAGCCTTGCAGAACTATTTTTTCACAGATGAACATTTCACGATTAAGCACTGGGTCTGTAGGTGTACAAACAGGTGTGAAACTAGGTTTCATTACTTTTCCTTCTTATTGAAAAAATTGATAAATAACCTCTTTCATTACTCTACTGTTTTCCAAAATATTTTTTGTACCGGATGAGGATGTCTGCACAATGACCCATGTTCTTGAATGCAGTCACTGTTATGAAAAAGGGGAAGTTGTGCATTGTTTTATTAGTCTGAAGACTCTGTTAAAACAAAGCCGGATTTTATACTAGAAATTAGCTTCCAAAAGACTTCTCAATGTTCTTCCTCTTTCAGAGGCTTTCTTAAGAATTATCCATCCTATCTTCACTGTTGGTAACTCAGACCACAGCACAAGGGAGATATATTTATGGCTATTGAATAGTAGATGCAGAAAGATCTTGGTGTACAATTAATTTTCCAGGAAGACTAGAATAATTCAAAGTCTGCCCACACCTCCATATATCCTGACAAATTTTTCCACCATAATTAGAATGACATTCAAAATAACAGCTACCATTTTCCCTGAAAACATAAACAAACAAACCTTCCCCAATTAGTTTCACAAGACCACTGAGCGAGCAGAGCTAAAGATTCCATTAGGAGCTTACTATGCTAATCTAATTAGCCTGGGAAACACTCACATAATATGGAACCGGAACCAATAAAAATTCTGAAAAGCTAAATTTACACTTCAGTCACAAAAAGGATTATGCAGACATTTTACCATTCTTTTGCTTATAATTTTCATGAGCAATAAGCAGAACAAACACAGTTCTTATCTGAAGGGTCACATGCAAATATGCATGACATGGTCTGAGTATTCTTTGACATGAAAAAAATAGCAGAATTAATTTATGAGCTTTAATGTAATCCATAAACAATTTACACACTGTGTTGTTTTTTCAGTGAGGAGAAAATATATTCAGCCTCCTAAAATAATTTTGGAGCTTTTAACAATTAGAAATTCTTCTAAATCTAGATTCCACTTCTACCAGTTATATAAGCTTATGTGGAACTTACTCATAAGAATGCTCTCAACAGTTGTCAAAGTAACAGGAGCTCATCTTTGTGGGTTTTGCATCATAGCTTTTAGTGAAAGAAGAAAATACTACTCTTAAATCAGCAACAGAAATTGCAGAAAGTGGCTTAGCTGTTTTCAAGGACAGAGACTCAGAAGCATGTTATAAAGCATGAGATATTTCCTTGAACTTTTCCATCTAAAGTGAAATCTGCATTTAGTTTACCGAACAAAATGAAGTAAATCTGCATGAAGTAATATGTAGTTCTAAACATGCAAATGCATTTAGACAACAGCAATGTTGAAAAAAAAATCAGCACTGAAGAAGCAGCATGGCAGCATGATCATTGAAAAAGTTTTGTTGTAGTGAAATTGTGGGTCAATGTGCCCTTCATCATCACTTCAGCCACTCCACAGCGCTTGTCTGGACAGCAAATCTCCCTCATTCTGAAACTTCTGTCTCCCGCTTGCCTATTATTTTGCTATGCATCAGGTAGCTTCGAGGCAGCTTAATTGTTTCTTCACACTATGTAAACCATTTAACTTCTCTGGCATCCTGCAGAAATTAAGCTCATTATAGACCCAGTGGCCCAAATGACACCACTTTCCCACAAGGTGCAGCAGGGAACCGTATTAGTGGTAAAGCTCAAAGGAAAAAATATATCACCTGTGACACATGGCTGTAGAGGGACTGGAAGAAGAAAGTGATTTGTCAAATTATATTTGTAGTGGTCAGGTGAGGTTAAAAATGGTCAAGGGTTACAAATACTGATTCAGAATCTTGTCAGAAAAACTGGCAAGGGTTATTCTCTTTCATTATGATGCAACCTCCCCCCCACCCCTTCCCGCCTCCTCCCCTCTGATTTCCCCTCTACGCTCTGTCATCCTAAGACATCTGAAATCCTTATCCTTTGACCTAAATTGGAATGAAATTAGTTAAACAGTAGAATAACTGTAAAAGACTAAATGAGAAAGGGGGAGAAATCCAGGCATTATTATTCAGTAGGATTTGTTGGTCAAATAAAGATTAAATTGAGTGAAAGTGATAGAATTTTGCCCAGCATTTGTTTGAAAGCTAGTCTTTTTGGGTTAGAAACTGGTGTTGAATCTGAGTGCTCCAAAATGTGATTCAGAACACGATTTTCTCTAAATGTACTTGCCAGAGGTAAATGTAATAATTTATGGAGTGTGCAGAAAATGTTTTCTTCAGCTATTTGCTATTCAGAAAGGGTTTTCCTTTGCTCTTACTGTTGGGCTTTTATGCTGGCAGTCTTATTAAGGTCAAGCCCTATCAAAATATTACCTCTGGGGTCAAAAGGGTAGTGTAGTCCTTCCCAAGGCTATTACACATTTTGGTGATCAACTGCTAGAGGGCACTTAAGAGAGATCCAGAGCAGTACACCAGCCCCAGGAGAATGAAACAACATCTAGTTTTTGACAGCTTCCTGTAGTCATGAACTGGGAGATTTATGAGGTTAGATTTGATCTCTAGTCCTTCTAAAGCCAGGTATGCTGTATGCTGCATTACTAAACAGGCTAGTAGGCAAAGCTAATATAGCTTCTTAAAGGTGAACTTGAAAGGCTACTTTTAAATCTCCAGCTAGCTAGCTAAATCCATTTTAATGCCAGCTGTGAGAATTAGGGAAATGCAATCTCACAGGTACATTTTATTAAAGCAAACAGCTAAAGCAACACTCTGTCTACTTTCTGGTAATGTTTCTTCAGCAGTAATGGAAGCACAAGCCTAGAAAAAGTGAATTTTCATTTGTGTTGTTTAAAATTTCTAATATTCTCCTGTGTTGAAAGTAGTCAGGACCATGTCTTCATTCCTGTTCTGTAAGCCCTAGATCAGTATCATCTTACTCAGCACCTTAAACATGCTAGGAACTTCTAAAACTTTTATCCTCTTTTTATGTTGTGTTACATTCATTTAAGCAATTAAAAATTAAATGAGAAATCTAGTAACCTCCTCATAAAGAGCAAGTTTTGAGAGACAAACTGTTAAATGGCACCTTACTCTTCTGCATATTTTGTACTGTGAAAGAAAAAGTAAAGATTAAAAAGCATTTGAGTACTTAAACGGCACCAAAATCAGCCTCAGTATTTTACAGATATGATAACACTGCTGAAGTATCTATGAAACACACAGTTTCATGCTTTTGATTGGAGCACAACTTTGAATTGCCCTGTTATTATTACTAGTGCCCCAGAATCTGGTACTTGAAATGCCAGACCTCAAAGTCTGTGAATAAACCTTATGTCAGTCAAATAATAAGTGAAGTAAATAACTTCACGGGAAAAGGGGCTTCTTTATGGAAGACAGAATTATTCTCCCATTTGCAAACAGAAGAGAAAGTAACTTCAGGAAGAAAAGTAAAAAGTATATTCCCGAAAAACTCCAGAAAATAAATCCTGTAGGATTTATCCAAAAGGAGGATCTATGAAGCATGTGATCATACAGTAGAGAGAGTGAGGCACAAGTCATATTTTTTTACAGCCATTATTGAGTGTGTGTTGCTATCAATCTTGATTCTTCCTGAGTAAAGCCTTACTTCGTGTAGCAACCCCACTAAAACCAAAAGGCATGCTAATCTGACTCTCATCAGTGCTAAATAGATCTTTACATTTCACAAGTCTGTAATTCACCTTTCTGAGACAAATGGTTCAGACTTTCCCTTAGTATTTACCTTTTCTCCCTCATTTCTTAATTATGCTGAAATTCTAAAAGGCTTTCTGACCACACTATTTTATTTCCTTGCCTTTAATTGATATTGCTTCACAGGAGATATTATCAATTATGAAGATGATAAATGACTGGGTGTCTTTCCAGAAGCTGTTTCAGCAAGCTGTCAGACGTGAGATTTATTCCTGGCCTTAAGGTCAGGATTAGTTTTACCATCAAAATGCAAAACAAAACAGGAGAGTGAGACTTGGTTTACTTAGAAATGGTGCAACTTGTCAGGTGTGGTAGTGTGTTGTTACTTGATAATTAGTTCAAGACAAGCTTGAAGCTGCTTCAAAGTACATTTTAAATCAGACCATATTAAAGAGTCTTTGGGGAGGCATCAGTAACAATTCAGTGGAAGAATAGGATGCTGTGAATGCTTGTTATTCAAGTATTTCCTTTCCTTATGCATGAGTTATATGGAAGCAGTAAGAACATATTTCTTCTTTTTCTCTCCCTTTGATGCAGATAAAAATACAAGTCAGCCAAAATACACAGTAAACTAAGAAAGGTGAAGCAAAACTCTGCAGACTTTAATCCAATTTCTAGGTTACCAGAGATGATGACAATAAAAATAACTAATGAGAAAATCCTGAGTATGTATATTTCTAAACTATCATAATATGGAGCTTCAAACAAGAACAAAAGCAAGAAAAACAATTCAAGGTCTCTGGGATTTTTGATGCAAGTTTGCAAAAGGCATTGGATGCTGAGTTCCTAGTCCGTAAATAAGACCATGTATGAAACAAAAAAAGTATGACAGTCACAAAAGTCTTGTTAACATTTAAAAAATCAAGGAAATATTTTATTTGTGTCTTATAAAATAACTCTTTTTTTCATTAATTTAAATATTCAGTGCCTTTAAATGCAAACTTTATATTGTCATCAGTTTTCACTTCAAAGAACTCTAAAAGATATATTTGAAGCTCTATTATTCATCAACATATGGGAATTCAAGGAATTAAGTATTTCACAGAGTTAACAAGGTGGGTGAGTGTATATTGTTTACACACTTTATTTTTGTCACATTATCATCTTGAAGTATAGTAATTCTAAATAAATGGCAGGCTTATCAAATACTACAATCTGCTCAGGGTTGTTTTTTTTTTTTTTTTTTTTGGTGTCAATAATAAGATGTTGTACTTTGGATTCTGACTGCTCACAAACTAACAATTGACTGATAGATATTTTAATAGGGGGTTAGGTTCATGGAAGGATTTATGCCTGTCTGCAATGATCATACAATCAGAAAACTGTGGAATGGTCAAGAATGGAAAGGGTATCTGGAGGTCATTTGATCCAACCTCCCTGCTAAAGCAGATTCCCGCAGAGCTGATTGCCCTGGACCATGTCCATCTGGATTTTAAATGCCTCCAAGGATGGATACTCCACAACTTTCCTGGGCAATCTGTGCCAGGCCTTGGTGACCCTTACATTATAAAAGTGTTTCCTGGTGTTCAGAGGGAACCTCTTGTGTTACAGTGTACATCCATTACCTCTGGTCCGGTCAGTGAGCACATTGAAAAAACACATCTCTGTCTTTTTTATATTTTTCCTTCAGATATTTAGGTACATTAATGAGATCTCCCTGAGCTTTCTCATCTCCAGGCTGAGCAGCCTCAGTTCTCTCAGTCTTTCCACATAAAAGAGATGCTCCAGTCCCCTCATGGTCTTTGTGGCCTTTTGCCAGACTCTCTCCAATATATCCAAGCCTCTTGTGCACTGAGGAGCCCAAAACTGTGGAACACTCTGGATCTGGCCTGACCAGTGCTAAGCAGTGGTGAAAGGTGAAGAATCACCTTTCTCAACCTTCTGGCAACATCTCCTAAAACATCCCATGATACCCTTAGCCTTCTTTACTACAAAGGTATGATACCAGCTCATACTCAGCTTGGTGTCCATCAAGTGGCCTGAGTCCTTTTCTGCAAAGTTTCTTTCCATCTGGGTGGTTCCCAGCTTATATACTGGTGCATTAAGTTGGTTCCCAGCTGCATAAATTTGCATTTTCCCTCAAAAGTTTCCCTGTCAGCTTGTTTCTCCAACTTGATAAGGTCTCCCTTGGAGGCAGCACAATCCTGGTAGATAAACTAGGTAGATAAACCACTCTTCCCAGAACTTCCGGTGGTTTATAAACCACTCTTCCCAAAACTTCCCAGCTCTGTAACATAGGAAAACTCTCTGGAAGGCTCATCCACTTTTTCTTGCTGATTAGGTGGAGAGGCACCCACTACCATGTCACTTGTACCTTTCTGCTGGTATGACACCTGTATCAGTGATGAAGGACTATGCACCTTTTCTTTTCTGAACTGTACAGAACCTAGTCATGGAGAATTTTCAGGATTTTTTTAGTGGTCAAAATAAATACTTTCTTTTATTGTTCTCTGAAATTCATTGGTTTTGCTCTTTGGAGATGTAACCACAAAGGGATGATAAAGGAACATATGCACATCATATACTTTTGCTTTTTCTAAGTCATAACTGTACCATAGCTATATTCTGTCGGGTACAAGACATGATGTACTGGGGACCTGAGGGGTTTCCACTACAAGGCAGGTGATAAACAACATTCTCTATGTGATTATGGCAAAAACTATTCTGATATTCATTGGGACTGCATTGAGCAGAGCTTTCCTTATGTCTGAATTTGTGCCAGAGTAGCATACACTAGGGTAAATTACATGCATTTATGCCAAGAATAACTCCTCTGTGATTTTAGTAAAACCTTCATACAAACAAGCATACTATCTATTTTTAAAAGTGCTTTAGATGTCTATACATTCATATTTGGTTGTAGAATATCCAACAGGGTTCAGCAAGTGGTTGGCTACGATATTGTCACAAATTTTATATAAAAATAAAAGCAAAAGAAAAATCTTTGTACTTCCACTCCTTTATAAAACAGTGTGAATTTTTTTTCTTCTTTTTAATCCCACTGGTTTTATATGGGAGGAGGGAGATTCTACAAAGCTACAAAGAAATGGGAAAGAACTTCATCAGATGTGGTATTACATTATCTGCTACTATTGACAGCTTCTACCATTGACCTAATCTGTGATATGAGAGTAAAAGAGAAGTGGCACAAAACTCGCTATATCAAGATTTAAGTTCATGAAAAGGGAAAATAAAATGAAAAATAGTTATTAACCACTGAAATAAATAAAGTACAGACTCACAAAGATCATAAAATATGTTTGACCACTATGTGAAGTGGAGAAAAAAATGTAAATTAGAAACAGAACTAGATCTGTGTCCTTCCTAACTGAGGATCTCAGAGCTGGACACAGCACTCCAGGTGAGAATCCCTCCCTTGCCCTGCTGGCCATGCTGCTTTGGACACAATTGCTTTTCTGGTCTGAAAGCTCACATTGCCTGCTGGGGGATGTCCCTCCACCAGCATGCCCAAGTGCTTTTTGGCAGGGCTGCTTTTGGTCTGTTCATCCCCCAGCCTGTCTTGATACTGGAGGTTGCCCGGAACCTTGTGCAGGACCTTGCACTTTCCTAAAGCTTATGAGATTCCTATAGGTTTCCTTCTTGAGCTTGTCCCTCTGGAGAGCATTTCATCCCTCAGGTGTACCAACTGAACTGTTCAGTGTGGTGTAGTTTGCAAAGTTGTTGGGGTGTCCTCAATCCCTTTGTCTATGCTATTGATTAATTGAATAGCACTGGTCCCAGTCCAGACTCCTGAGGGGCATAATTTGTCACCAATATTTCTTGGGACACTGAGCCATTGACCCCTACCTTCTGGCTGCTGCTGTCCCATCAATTTCTTCTTCACTCATCAAATCTATTCCACTCCAATTTGGAGAGGCTGTTACTATGGCAAAGGCCTGACAGACCTTGGGTAGATGACACCTGTAGCACTCTCCCTGTCCACCAATGTAGTCATTCCATTGTAGAAAGCCACTAGGTTGGTCAGCCAGGACTTACCCACGGTGAAGCCATGCTGGCTGTCTTGAATCACCTCCCTGTCCCTCATGGGTCTTGGCACAACTTCTTCTGTTCTGTGATTTTTCCAGTGACAGAGGTGAAGGTGATGGGTTGGTGTTTTTCTGTATACTCCTTTCTACTCCAGACAACTAAAAACATTTTCATATGTCAGATGATGTTCCAAACAACAAATTCAGATTCATGCTGAAGAAATGATAACACCTGTATGACTTGCAACATAACACAAAATACAGCATTTTTGCATTTCCTGAAAGTCTGGCACAGTATGTGAGTACTAGGAATTTCAGATCAGTGTATAAAAGTAGTACTTTACTGAATAAAGAGTATTAGCCACAATGTAAAGCTTTCTTTAGAAAACCAAACCCCAAAGAAATTAAAAATCTTTCCGTGTGTTTGGGAATGATGCAACACTAAGTTAACAACAAAATACCCACTGAATTATTAGCTAGGAAGAAAAAATTGGTCAGAAATCATCACTTTATTTTGTTGTTTATTGACTTCTGTAATTTATTCAAAGGTGGAAATGAAATTAAATGGAATAAAATATGTTATACTTCTTCCACTTTATAATTAATGAAATCCTTCCTCTGGCTGCTGAAAACTCACATACTGTTTTAATGGGAGCAAATCTTCCTCCCTCAATATTCTCCTCCATGCAAATAAAATTTGAATTTATCCTTTTCAAAGGAGAAAAAATACAGTCTTGACATGACATTTGCATTGCAGTGAAAGAGTCAATGAATCTGTGATAATGAATTAGCATTGAATTAATGCAAAATGGTATACTTTCTCTTGTATTCTTAAATGTGAGCAAAGGAACTTATATGATCTTTCACATGATCTTTAAGGAGATCTGATCTTTGCAAAATTCCTGAGATGGAATGAATTGACATTCCCTGAACTCTTTGCAGATGAGGCATTTAAAACAAAATTTGAATCTATGTGTGCCTGTAATACTATTCAGAGTTCTTTATGTAAATTAAACAAGAATAATATCCTCCATCTCAATAAATTTATTGAATCATCTAGAAAAACTTTACTTTTAATAGAGAAAAAAATTAATGAAAAAGATAGAATAGGATTCCTTTCTTTCTACATCTGATTTTAGCTGCAGATGGATGCAAAGAAACTTTTTGAGGTGAATTATCAGAAGAGAGAAATAATGTTTTTGACAGAAACAGGTGGTGATATAATAGTAATTCTACAGAATAGGTAATATGTCTGTCAGTATTCTAAAGAAATTTAAAGATTAATGCACTCTTTCATTCCTACCCATATGATGTGACTGATTCTGTAGTGGCTTATTCTGTGTTGTGAATACACGTCTGTTGGAGTTAGATGAAACTTACTTGGGAGAGAACTCTAGAATAGGAAAAGCAAAGAGGATTTTTAGTTTGACTCAGCTATAAAAGTAGAGATGTGTAATAGTCTGGTATGGTCATGGAATGAAAGGCACCACAAATATTGGGCCATAAAGGAAACAGAGCCTTGTATTAGACACAGTTAATTTGCATACAGTTTCTACTGCTATTTCCATTACATAGTTTTTATAGAAATCTCTTTATTTCACATGGGAAATGCCCTTAAGGTTGAGTTTGGGTACAGAAACCAGTCTCTAACACTGACAGTGTTTAGTATTTGCAGCAAAACCTGCAATGAAAAGTATTTAAGTGGGCCTTTTCCTTTATTTCTAGGTCCTCAAAGGGAAAATATAATCTGTTGGAAAAAATAGGAGCTCTTTTCCTTCAAGAGATATCTCTGCTGCTGCTACATGTATAGATACTGCATACTATTATTTTCTATTCTCTTGGTAAATATATTAAAAATAATGCTTTTATGCCTTTTTATATTTAGTTATCTTTTCTCAAGACAGCTGAAGTTAACTGTATACTATATACAATACTATACAGTACTATAAACTATTTTGCTGTTCTATGAAATGCTATTTTTATATTTTTTCTGCAAATTGGCTGTACAGCTCAAATGTTTCAGACCATAGATGCTTATTTTAAAAGAAGGGATAATAATTTTCTGTGCATATCATTTATGTCTGGATACTTTGAAAACACATTCCAGCAATAAATACTGCAGGTAGTTTCAAACTATGTGTGAGGGTGCAGGAGAAAATGAATAAAACATTTTTTCTAAGATCTGTGGTTCATTGTTCTACCTGATAATTTATCACGTAAATAATATATGTGATGTATGTAAACATACATGTCATGCAAGAAATGCTGAATTCAAGCAATTTTTACAAAGAAAATCTTTCTTAAAACTATTTTGTCATTAGATTGGGAAAGGGAAAAGACAGATGAACTTATTCAGTATTTATGAATAAGTAAAATAAGAGAGGAGGATCTTAGGGTTTCAGTGTGTATCAACACCAAACAAGTTGTCCTTATTCCATATTGTATTTTTTATGCCTCTATAACAGTATGGCAACCCTTATTTTAGAGGAGAGATCTGAGAAAATGAAAGAAGGCAGTAATGTTTATTTTTCAGAGAAAACTGCATTAGTAAATTTCTCTTACGTCTAAAGGGACGCACTTCTAAATGTAGCAAAACAACTCAAGATATCACAACTCCTTAAGATCTCTGTTTCGTCATGTATGTAAATTACACCATTGTACCTCTTTGGATATTATATATCCAGATTTAGGAAAGAAAAAGTGTCATACCCTACTGGCAAAGCATCATTTAATAGAATGGGTTCTACGTCAATGTTTCTAAGTAGTTTAATTCTGAAAGTAAAAAATCACACACACACAAAAATTATGAGCTTTATTAATTTATTAGAGGTCTATGCTCTTTTTTTGGAGAAATAAAAAACAAAACAAAACTCCATAAGCCAAAATTTGAATTTCACAATATGATATCCAGATATTTCCTTTTAAAGGGTTGCATCTGTCACATGCATAATTTCAATTTATAGTAACACAGTCATTAATGCAATAACAAACCCACCAAAACCCACCAATACCTTGCTACAAATCTTTGCCCTTCATTAATAGGTGTACTGTTTCCTAAACTGGATTACTGCAATATTGGATATAAATCAGTGATAAAGCCTAATTTTCATACACATGCATGGTTTTCTATTAGCACCTGGGCTACAGTGGTTTTAAGGGGAAAAAATATTTATAAGCTTAGGATATGGGTTGATCTCTAGATGATTTTAAATGCTTGGGAGCCAAATTCTACTAAACTCCAGAAGTCATGCTCAAATACTTCCATGCAATGAAGCAGATCTTTCAGCTGTCAGGTGTCTGCTGTCATATCTTCATGCTGTAGGAGCACACTGACACAGGAAGCAGTGAACAATGACAGATCTAAGTCACAAGGAATAAAAGGGGTTTTGGAATTCTGCAGGTGTTAATTTAACTTCTTAACAGATATTTAAAAAAAAAAAAAAAAAAAAAAAAAAAAAAAAGCAACTGATTTTATATTACCAGAGGGGTTTCAAACACAAAATAAATCCAGTTCATTTACTGGAATGATTTGAGATCAAGAAATGCATTTTTAAGGGCCTTGGAGAGGTAAGGTCTTTGTAATTTATGAGATTGGAATGGTAAAACTGAACACCTTCACGGTAATGTCAAAAGTTGTTTTCTTAGGAACAAGCCCATCTCTCTGGTCACTTCATTTTCCAGAACATTCTGATTTGGTAATGTGTCACTAGAGGGTGCTGCAAAATTGTTTTCTAATATAGTATACATATAACTAGCATTTATTTTAATGTTTGTAGGAAATGCAGGTACAAATTTTCTGGATAGAAAACCTCTGTGAAGTACGGATGAACTATCACTGGCTGATAGGCATGAATGTCATAATCTGCCAAAAAGGTAGAAAAATTTTCAAGTTTAAATGAGCGACCCAAATCATAAGTTAATGAATAATAGTATGCTTTGCGTTTCCATTATATGCATTAGAAAGGGTCTTGATTAGGACACCTTTGCACAATTCTATAATAATTCAAATTTATTTCAAGCATGTCTTCTCACCGTTAGCACTCTATTATGTTGAAGCAAGATGATTAAGAAGGTGAGAACTGTACTCTTCTGGAAAGACTGAAGTAAAATCTTGTTCTTTCATATAGGATGAGGACCAGGCCTTTTTTGTTTTTTATTGTTGCTACAAAGGCTTCTAAATGGAAACAACAAACCAATAGAAGAAAAAGTGTGTGATATTATGTTGGCTGAATTGTGTATAAATAATACAAATCACACCCTACTCTTCTGAGCTATCATATACTTTTTGCATCTTACTTTACCAAATCACTAAATTACAGTGAAGGGCACCTACAATATTTAGACTTCTGGAAGATTCAAGACACTGTGAGAAATAATAGAGAAAACAGCTGCCAGTTAAAAGCCCCCTGTAAGATAATGAGCATCGAAGAGTGATACAGGAGTATGTGTGATTAATGTATTTGTATGGTTGTCATAATTTCAGCTAAATACAGTTCAGATGTGATAGCAGTACATGGAGGTGAAGGCTTCCTAGAAAAGAAGCCCATCTTATTCATGTATATCCTCTTTACTTTTGTTTGATAACTTTGTTTTGCCCGCTTTCCCTTACTTGTGATAGCTTTATTAAAACTAATTTCCAGTGCATTTACAAACCACTAATTACTGCCCAGTAGCAAACTATGTTTACAGATACTGGCCTTGAACTTAAAGGGACTAGTACAAGACACCATAACATATTTAGAGACCTACAAATCCCCAGGACTTGCTGCTGGCACAGCAGTGCAAGCCACTGCCTCTGCTTGTAACCCTGGAGCATTGTGTCTCAACAAGGAAAGAGCTGCCCTGCCCACAAGAGGGCTAATGTGGCTGTGAAATGCACAGATTTAACACAATCTTTGCTTGTGTTGCTTGGAAAATGTTGCTTGGAAAACATTTTCAGGAACTGTGTTTTTGCCTGCACAGTCGTTTGCAGGGAGATGTGGGTTCTCTGCTGCATGGACATGTTTGTGTAGAAGTGTGCCCCAGACAGAGAGCAGCTCTGTATCAAGCTCTGGCCCCATGAGCTGGCTGCTGGCTGCCCCTGGGAAGCTTCCCCTGCTGCTGTGGCTTGCAAGCTACCCCTCCTCTGGCACCTCAGGTTGCCCAGAGTATTCTGACCTTTCTCAGAGGTAATTCTCTTTACTTTCCCTGTCAAGCTCAGATGCTCTTTTCTATCAGGCAACAAAAGAATGCAATGCGAACCTTTGCACACTATTCCACGTAACTGTTGGACTTTAGAAGCTCCTGACAATGATTTTCAGTCCTCTAGGGCTTTGAAAACAGCATGAAAGGGCTAGAAATAGGGTGGAGGGGAATATTCTCAGCAAGGTCACAAAAATGATCTAGTTGTTATTGACATTTTTGCCTCTTACAGCCACCCATCTAAGAACAGAATGAAATCCTTGTCATTTATCTTCCTCAGTGGATCCTAACCCTGTCACAAACTGAAAATTATTTCCTTTCCACAATAGATAGTGCAATGTCTGAGCAGTAGTTACTAGTTACTGTGTCAGTGCAAAGCAATAGGCAGCTATGATAAGTAGCTTATTGACACAGTACATGGTAATTTCTCAGCTGGAACAATTGTGTCAATACATGCTTGGGAAATTTGTAATTCATGGAAATGCTATTAGTAAATGATATGTCATTACGGAGAGACCTCTATTCCATAGGTTGACACATGTACTGCCATGGTCTGCTTTAGCAGTGATCTGATGGACTCAGAAATAAATATTTTAAACAATTAACGTATTATAGTTAATGTTAATGATAAGAATGCATGCCCAAAACAACAGAAAGAAACATTACACTTTGGACTTCTAAAACTTAGATCTTACTACTAATTTAATAGAAAAAATAAAATGAGTCACTGATCCTAGTTACAAATAAACAACTGTAATGTTTGTGGATTTCCCTTTCAAAGCCTTTGAGCTACAGTGGTGATGAAAAAACATCCACAGTGTGTTTTCATTTTTCACTGTAGTCTTCTATAACTTCATAATATCTAAACCAATTTAAACCTGCATTAATAAAAATGCTTTGAACTGAGACCTTGCATGTCAACTTGCAACACAGAAAGAATTTTTACTGTCAAGTTATGATCCTCTAAATTAGAAGTTGCTTTATAATTGAAATGCTGACACAGACTTCTAATTGTAGAGGTGTTGGCAGGTGCTGCTATGCTAGCATTATATTAGCAACTTTTGCCTGTGAATCTTGTTCATTAAAGGTTATGCTTGTATCATATGCATACAGATTATAGGCTGTGGAATGACAGCTGTGTAAAATCAGTCAAATTAAAACACATACTGTAGATGAAAACAGTCACATATTAAACAGATTAAATTAGTATCCTTCAAAGTTTCTTTCACTCTAAAAATATAGGTGGAAAATATTTTTATAGCTACCTGCTTAAAAGTAAAATACTTTATGTGATGGTTTCTGATACAGCATTAATCATTAAGGGAAAATAAAAATAAGTCTTATCCTTTAACTAAGCATTAAATTAGCTCAACTATAGTAGTAGTCTGAATTGCAAGTGAATAGAGCATAGACCTAATTGCTGTAGTGTTCCAACCCTCCAAGCAGTGAAGATGTTATGCAAATAGTTTTGTGTTAATTTTCAGATTGTAAAATGTGGTCCTTTTTGTAAAATCAGAATGGATACCGACATGCATGCATACAGAGTTACAAAAAAAAAAAAAAAAATTTAAAAAATCACTGAATTCCCCTATGTCTGGCTACTAGAAAAACCTTTCAAAGCACAGGCTTGTTTTAAGCAGTCTTAGTGACTGATCCACACCAAAACTCTTGAACTCTTGATCAAAAGGTAGTAGACTTAGATAAAATTCAAATCTAAATCTTACTGAGCTGCTGGTTTTGCTGAGGGTTTGTGTGTGTGCATATTGGGAATGTTTGGGCTCTGAAGTACCAGTGTGCTATGTAGGTACAAATGTCTTCTTAAGCCTTTTCTATCCGGCAGAAAATCATGGTCCCAGTGTGGAAATTGCTGATATGTTCTGCTGGTGTATCTTAGCTTATTTCCATCTCTGCCTAATGATAATTTACCATATAAATGCCATAGGGATGAGACCTGGGTAGATGCTGAAATAATAAAAATCATCCCAGTAATGGTGAGGCTTTTTTCAGATTTTTAATGTTTCCACGTGCATTCAGTGGGGAATTTCTGTTATTCAGGGTTACAATGCAGATGCTAATAGACTTTAATTATTTAAAATAAAACAAAACCATGACCAAATTAATAGGAAGATTTAAGAAAGATTTTTTATTTTATATTTTCTTTCGTTTTCTAGTTTTCCTTTGGTTTTTTTTTTGCTTGTTTTTTTGTTGTTTTTTTCTGTTTTAGGAAGCTAGTCAGTTTGATGTTAAAAACATATATTTGTTAAGCTGGTTCTGTGGCATTAATTTATCCTTTTTACATGGAAAACATACATTCACCAAGTCACCTCCCAACAGTATATTTAAAAGCATTGTTATTTGTAGTAGCTATTATTTTAAGTAGATAACATATTTCCATATATATTTTATTTGACAAGGAGGGGAAAAAACGATGCAAGGATAAAAATACTATTTCATGGTAACTTCTCATTGTTATTTATTGCAAGAAGCTGCATTCTTTATTCATCCCATCTATTTCTATCCTATCTATGGCTTATCTATACCTATCTGTACTTGCTCAGTTACATAGATTTGCTTTTCTCAGTTTGACCCCAGGTGCATATGTGTGTAGTAGTTCATTCCTACATTGATACATCCACATATAATTATGAATTAACATGTCTTCATCTTATTTGCTCAGTTTCTAACCCAACTTGTCTGCTGCTATCACACTCCATAATTTTTTATATCCAGTCACTTTTTTCTCTTGTCTGATTCATCAGGGTATTGGACCATAGTGAAATTATTGCCTTAATTTTTTTATTGGAAATTTTGAGAGAAATCACTGATGTCTTTGTATAAATTCTCAAAATAAAATGTATGGAATATCAGCTAAATCTTTTATCAATATCATTGGTTTTAAAAAGCCCCACATTTTTAATAATGGAGTTCTTTTATCTGCCAACTGCATCGGAATTCTTTGTCACTGAGACAATATTTTATACAGAACTACTTGTTTGGTGATTTTTTGGGTACAGTCAAAGCTTAGGCATTTTTTACTTTGGATAACAAGCACAAATTAGGAAAAAAGAACAGAGAGAAGACAGCTGGACACATTTTCTGTTCTTGTTCTATTTTTCTCACAATGTATTTAGGAGAAATGATTAGGTCCTGCAACATTCTTTCTTCTCTTGCTGTGATAAAGAGGACCCTCAGACAGCAGACTGCAGATATACTTTCAAAATTTGTCTCTAAATGAATCAGTTGAGAGAGGTGAAAAAAAATTTGACTTATTATTAGTTATTTTTATAGTTGAAGAATAAAGTGTGCTATGAGTAATTTTCTTATTAAGAAGAGTCTTGGAGCCTGACATAGTTACTGGAGGGATGTTTGCATTGTCAGGAAACATAGAAGACAGGCCCATTTTTGAGGCTGAATTAGTGTTTTATCTTTATCAAAAGAAATACAGGACAGAAGAAGTGAGCCAGTATCAATTGCTAAAGTATCTCCTGCCAGACTGCTATAAGTAACTGTAAATTGGATAAATAAATGAACATACAAAGGAATTGCTTTCAAAAGCCTGCATTAATTGTAAATAAATACATTTTTTCAACCGAGCAGTAATTATATATTTGCTCTACTCAGTGTCTCAGACTTTTTCCACTGCACTCATCCTTGCAGAGCTGGAACTTTACCTGCAGAAGTGCATGGTTTTCCTCATGCTTTTTAAAAGATATGCTTTTACTCATACAGATGAGTTTCCCTATTTTATAAACCCAATACCATTTTTTTTCTCTTATATATTTAGATCTGTCAAAGCTGTTCTTCCATAACATTAAAGAAATAATGTTTTGCTGCATTATATAATGATGGTTCAGTTAGCAGGAAAAAATTCTGTTGAAGGAAAAACTGTTTTCTGTAAGTAAAACCCTTCAATTCAAAGCAGGGATGTCTTTACTTAAAACAATCTGTTTGTGGTCTTGCACTGATTTAGAAGATGTAGCTTAATCTTTTTCACAGAATCATAGAATCTTACAATGGTTTGGGTGGGAAGGGACCTTAAAATCATCTAGTTCGAATTCCAATCCCCACCATGCATAGGGAAACCTTCCACTACACCAGCTTGCTCAAAACCCCACCCAGCCTGACCTTGAACACTTCCAAGGATGGCGCCTCCATAACTTCTCTGGGCAACCCGTTCCAGTGCCACACTACACACACAGTACTGAATTTCTTCCTAATATCTAGGCTAAATCTGCCATCTTTCAGTTTAAAGCCATACCCCCATGTCCTAACACTACATGCTCTTATAAAACTCCTCTCAGATTGCTTGCAGGCTCCTTTCAGGAATTGGAAGGATAAAGGGTAAAAAGAAGGCCGTGCAGCAGTCTCTTCTCAGTCAGTAAGCCAAACTATCTCAGCCTGTCTTCATGGAAGGTGTGCTCCAGCCCTGTGATCAGCTTCATGGTCCTTATCTGGACTTGTTCCAACAGGTCCATGTCCTTCCTGCGCTGGGGAGCCCAGAGCTGGACGCAGCATTCCAGGTGCAATCTCATGAGGCCAGAGCAGGGGGGCAGAATCCCCTCCCTTCCCCTGCTGTCCCCACTGACTTGGATGCGGCCCAGAACATGACTGGCATTCTGGGCTGCAAGTGCACATTGCTGGGTCATGCTGAGCTCCTCATCAGCCAACACCCTCAAGTCCTTCTCCTCAGGGCTGCCATCAAGTCATTCTCCTCCCAGTCTCTATCTGGGTTTGAGATTACCCTATTCCATGTGTAGGACCTTGCACTCAACCTTGTTGAACCTCATGAATTTCTCATATACCACTTCAAGTCTGCCAAAGTCCCTTTGGATGACATCCCTTACTCCAGCATGTCAAACTCAGTTTGGTGTCAGTGACAAACTTGCTGAGGGTGCACTCTATGGCACTGTTCATGTCACTGACAAACATGTTAAACAGTGCTGGTCCCAATACTTAGAAACAATTGTTTGAATGACCTTTACTGGTGATTAGATATCTTTTTAATATACTTTCTTTCGTTTTGGCAGAAATTAAGCTCTCTGAGGACTGGTGGTGTGCTACACTCTGAATTAACTGACAAAATGCAGTAATTTTTCCCTTCTGCTTAATTGTATTGTGGAAGCAATCAGTCATGCAGCAAAAGCAATTACATTTTTGTTTTTATTCTATTTTCTTACTATTTTTGTTAATATCAAAGTGCATACTGTGTTTGAAAAGATGCTGTCTCTCCAACATGCTGTCTCTCTGAGAGCAAGGAAGCAAAACAAATCCAACAGTAATGAAATAATTCTTAGTTTTGTGGTAGGGTATGGGGTATAAGAAAGACATGCATATGCACAAATATCTCATGAAAATACTTTCTCAAGGCACATTTAATAGATTTTGTCTAAAATAAAAATTAGAAAGATGTGTCTGCCCTCTGCAGAAAATTGCATCTGTTCAACAAACCCAAAACCACCTGAATGTCAGAAATACTCAGCTGAGACATTTTATTCACATCTGCTGATAATAATGCCCCATGGGCATTCAGAAGCCTCATGCCACTACTCTCAGTAGGTTTGGTTCATTAGCAAAGATTTTTCCCCCTGATGCACTTTTGGCCAACATGTAACATGACTATTTTTTTACTGTACTGAGTTTTCATCTCCCAGGGAGAAAATGTATCTGTTTGCTAAAAGTTGAAACTATTATGGAAAAAAAGTACAGTGATTTTGTAACTCAAATATTTTACATAGGAAACAACCTACTTCTCAGGCAACTTTATTGGTAACATTGGCAAACATCCAGTGCTACAGAGTACAATACCAACCAAATAACGAACCAGTAGGCTGGGGTTCCTGTCTCAACTAATCCATTATATGAGTAGGTAGTGTGGAAAAACTATGATTTTGGAAAACATTTTTCTTTCCCTTTTAAGAATAATGAAGAGGATTGTTTTTCCATTGATTTGTAACACAGAAAAAGGCCCTAGTCCACTGGATTAAATTCATCACAACTGAGCTTGATCTAAGAGGTCTTTTCCAACCTAAATGGAACAAGCAGTTGTGAAATTGCACTTAGTAGTATGAAAAGGAGATAAACTTCAATCATGGAAATCTTATTAGTAATAACTAATTACTAATAAGATTTCATACACCATATTCATACACCATAACTCTCAATGTACAAGAAGAACAATACATCTGTTGATGTCTCATTATACTGTTCATCAAATTATAAATATAATATATTTTCTCATATTTTGTATATAGTATTTTAAAAGATCTGTAATACATTATTTTTGTGGGCTTGTTTAGAAGAGCTTTGAATATATTTACCAAACAGTTCATTTAACAGATTTTACAGGTTTTCAGAATAAGATATTGAACTTTTTTTTTCAATATTCCTCCATCCTTATTATGTAAAATATTGCACATCTTAACAGCATTGATTTTTTTTCCCCTTTACTGGAATACTTTGGAGTTCAAATTAATATTAAGTAACTTTCTTTAAAGTTCTTTTTCTTGACTCTTGAGCTTAATAGGCTGAAATTGAATTTAATGGAGCAGAGAGGAGAGTGAGTGGGCAGGGAGAGCACAACCACAGTGGGTTTGGGGTGTGGAGTGCTGCAGATTGCAGCAGGACTCTCATTCTGGGACCTGGATTTCTCCTTCCATGCTCAGTGCAGAGAACTGCAAGATAATTTATTTTCTAGGTACAGCACCTCCTCCCACTCCATCTCCAGCAGCCTTCATGTCTTTCTCTCCCATAGTCTCACTCCTCCATCTGAATGGAACTGTTGAAGTGTTTTTTTTTTCTCTGCCCTTAACTGTGTTACCCCACAGGTGTTACTGCCATCGTTGCTGATGGGCTTGGCCTTGTCCAGTGGTGGATCCAGCTGGCATTGGCTCTGTCTGTCTTTAGGGAAGCTTCTAGCAGAACTCCCATGGAAGACACCACTGTAGTAGCACCCCACTGCCATTAACAAAACCTTGCCATGCAAACTCAATACAGACACTTTTAACAAAAGTCATTTTAACTACCTGTTTCCTTCAAAAGCTAGGAAAAAGACCTGCTTGTAAGGCCACATTTTCTCTTTCCCCATGCTGCTGTGCTGCAGTTTTGATCTGCCCAAGCAGCCCCAGAGCCCCACTGTGCTAGAGAACCTGGGGCTGCTGTGGGTTCTGCAAGTCCAGCCTATTCCAGGGTCTTCCCACCCCAGGGGCCCGGCCTGGGCTGGAGTGTGGTCATCACCAGCAGCTGACAGACATCTGAGTCCCTGGGCAGAACATATGCAAGATAGATTTCAAAGCAGAAACTAGTGCCTGAAACAGAATACGGAAGACTTTTAGTTTTGATACTAACCATTTTCTGGGAATACTCTGCTGTATATTATAAGTAAGGAAGTAAATTGCTACAGCAATTAAGTACTCTTCCTGCTGTAATGGCAGGAGTGTGAACCTGGAAACAAATCTGTTCTGAATCCATCCAAGGGTTACAGAAATCATGAAAATCTCAGGTACTTGAGGCAGTGCTAAGGAGTGATAACTGTATCCTTCATTGAAATGGCTTCTATTTAGCCCCATCATTTGGAAATGATGAAAAAGGGGAAATGAAAGGTAAAAGATGAATGTATCTACACAGAATGGTGAGAGTACGCATGAAAGATGATCCTCCACAGCATACCAAATATAGCTCTAAAGATCCAGGAGTTAATGAGAGTGTCACTGGTGGTTAATGCAGTGCTCTGCGTGGGATATGAATGAGGCCATACCTTCCCATGGTAGGGAAAGTGCAATTTCAAATTGTCTCTGATACCAACATGCAACAATTGTGAGCAAATATTGAACTCATAATGGCAATTACTGCATTTTAATTACTGAATAAATTATGTTGCATATAATAGACAGTAAATTGCAAACATTTTGCAACTTTTTAAATGCTAAAAAACTGCTATCTACTAAGAGTAAAAGAATCCTGTTTTCTCAAAACCATGAAAAAATAATGAAAACCATTACTTTCCTGAAGCTGATAATTTTATTTGAAACATGAAACAAGATAATTGGAAAAAAAATCACGATAGACACACTTCCCTCCTGCTTATCTTCCTTTTCTTCAACTCCTAGCTCAGATAGTTGCAACAGTAGGGAAATTAGGATTACATCATCTGTTCTGTGCAGAATACTAGAAGTATGAGTTGCATTGCTGAATAGTCAGATTTTTTTCTACTAGAATGCCCATTCTATAGTTTGAGCTAATACACTATCCTGAAAATTTAATATCTTTGCAATCATTTTAATATAGAACAGAACAAAGCTGTGCTGAAAGATGCTTACATTTAAATAAATTAGAACAAACTAGCAAAATGCAGAGGTTGAGATACACGGTGAATTGTGCACATGAGGCAACTTTATCGAAAAAGGGCTCAAAACACGTTTTATCTCCAAGTTCTTGAGAAATGAAAAGAAAATCAGCAATAAAGGGAGCAATAGAGGAAGCTAGCTTTTTCACACAGTAAGCAAACCTTTGTAAGGGTAGATCCACCGCATAATCCTTATTTACTGGAGTCTAAACTCTTGTAGGCAAATGTAAATATTCTGCACAAGAATGTGTGCACAATGCCGATATTCTTTATTCCTTCAGAGCAAGGCCTTTTCAGTATAGCTTATTGTCAATACAAAATAGCTGTCTGTGTAGAGAAAAGAAAAAAACACTTTGTCCACTGTAAACTTAATCTCTTGCTCCTAAATGAAGCTTATTCTAATTTGAAATAAGTTTTTCTTGAGTCTTGGCATCTAAATGTTTTTATTCAATAAATATGTATAAACAAGCTCCTTATTAGAGATTCCACAAAGAGCTTTGATCAGGTCTCTAAATTATGGTTTTAAGAGAACCCTATTTCTTGTGTGTTGGGCAGTTTTCTTATTTCCTACATTTGGTAAAATCTGTAAACAAAAAATTCAGGATTTCATTAAATCACTGTGACATATAGAGATACAGTAAGTAAGTATCCCTACTGAATATACTCAGTTCTGGAATATGCAATGTGTGGCAGTATTTTAAAATTAAGGATTCTCTAATGTTCACTGTGTTTGTTCTGCATGTTGTCAGCGTGATCTAGTGAGAGAGTTTTGGTATTGTGAGGTTTTAGTTAAGTTAGTGGCCATTTTGCAGTATGCAGTGTAAACTTGCAAGTAGGCAAGGCTTGAATGTAGATTCAAAAAAAAGGAGGGTGAGGAGGTGGGGTGGTGTTCTTTAGAGTATTATTACTCAATCATCTAAAAAGGTTGGTATGTCATATTTTGTCATTTGATAATTATTTTGCAATGCTCTTAGCAGATATATTGCTTCCCTAGGTAGTGATTGTCTGAAGATTTCATTACAAACAGGAGCCTTCAGGGAAGAATGTTGCTTAATGAAATTAATCATTATAAGGGTTTACTCTTTAATAAGGTACTTTGCAAGAGATTATTTCTTGATGGAATATATTAGTGCAGATATGCTGTTTTGACAGTCAACACACTATATGAGAGAGAGAGAGAGTAGGAGAAGGAGGGAAGGAGGGAGGGAGGGAAGGTGGAAAACAGGGAGAAAATTAAAAATATCTCTTCACCATACCTTTCTCTGCCCCCCTTGAGATGTACTGGGAATCATTTCACCTCAGTAGACCACATGCTTGTTGATCATATCCTAGATAGAAGATGACTACATGACTGTAAAGAGGGAAGATGTATGCTTGGTACATTTTTGAGCTTATTGTGCCCTTCAGGTGCCAATGCAACCCAGATAATCAGTAGAGAGGCTGGACTTGATACACAGAAATTGGATTTTATCTTCTGTTCACATTTTATCCTTGAGAATTTTTTTTCTCAGAATCAGAGCATCATTGATTCACTTGTCTTTTCAAGGATGTGCAGGATGTTAGCATGTTAAATTCTTTAATTTTTTTTTTAATAGTGCACTATCTATAAAGCTTGAGGCTACGTGCAATTGTGCAGCTTGGAAAACCTTTGTTTCATAAACAACAAAAATGAATCCAAGAGTTCGGATAGTTATAACTGCTTACAGCATCTTAAGACCTACTTCTAGTCAAGCTTCAGATCACACATCTCTGATAGATTTTCCTGAAATCTATTTTGTTTTACTTGAAAATATAGTTTGATTCTTACACAGCATTTTCCTAACTGTGTTGAGCATAAGGTAATGTTTGAAGATTAAAAGGAGGACTATCTTCCATGACCACCAGTAGTATTAAATCAGTAGTGTGTCATGGATTAGCATTTGAGACTTCTATAATTTGAGAATTTCATCCCTATCTTTCTTTGGATTAACTTTCATCAAGACTTTGTATTGTCTCCAGAGTTAGCTCTACAGGAAAGAAAATCAGCACTTTAGTATGAAATCAGAACTGTCTCACAAGTTAAGTCTAAACAACACTGAAAATCATCCAAGGATGATGGGGGAGGATGCAGAAGCACAAGTTTCAATTTTGTGTATGTCCAGTGCCAGGTTAGTTTTCTTCAGGCCACACTGGTAGAGGAAGACATGGCTTCTGCCTCACTGCTGAAGTGCTGAAATATCTGTCTTTCATGATAGACAGTCCTGATAGAAAAGGTATCCTCCCTCTCTTTCCATCCATGCACAGCATCTCTTAGGCATAGATTTTTGTTTATTTTTATTTTTCAGTTCAACCTGTTTTCGGAATTCACAATAAATTACTTTCTGATGCAAAAAAATGCTATATACTCCAGCAAAGGGTGTATTATGGATTTAAAATAAAAAATTAAAAATATTATAAACAGATAAGGCTTATGAAAGGGCATGGAATTTTACTTGGTTTTATTATTTTGAACACAGGTTTAATTCACAGAAATTAGCTAGACATCTATAAGCTTTTTTTTTTTTTCATCAAAGAACACAATCTACAAAAGATAGGAGGAAAAAGCAATTATTTTTGTAAGCACAAACTATCAGATTTGCTAATTTGGACACTAGCTTCACTCTGAAGCTTAGCCAGCCTTTTATAATTTAACAAGTAGCCCTGATAATCTGCTGCATTGTGCACAATCATTTACCATTTCTAATTAAAACTGACAACCCCCCTGAAACTTCCCCTAGACAAATGTGGCAAGTTTAGAATAGCTTCAATTGGTTTAACTCTTTGGGACTGTATTTTTACTTACTTAGGGTCCTTTTAGAAAAGAAGCAACAATATATGGAATGCTCTAGCATTCCATAAAAATGCCCAGAAAATAGATTTCTTGTGATGATGCGTAGAGTACCTGCAGAACCTTTACCATATGAAAAAAACATAGTGAAAGCACCATTTTCCCTCTAGACATGTTAAAGATACTTTGTTCTTATTTGGAAGCAGAGTCTCTGAGAAAAATATTGTGTCATACACAATGTGATCACTGCTGCTGCCTGGATGGCTGCTTGTCTGTTAAACTCCAAAACTCCTACTGCAAAATCCGGTGTGTGTGCTTGGGCTCTTATAAATGACCTACTTAATCTTGATAGAGGCAGCACTGGACCACCTCATACAAAGGTAACATTTCATGCCTTCCCTCCTGCAACGAGACGGTGTCCTTGTGGTTCAATAAAGGAGTGACTGGAGGGTGACGTACAACAATTTGTGCATTAGGAAGCCAGAATCCTTCAAGGGTTTTTTTTGCTTAACACTGAATTGTTACAGTTCTCTCTTCTGTACCTAACTGTCCTTAAAGCTTGTTAATTCAACATGTAAATAGAAAATAGTTTGCTCTACTTCTGTGAAAATAATACAGGCCTTAATGACTAATTTTTTTTTAATTTTTTTTTTTTTTAATAGAGCAGATGAGATAGTGGGGAAAACATTGCTGATTTATATATGAGCTGTGTACGGTCATGTAAGAGCGTGTGCATTTTGCATATTTCAGGAGATGGATTTTTGCCTGCAGCAATGCAGTCCATTTCTGGAATGTCCAGAGTAAATTCCCGAGACCACACGTGGGGGAAGGGAGACAGAGAGGCAGGAACAAAGTGATACCAAAATGCAGATCTGATGCTCCCCATGTATTAGGGGACTTCTGGAAATCGATGTTGTTAACATGTTGGCAGAGTACTGAAGTAGCTGTTGTAGAGGTATTTCATTCTGGAAGGAAAGTGCATTTTTTATTGATAGTGGGCCTCTTTTGCTGTGTGAATACAAGACAGATGATGCTGAAAGTCAAGTCTTGGCAAAGAGATCCAGCAAGTGTTGTAATAGACATACAATGCACATATTCAGTAATCATCTTGTTTATGGTAAAAAGAGAACTGTGTTCTTTGAATGCATGTCTTGCAGGCAGACAAATCAAAAGATTGGTTCCAATACAGGATTTTGCTTTCCAAACTTTAAAGAAAGTACAAAAGAGGATTGGCCAGAATGCTTGTGGCTTTTGAAAAGATTTATTTTTCTGTCTAGCACTTGTGCCTTTGCATGTGGCAGTGAGGTCCAGGGAGAGAGTAGTTTCCTTGAGAACTTGATGAAAGAGACATTGGTTCAGAGAGAAGACGACGGAGATCTACATAAACGTTCTGAGATTTACAGAGAAGAAAATCACAAATATATAAGAAAAGAAAAAACAGACTACTTTCTGTGTCTTCCTTTTCTGTCCCAATGTTGGTGTGTTTTGTTTTCTGTTACAGATGAGTGCGGGAATTTTGAAGAAAAATCTCCATTATAATTTCGATTTATTACTTAAATTTGAAACCAATTTTTTTGTAAGTTCTTTGTGAAAAGAGGGAAGACATAAAAGTCCATCAAAAGTTATAGGCTCTTTCCTAGTGCAATAAAATGAGTCTCTTTTTTTATACCTGTTATTTATTTAGACTGAGTAATGTACCTGACCTAGCCTATGCTTCCTTGTTTCTGTCTTTGTTGATGAGACAGATGAACAACATTTATTTCCTTGTTTCCCTCTCCTTCTCGCTCTCTTCTCAACTACTTGAATTCATGTACAGCATATTTTGGCTTCATGTATCTTCTTGCATGATGAAGCATCTGCCTGTGGTGCTGAAGCTACTGGCAGTGCCTGTGTTTGCCCCAGAGCACATTACAGATGGTAGTGTCATTGCAGATAATGATAGCCTAATATACTCAGGGTAGCAACAGGGGACAGATGCTGCTTTTGTTCAGGCTTCAGTGGCAGATCCACCCTGTAGACTGTGGCAGAGGGGAGAAAACGCCTCCCAAAAACAAGCAGAGATGGCAATTTAGGTAAAGGCCACTGGGTGGGGCAAAAGTGCGCATCATTAAAAACAGAAAAAAAAAAAACCCAACAAAACACCCTTGGATGATTTGTTGGAAACAGCAGTGCAATCAAAACATTAATTTCTTGCCAGTAGATTCTCAGATATGCAAAATATCAGTTTCTACTTATGAAAAGTTACACATTCTTCATTACTTTTATTACTTCCATGATAATTTACATCAGATTACGCAGAGGACCATTTCAAGGCATTTTGTCTCTCAGGATATGGATGTGAGTAAATCGCACCCTATAATCTTCCATCATCCCCAGTGCTTTTTCCAGGGAGGATTTACACTCACACATAAAATAAACATTTAAACCCCTATTGTTGAATGGCAAAGGCCTTTTCTTCAGGAGAATAGAAGCATCTAAAGTACATGCTGTTTATTTTTTGCCTTTGTGCAGCATAATCAGATGAATAAAGCCTTATCAGATAATAATGTTAAGTAGGATTTTAGCACTATTTTTCACTGAGTGTAGTATTTAAACAAATTGCATTTTTCCTATTTCTCAGTTTAGTAGCTTGAGATAATTTTAAAAAATTACAAATTTTCAATGATTAACATGATTTTAGCACAAACCAGCATTTTTTCCTCTTGCAGTTAGTAACACTAATGAGGGAATAGGACTCAGGTTATCCATCTCATCAGTCATCCATGTTCAGCCAGTGTACCAGAAACACAGGAGAGAAGCCAGTAGCTGACTGGAAAAAAAAAAAAAAAAAAAAAAAAAAAAAAAAAAAAAAAAAAAAAAAAAAAAAAAAAAAAAAAAAAAAAAAAAAAAAAAAAAAAAAAAAAAAAAAAAAAAAAAAAAAAAAAGAAAAAATCAGTGTGTATGAAATTACCTTGAAGAGGTTTCTTCCCATAGCATTGCTATCCTTTTCATATTTCTGTGGGAAGGAAAACTGTTGGCTTGACTTCAGCAAGCCCCTAAAATGGAAGACATAAGGAAGAATGGAGCAAGTATTACAGGCTTTTCTAAGAATTTTTTTCCCAGATGTGTTCCTGAAGAGTGATCAGAAAATGAAAAACAAAATAATCCCCCTTGCCTTTGTAACACTACCATAATTTTCTAAATTAGCCAAAAGATCTGTTCTGAATGTAGATGTTGATGAAGCATCTCCAAGATAGAATACTGCCCTTTCTGTTTCGAGAAGACCATAAATTTTTTTAATCCTGTTCATCTTCCTGCATTTTCATGGTTGTATCCATCTATAACTCCAGAAGATCTCTCACATTTATGAACTCGGTAACTGTTATCACTTGTGTCATAGGGTCAGTGGACAGGACAGTACCAATTTCTGCAGGGAGAAAAGAACACCATCTCTTTTTTTAGCAAAAAGACTGAAGCAAGGTGATAAAAGCCATTATATTTCCTCAGTCATTTAACATAGTGGCTGGCACCAGTTTTCGTTGACTTCACATCTTTCTGCAAACATTCCGATTAGAGCTACTTCCTGTGAGTAAAGCAGCCATCTGCTGGGGCTGCAAGTCCTTCTGCCCCTGGAGAGGACTGTTTCACCTGCTTCTTTTTAGAGTAGCTGACTGCCTGGACTTATTTCTACTTGCAGTGCTTGGCCTACAAACAAACTGCTGATTTCAGCCCATTCCCTGTTCATCAGGCATACCAATCAGCAAAAACCATTAGAACAGATGTTACTATCTTTAAGTGGCTTTAAGAGAGAAGACACTGAAGAGCTGAACTACCTTGCAGAAATTTCCAGATGTGAAAGGGTCTAATGCACATCACTTTCTTGAGGTTCCTAGCCTGTGTATAAATGAATTTTATTGTCTGCTCTTGCCAGCTTTGCATTTTTAAAAAAATTAAAAAATAACTTGAGGGAAAGCAAGCATAGTAACAGATAACAGTACTCAAACTGTTTGGACTGTTTCAGGGGATATCAACAGGGCAAACAAAAAAACCTCTGCTAATGTCTCAAAATACTGTTTAATTGTCTTGTCATGGTTGTGCTAAACATAGAAACAGAAAAATTAATGTCAACAAGTTATGTAGTTTTGCAGAAAGGGCATTTACTGAAATGTGAAGACACTACGTCTGGCTTGCTAAGTAAGTGTATAAATAAATAAACCTGGATATTGGATATCGAACTCATAACTTCTGTCTTGTAACAACAAGATCATCTCTCTACTCTGCTTTGCACTGCAAAGCTTAGATAGTAATGTTTTTTAATAATGTCATTACTGATAGTACTTATTACTCAAAAGATTACCCAGTGTTGTAGTACAACTCCCAGTCAAACTGTATCTGCTTATACCAGAACTGAATCTGTTTCGTACGGCATTAGAGAATCTGAAGCACTTCAAACATGCAGGCAGCCCTGACCAAATACAAATTAGGAGATTGAAATACAAGTTTTTCTCCAGGTAACTCTCCCTATCCTCCCCAAGAGTAAAAAGCAGTCTTTCAAATTATTTCATTTTGAGGGCTACTATTGGCTTGAGCATCCTCTAACAAGGTCTTCTAAGGTATCTCCTTCCAAGCATTGAAAGGTTATGGCTTACTATTCTTTCAAAAATCAGCCATGATCCCAGTCTAAAGAAGTTATAGCTTTCCAGCCTATGCAGAGAGTACACTGCAGATTTCTATTTATATTTATACCTCCTGAATTTCTATCCTTGTCTTTGACCATAGAGAAACTCCTCTTTTTCATTATTGTGTTGAGAATTAAACGTGGCAATACATTCAATGTGGGTTCCATAGTCAATAAACAATTATCAATAGCAACTTGAAATATTCATTTAGGGCCTAAAGTAAATTTAATAAAAACTGCATAAGAATTAATTAACATAAAACACCCGAATGCAAAATGGATTAAATAAACTAAAATAAAGTTCATGTTTTAATCAGCAAAGCCTTGTTGCTTAACAGCTCCTCCAGGCTTAATGTTCAGCTTAGTTTCTGGATCACACTCTTTTAAATTGCTCCACAGAGACATAAATCTGACTGCAGCTACTGTATACTCTTGTGAGAGTGAGTACATGTGTATATTTCTGAGTGAGAATGTGAAATATAGTGTGCTGATGCATTGCATGTGAATTAGTCCTTTCTGTATTAGGGAAAATACATTGCAGTACTACTCTTAAAGAACACTGCCAAATATTTTAAGCTTTCTTTTGTTTCGGGACATACCAGATAAATTTAAGAATAACATTGGACTCAATTATATAGTATGAAAGCAGAATAATGTTATTGACTTCATTGGAATTTTCCAGAATAGACACCAACATGTTTGAAATCTTACATTAGCACAAAGTTCCCTCCTTTGGCATGCCTTCACAGCAGTATTTCTCTTTCTTGAGGCAAAATAAAAAAAAAAAAAAAAAAACAAACATTTCACAATCTGTTAATCCATAGATCTAGGACACATGTGTTTCAAAATAATGTCCAAACTTACACTTAAAGCCATGCAACTAGACAAGTTGTCTGGATTATGTCACGTGTTAGCCTGCTCTGATCCACTCTGGCTCATCATGCAATCCTCTGAATATGAATGAAAATGCAGCCTGAGATATGTTTTCGTCCTATGCTTATTTATTAAGGCCAAAACTTGACCACATCACGCTCTAAACAATAAGGCTATTGTTGCTTGACAACATTGAGCAACAAAGCAACCAATACACTAGCCAGAGATTTCTTGGATCTAAAGCAAGTGGGAACTCCCAGCAGATGCCCACTGGCCCTCCTGGGACCCTGCTCTCACTTCTGGGAACATGAAGAGAGAAATGTTTCGTACTATTAGCTGCGACACTGGGTCCAGGATGTATCAGACAAGTATTCTTTTTGTATGCTCAAAGACATGTCTAAATTTTCCTGACAAACATAAAAAACCTGTAAGTTTTGTTAATAACTACATGGAAATTAACTTGCATGGTCCTAGCTTATATGTTTTTTAATAATTTACTCCATCATCCAGTGTGTATTCTGCTAAGGACTTCTAGCTTATAAATTATCAAAGATTTTTTTCCCTAAATTTCTCCATCTGTAAATCATAACAATGTTATTCTGTATTGCAAAGCTTGTGAAATAAAAGTATCAGGAAGTACTTTCTGAGCCTCAGGTAGAAAGTTTCACACAAGTGGAAAGCATCTTTTTTATTTTCTGAAGTCTATAAATGAATCTGCAGCTCAGAGCAGACTTGTGAAAAGCAATTCTTTGTGGCAAAATAGTTCACATGGTCCTACATAAGACAAGCAAGTTCTTTTGAGAAAGTTGTGTTCTTCAAGTACAGCTAATTGAATTTTAGAAATTTTTATGTGGGAGGAATTACTGAAAGAAATCCTGTTAATATTCATCATTAACATTAAACACAGCTTGTTGGGGTTTTTAAAGCAGTACTGATTTTCAAGTGTCTTGCTAAATGACTAAAGATCACTATTAAAGAGAGTCCCCTCTGACAGGCCCATGGCCACTCTATCTCAAAAAGAACACTTGTGGAAAAAAAGGATAGTCATCCTTTCACTATTTAGATGACTTAGAGAGTCACTGTATGAAAGTTCTAGGGTTAATCACAAATTCAATAGAAAATGTTTTTAAGGGTGAAATACTGCAACGTGTTGGACAGCCCAGAAAGGACAAGCCCTCAGGTACACTCTTGATTTAAAACAAACTTGTTAAAATGCGAAGTTTTGATGTTTCTATGTTGGAATTCTTTCTCTGGAATAAAAGACTGCATCCATATCTCACTCCTTTAGACCCACAGAGTTAAACTGATTTGATTTTGATGATGTGAAGAAAGTTGCTCAGTCTTCTTCAGATATTACTTCCTAAAACTTTTCTTTGGTAAAACTTTTAGAACTTTTTAAAAAAAGTTTTAAAAATGAGACCTAAATGGTTGCCAAATGGGTCTAAAGGCATCACAAACCAGAGGAAGATCATGAACTTCTAAAGTAACTATTGAAACAGAGCTGGAGTTTCCCTGCTGCAGAGGGTTCACCCTGCCTGAATGCTGGAAACCCAGCAAAGCTTCTCTATCAGTCCCCTTTCTAAGTGGAGCTGGGGAAAGAACTGTAACTGAGGGCTTATAGATTGAGATAAGAACTAGGAAAAATCACTCACCAAACACCATCATGGGCAAAACAGACCTGAATTAGAGATGTTAATTGAATTTATTACTAACAAAATCAGAGCAGGAGAATGAGAAGTAAAATAAGACCTAAAACCCACCCTTCTCCTATTGTATTTGGATTGCCCCCAGATGGAGGAAGGAAGGAACGATGAATCTGACTCCATGTTCTCAGAAGGCTAATTTATTATTTTATGATACTATATTATATTAAAGAATACTAAACTAAAATATACTAATGAATACAGAAAGGATACTCACAGAAGGCTAAAAAGGTAATAATGAAAACTTGTGACTCTTTCCAGAGCATCGACACAGCTTGACCCTGATTGGCCATTGAGTCAGAACAATTCACATGAAACCAATGAAACCACCACCTTTTGCTAAACAATCTCCAAACACATTCCAAAGGAGCAAAATACAGGAGAAGCAAATCAGACAATTATTGTTTTCCTTTTCTCTGAGGCTTCTCAGCTTCCTAGGAGAAAAATCCTGGGCGAAGGGATTTTTCAGAAAATGTGAATGTGACATTCTCGCATCCCACCTTTCTTCCCATCTCTCCCTCCTCCCCCAAGAAGTGCATGGAGACAGGGAATAAGGGTCATAGTCACTTCATGACACGTGGTTTCTGCCTCAGCTCAGGGAGAGGAATCTTTCTGCTGCTCCAGCGTGGGGTCCCTCCCGTGGGATATAGTTCTTCATGAATTCCAACATGAATTTATCCTGTGGGCAACCATTCTCCATGAACTGCTGCAATGCAAGTCCATGGGGTGCAGTCCCTCAGACACAGGCTGCTCTGCCCTGGGTCCCCCACAGCGTCACAATTACTACCAGGAAACCTGATCCAGTGTGGGCTCTTCTTTCCATAGGTCTGTGGGTCTCTGCCAGGAGCTTGCTCCAACACAGGTTCAAAGCCTCCCCTCAGGCTTCCAGTGCTCCAGCGTGGCTGTCCTTCAGGGACTGCAGGCAAATCTCTGCATCCTCATAGTCCTCCATGACCTGCAGGGGCTCAGCTGCTATACCATGGTCTGTTCCACAGGCTGCAGAGGAATCTCAGCTCCTGCCCTTCCTTTTCTGCTCACCTTGGTGTCTACAGAGTTGTTCCTTTCACATATTCTTACTCCCCTCTTCTCTGGCCACAGCTATATCTGTGCAATAACTTTTTTTTTTTTTTTTCTTAAATATGTTATCATGGAGGCATTACCACCATTTCTAATTGTCCCTGTCTTGGCCAGTGGCACGTCCATCTTGCAGCCAGCTGGCGTTGTCCCTGCTGGACGTGGAGGAAGCTTCTGGCAGCTTCTCACAGATGCTGCCCTGTATTCCCGCCCCCATTACGAAAACCTGGCCATGCAAATTCACTACACCTGCCTTGTGCCCTGTGATGCAAATCTCTTTTGATGGTACAGTGAAAACTAAGATGAGTAATATTCTACACAAGCTAGTATTTTCTTGGGGAGATTTTAGTGACACTTTTTCTGGGGGGGGCTTGTGTTCCTCTTTTTTGACACTTCTTTTTGTTGCTATTTATCACATAAGCAAGGGTGGTCCTGGTTAATGTGCCCAAGAAATTGTGGCATGGGCTTTAAATCTATTTCAAGGTTGTTTAGATGCACTTTAAAAGGGCAAGAATATCCACCCCGTACCTTGTGCTTTCTCTCCACTGAGTTCAGCTACAGGGCAAGCTGCTGCAAAGAAAGTGTTGCTGCAAATTTGTCAGTAGAATGCCCCCAAATCAACATGAAATAGAGGTCAAAACAAAAGCGAAGGGCAAATCAGTTATTGAGCATTCTCTAAAGAAAACCAAGGCCAGGGTAAATGCAGCTTATGTAAAAAGAGGAGATTCAATAAATTTATGGAGCTAAAATCCTGATTCTCAGGCTCAAGCAAATGAGAGCTGAGTGGAGAATACATTTTATTGGTATCAGTCTTCAGTGCTGTGCCACAGACAACTGACCCCATGGATGACTTGAAACACAGTTCTATTAGTCATTGGATCCTTCAGTTCCTGTGATTCCTTACCTGGGATCTCTGCCCAGAAGAGCATTTTATGTTTTGAAAGATTGTTCATCAGTTATACGAACAACTACCCGGAGTGAAGTAGAGGATCTCTCTAGATAAGAAAAGGAGGCTAATATTAAAAAATATAAAAAGAAATTTGAAACATTAAATGTCTAAATTTAGATGCTCTACAATTTAAAATAGCATGATTTCAGAGGACTTGCATTGTTTGCAGAATTATTTCAACAGACAAACTGCATACTACTCATTCATTTGAGAAGCTGTATGTGCAGACTAGTTAATGCATTTAGATATCTATATTGTATTGCAATTTAACCCTTTTACACTCATTTTACAAAGCCGTGTGTTGATTCAGCATCTACATTAATTCTGAAGTGTAGAGTTATTGATTTAACTTGTAACATCCAAGCAGATCGGTTTGATGCATTTCTTCTTCTAAACTAAGTAAACTGACTTGAAAAGTGACTCTGCATGTTGGTTTCTGATTACATCTCAGAACTACTGGTGATGAACCAAGCAAATAACTAAATTTTTAATTTTCTTACTCTCCTAATTTTCAATGTTTATTTGCATTCCAAAATTTGATAGCAAAGTGTGCAGTGTATTCCCCAGATGTATAGAATCCACTATAAGAACTAAAGGTAGAATGAATGAGGTATTTTTATTTTAAGAAATGAAGTATCATCTACATCTTCATGAGTCTGTAAATCTTACAGTATTGGCATTCTTACTGTCAACAAGCTCACCTAAGTATGAACAGCTTTGCTAGGGACAGAGTTAGGTTCAGGTTTAACAAATCAGTTCAGTGTTTCACATAGTTAAAATTAGTTTTAGAAATCAGGATTGTAGCACACATTTACAGCTGTAATACTGAAATGCTCATTCAATCCAGGCCCAATGCTGAGGTCTTTGTATTCATAGTTTACAATGATTATCGTTATATACCCAGGGAATTAAAAATTCACTGTAGATATTAAATTACTTTATTGTTACATGAATACTTTATTGTTACATGAAAAATAGAGAATCCTTCCTTCCTTCCTTCCTCCCTTCCTTCCTTCCTTCCTTCCTTCCTTCCTTCCGCCACTTCCTTCCTTCCGCCACTTCCTTCCGCCACTTCCTTCCGCCACTTCCTTCCTTCCTTCCTTCCTTCCTTCCTTCCTTCCTTCCTTCCTTCCTTCCTTCCTTCCTTCCTTCCTTCCTTCCTTCCTTCCTTCCTTCCTTCCTTCCTTCCTTCCTTCCTTCCGCCACTTCCTTCCGCCACTTCCTTCCGCCACTTCCTTCCGCCACTTCCTTCCGCCACTTCCTTCCGCCACTTCCTTCCTTCCTTCCGCCACTTCCTTCCGCCACTTCCTTCCGCCACTTCCTTCCGACACTTCCTTCCGACACTTCCTTCCTTCCTTCCTTCCTTCCTTCCTTCCTTCCTTCCTTCCGCCACTTCCTTCCTTCCTTCCGCCACTTCCTTCCTTCCGCCACTTCCTTCCTTCCTTCCTTCCTTCCTTCCTTCCTTCCTTCCTTCCTTCCGCCACTTCCTTCCTTCCTTCCGCCACTTCCTTCCGCCACTTCCTTCCGCCACTTCCTTCCGCCACTTTCTTCCGCCACTTCCTTCCGCCACTTCCTTCCTTCCTTCCGCCACTTCCTTCCTTCCTTCCTTCCTTCCTTCCTTCCTTCCTTCCTTCCTTCCTTCCTTCCTTCCTTCCTTCCTTCCTTCCTTCCTTCCTTCCTTCCTTCCTTCCTTCCGACACTTCCTTCCGACACTTCCTTCCTTCCTTCCGACACTTCCTTCCGACACTTCCTTCCGACACTTCCTTCCTTCCTTCCGCCACTTCCTTCCTTCCTTCCGCCACTTCCTTCCTTCCTTCCTTCCTTCCTTCCTTCCTTCCTTCCTTCCTTCCTTCCTTCCTTCCTTCCGACACTTCCTTCCGACACTTCCTTCCGACACTTCCTTCCGACACTTCCTTCCTTCCGACACTTCCTTCCTTCCTTCCGCCACTTCCTTCCTTCCGCCACTTCCTTCCTTCCTTCCGCCACTTCCTTCCTTCCTTCCGCCACTTCCTTCCTTCCTTCCTTCCTTCCTTCCTTCCTTCCTTCCTTCCGACACTTCCTTCCGACACTTCCTTCCGACACTTCCTTCCGACACTTCCTTCCTTCCTTCCGACACTTCCTTCCGACACTTCCTTCCGACACTTCCTTCCGACACTTCCTTCCGACACTTCCTTCCTTCCTTCCTTCTGCCACTTCCTTCCTTCCGCCACTTCCTTCCTTCCTTCCGCCACTTCCTTCCTTCCTTCCTTCCGCCACTTCCTTCCTTCCGCCACTTTCTTCCTTCCGCCACTTCCTTCCGCCACTTCCTTCCGCCACTTCCTTCCACCACTTCCTTCCTTCCTTCCACCACTTCCTTCCTTCCTTCCTTCCTTCCTTCCTTCCTTCCTTCCTTCCTTCCTTCCTTCCTTCCTTCCTTCCTTCCTTCCTTCCTTCCTTCCTTCCTTCCTTCCTTCCTTCCTTCTTTCTTTCCTTCCTTCCGACACTTCCTTCCGACACTTCCTTCCGACACTTCCTTCCGACACTTCCTTCCGACACTTCCTTCCTTCCGACACTTCCTTCCTTCCTTCCGCCACTTCCTTCCTTCCGCCACTTCCTTCCTTCCTTCCGCCACTTCCTTCCTTCCTTCCTTCCTTCCTTCCTTCCTTCCTTCCTTCCTTCCTTCCGACACTTCCTTCCTTCCTTCCTTCCTTCCTTCCGACACTTCCTTCCTTCCGACACTTCCTTCCTTCCGACACTTCCTTCCGACACTTCCTTCCTTCCTTCCTTCCTTCCTTCCTTCCTTCCTTCCTTCCTTCCTTCCTTCCTTCCTTCCTTCCGCCACTTCCTTCCTTCCGCCACTTCCTTCCTTCCGCCACTTCCTTCCTTCCGCCACTTCCTTCCTTCCTTCCGCCACTTCCTTCCTTCCTTCCTTCCGCCACTTCCTTCCTTCCGCCACTTTCTTCCTTCCGCCACTTCCTTCCTTCCGCCACTTTCTTCCTTCCGCCACTTCCTTCCGCCACTTCCTTCCGCCACTTCCTTCCACCACTTCCTTCCTTCCTTCCACCACTTCCTTCCTTCCTTCCTTCCTTCCTTCCTTCCTTCCTTCCTTCCTTCCACTTCCTTCCTTCCGACACTTCCTTCCTTCCTTCCTTCCTTCCTTCCTTCCTTCCTTCCTTCCTTCCTTCCGACACTTCCTTCCGACACTTCCTTCCGACACTTCCTTCCGACACTTCCTTCCGACACTTCCTTCCTTCCTTCCTTCCGCCACTTCCTTCCGCCACTTCCTTCCGCCACTTCCTTCCGCCACTTCCTTCCGCCACTTCCTTCCTTCCTTCCTTCCGACACTTCCTTCCGACACTTCCTTCCGACACTTCCTTCCTTCCTTCCTTCCTTCCTTCCTTCCTTCCTTCCTTCCTTCCTTCCTTCCTTCCTTCCGCCACTTCTTTCCGCCACTTCCTTCCTTCCTTCCTTCCTTCCTTCCTTCCTTCCTTCCTTCCTTCCTTCCTTCCTTCCTTCCTTCCTTCCGCCACTTCCTTCCTTCCTTCCTTCCGCCACTTCCTTCCTTCCTTCCTTCCGCCACTTCCTTCCTTCCTTCCGCCACTTCCTTCCGCCACTTCCTTCTGCCACTTCCTTCCGCCACTTCCTTCCTTCCTTCCGCCACTTCCTTCCTTCCTTCCTTCCTTCCTTCCTTCCTTCCTTCCTTCCTTCCTTCCTTCCGACACTTCCTTCCTTCCTTCCGACACTTCCTTCCGACACTTCCTTCCGACACTTCCTTCCGACACTTCCTTCCGACACTTCCTTCCTTCCGTCACTTCCGCCACTTCCGCCACTTCCGCCACTTCCTTCTGCCACTTCCTTCCGCCACTTCCTTCCTTCCTTCCTTCCTTCCTTCCTTCCTTCCTTCCTTCCTTCCTTCCTTCCTTCCTTCCTTCCTTCCTTCCTTCCTTCCTTCCTTCCTTCCTTCCTTCTTTCTTTCCTTCCTTCCGACACTTCCTTCCGACACTTCCTTCCGACACTTCCTTCCGACACTTCCTTCCGACACTTCCTTCCTTCCGACACTTCCTTCCTTCCTTCCGCCACTTCCTTCCTTCCGCCACTTCCTTCCTTCCTTCCGCCACTTCCTTCCTTCCTTCCTTCCTTCCTTCCTTCCTTCCTTCCTTCCTTCCTTCCTTCCTTCCTTCCTTCCTTCCTTCCTTCCGACACTTCCTTCCTTCCGACACTTCCTTCCTTCCGCCACTTCCTTCCGCCACTTCCTTCCGACACTTCCTTCCGACACTTCCTTCCTTCCTTCCTTCCTTCCTTCCTTCCTTCCTTCCTTCCGCCACTTCCTTCCGCCACTTCCTTCCGCCACTTCCTTCCGCCACTTCCTTCCGCCACTTCCTTCCTTCCTTCCTTCCTTCCTTCCTTCCTTCCTTCCTTCCTTCCTTCCTTCCTTCCTTCCTTCCTTCCTTCCTTCCTTCCTTCCTTCCTTCCTTCCTTCCTTCCTTCCTTCCTTCTTTCTTTCCTTCCTTCCGACACTTCCTTCCTTCCGACACTTCCTTCCTTCCTTCCGCCACTTCCTTCCGCCACTTCCTTCCACCACTTCCTTCCTTCCTTCCACCACTTCCTTCCTTCCTTCCTTCCTTCCTTCCTTCCTTCCTTCCTTCCTTCCTTCCTTCCGACACTTCCTTCCGACACTTCCTTCCTTCCGACACTTCCTTCCGACACTTCCTTCCGACACTTCCTTCCGACACTTCCTTCCGACACTTCCTTCCGACACTTCCTTCCGACACTTCCTTCCGCCACTTCCTTCCGCCACTTCCTTCCGCCACTTCCTTCCGCCACTTCCTTCCTTCCTTCCTTCCGACACTTCCTTCCGACACTTCCTTCCGACACTTCCTTCCTTCCTTCCTTCCTTCCTTCCTTCCTTCCTTCCTTCCTTCCTTCCTTCCTTCCTTCCTTCCTTCCTTCCTTCCTTCCTTCCTTCCTTCCTTCCTTCCTTCCGCCACTTCTTTCCGCCACTTCCTTCCTTCCTTCCTTCCTTCCTTCCTTCCTTCCTTCCTTCCTTCCTTCCTTCCTTCCGCCACTTCCTTCCGCCACTTCCTTCCGCCACTTCCTTCCGCCACTTCCTTCCGCCACTTCCTTCCGCCACTTCCTTCCTTCCTTCCGCCACTTCCTTCCGCCACTTCCTTCTGCCACTTCCTTCCGCCACTTCCTTCCTTCCTTCCGCCACTTCCTTCCTTCCTTCCTTCCTTCCTTCCTTCCTTCCTTCCTTCCTTCCTTCCTTCCTTCCTTCCTTCCTTCCTTCCTTCCTTCCTTCCTTCCTTCCTTCCTTCCTTCCGCCACTTCCTTCCTTCCGCCACTTCCTTCCTTCCTTCCTTCCTTCCTTCCTTCCTTCCTTCCTTCCTTCCTTCCTTCCTTCCTTCCTTCCTTCCTTCCTTCCTTCCTTCCTTCCTTCCTTCCTTCCTTCCTTCCTTCCTTCCTTCCTTCCGACACTTCCTTCCGACACTTCCTTCCGACACTTCCTTCCGACACTTCCTTCCGACACTTCCTTCCGACACTTCCTTCCTTCCGTCACTTCCGCCACTTCCGCCACTTCCGCCACTTCCTTCTGCCACTTCCTTCCGCCACTTCCTTCCTTCCTTCTGCCACTTCCTTCCTTTCCTTCCTTTCCTTCCTTTTCTTCCTTTCCTTTCTTCCACACAGATTTATTTTGGCTATTTGTATACTGTATTAAGATATTCTTTTATTTCTTCAAGATAGTACTATGTATTTTTACTCAAGGTTTCTTCATTCCACATTACAGGAATATAGATGAGTGATTTAATTGTTTTTATACATTTCATTGTCTGATAGATAACTATGATTTTTGAAAATGTAGAGGACACTGGATATCCAGTTCAATTCCTTCATGCTTCTAAGAAAGTAGTAACCTCCCCAGACATCAGTTCTTTTGCATCATTCTTCTTTTCATTTGAGAATAAATGCTGTTTTGAAACATTTTTTTTAAAGCATTGTAACAAGCAGTAGTGGTATGCCCTTTGCCATAATCTCTTTAATTACAAATCATGCCTGGGACAAAGTGGCTCTGTGTAGCCATGATATTTCTTAAGAATAAATTTAGTTTGTGTGCTCTTTGGGTCCTTTTCTGTATTTACTGCTGCATTTACTGGACATAAAACAACTAGAAAAATACTGTTCATGTTTTTTCAAGGGGGATACTTTTATCAATTGAAAATACCAATTGAAATTAAAAAACTCTAAAAATATTTTCTCTTCCTCCACTTCATACAAATAAGTTTTCTTAATCTCTCTCTATATAAAGATTTCAGGATGTCATAAATGTTATTTGGGTGATCAAAGCTAAATTCAGAATTTAGTTTCAAGAAAAACTCAAAACTCACTCTAAATGCATTTAATTGGGTATGCAAGTTTTCATGGCTTATACTTTATATGTTAAGACTTTTAACAGACTGCAGCATAATTGAACTATGACTTACTCCTGTTCTTCTTTTATAGGTTCATTCTGTAAAGTTATAGCACTCTTTTCATTTAATTTTCTACTTTTTTTTTTTTTTTTTCAAAATCTAAGGACTGCTGTTGGATCAAATAATTGAACTGCCAAGGGCCAAATATATTTGGATGGGAATCTATAGAAAATTTCTTCTACAGTTATTCTGTGAGTGCATTGTGTCTGATGAGAAGGTCAGCCAACCTGTGTATTCCTCAGCTATTCTACAGTGGCAAAATTATAAAGTGACAAATTTTATCAGATTTATTTTGTTACATCAGAGTACTGATATATTTATTAACTAACACTTCATATATCTTGTACTGTAGGGGGTTTTTTTGGGAATTGCCTTTTAGAGTGGAATTTCTCTAAAAATTTGTCATTTGAAACAATATTCAAAAACTTTTGTATACTCTAGGTAAGAGCACAAAATAGTTTGGAGGTTTCTAAGCTGATAAGTAGTTACATCCCTTTTGTAATTGCCTCCTTATATAAAAGTATCCAAATTATACTTTCAGTCTAATCAAACGCAGAACAGTGTTTTACTCTGAACTGAAAATAGCAAAAAGGGGTCCAAAACCACAGTTCAAGCATTTTAAGAAGTGTGTTATCTCAGGGTGACTTAGTCTCACATTATTCTACAGCTTGTTGTGGGGGTTTTGTTACTTACACCTCTTTTGTCTTTTTTCTTTTTTTTTGTTTTTTTACTTGAACAACACTAATATTTCATAAGTTATGGAGTGAAGTCAAATTTTACTGACTGTAAATTAGTATAATAATGAAAATTTCTGGAACGGAAGTGAGATTGTTCTCGGTTTTTTGTGATATGGTTATTTTGTGATATTCAACTCAGTGACATTTTCAAGCTATGCAGCCTGGGGAAGCTGAGGAATATTACTTTATGAAACAATTCATCTTGGGGAGAAATCTGCATACTAATCTTCATTCTATGGCTAATAAAATTCTTTTTGACTCTATAGTGAGAGCTTTGATTAAATAGCAAAGGAACTATCTATATTTATATATATATATACACACATGCACATACACAGATACAAAACCATACGTACAGAATCATAAATATAGATTAGGCAAATCTCAAAATATGATAAATAAAAGGGAAGAAGGATAATGAAAAAAAAAATAACATGACTGTCAGATTTTAGAACTTATGAGGGTACCATTTTGGCTGCCAAGAACTACATTTAAATTCAACAACAGTGAAATGCTTTTATTTAAAGATGTTCATGGTGTGATCCCATCAAAAAGGAAGGTGAAGACTTTAAAAGAGTTTTATAGGAAATTATAAGCATTGTTCTTTTCTTGTCTGTTCAAGTAAAATAGTTAAGAGTAATTTACAAATAGAAAATTATATTAATGTATATTCTATTAAGTATTAGTTAGTTCATGCTTACAAAATGCTTCGAGAATGCACGGCATTACATAATACCAGACTTATTTTTACCATAATATCATGCAACTACTTTAGCTGTTTCCCACTTTCAAAATACATCACTTAAAACTGTTCAGTAATAGATACAGCCTTCCATCCTGGGTAACACTTGTGTGAAAGGTGCACCATTGAATTGTTCTAGAAAGGTAAAGACAGGAACTCTATGTTCACACTATATACACTTAGAAGTGTTCCTGCAATATTGTGACTAGTTCTGTGACCATCTTACGTTAGTATTACACCAGAATTATGATATTGATTCAGATCCAAAGCCTGTCTTGAGCAGAATAACTATCTGAGAAAGTGGCCAGTGTCAGGTGCTTTGAAGTTCTGGAGCCCTCTCCACAGGCACTTCATATCACATAGTCTGCCCCCACTTTTGATATTTTTTGGTTGCAACCAGAGATTCAACCCTGAATCATGAAGCACTTCAGTATGTCTCTATGTACAAAAATATTTTACTTTATGTATTGTGTGCAAAAAAAGCTAAGTTCTCCAAGTAGATGTGGGTGAAGAAAGGTTTTTGGCAGTTGAACAAGGAAGGAATTGAGTGAACCAGTGGGCTACCCTAACTCTTACAATTGTGTAAGGGTTTCTCAAATAAAAATGCTGTGTGCAAACAAACTCCAACCCTTAGCTCCTTTTCATCTCCTAAAACCTTCATTATCTCTGTTATTCATGATCTTATTTTCAGTCAACTCTTTTTCATCCATGTTCTGACTCTATTTCTCTGATGTTTTATTCCTATATCAGGGGATTAGTGTGCAGTGCAACTTTGTGTTTATGCTAATCCTCTCACCCATAAATCATTTCTTTATTCTGGGTTTCAAACTAAATCAAGATAAAAACTCTTCATAATATTTTGTTTTGTCTTTCATTTGGATAATTTTTGATAGACCTTAAAGATACTGGCAAGAGACTAAAATGATACTGCACAAACCAGAATGAATGAAAACATGGCTGAAGTGATTGCAAAATCCTTGATTATGCTCCTTATTTTTTAACATTTCAGTCTATATTCACTGTATCTCTTATCAGGTTCTGTTCAGTTTTAAAAAGAAGGAGGATAGCAGATCCCTGTTCAGTAAAAAGCTTCTTACTCTGTAGAGAAGTTCCTTACCTTAGGCTCCTCACTTCATTAGGCACCTACCTGCAGTTTGTGGCCTCAAGGACCAAGCAGAGTGAGGCTTGTGAACTAAACTGAGGAAATGAGTTGTTGCTAGGGCATCCTCTGCAGCCAGTGTGGCATTATGAGGATCACCCTTCCCTTCAGCATGGCCATATGCTAATGGGTGCCAGGGGTCCTGGTTAGCAAATAATCACTACTGAAGGGAGTGCCATGAAGAACTAGAAAGGGACAAAATGGGCATCATTTGCCCTGAACTGTTCCTGAGGATACATAGTGGGGGAAATCTCTGAACTGCTGCCTAGTCTTCTTGGCAGCCCTGGAATTTCCAACATGCCAAATGTTGGTACTGCATGTAAACAAAAAATTAGTCAGGTCGTCATCTTGCATGCCAACTACCACCAGTGTAGTTCTCTGCAGAGAAAGAAGCCACTCCAGAGCTGAACACTTCCCTTCAGTTTTCACCACTTTTCTTCAGGTAGAAAAAGAAACGCTATGCCAGTCTTGAGATTTCCTTTTTACTTCTTTCTTCCAGTAAACTATTTAAAAACAAAACCAAAACTCATGATATTCTTTGGAAGTTGAAGATCACTCTATGTCAGTTGCAGTGAAAAAGGAAAGGAAGTTTTGAAATAGTGTTTTGATTTATTTTTTCTTTAAATTATAAGGATACTGGAGAACAATGAGTGCAGTTTTGTGCAAATGAGGTTTGCTCTGGCACTGCTGTGTAAAAACAATCACTCACTTCTGGGTTGTGAGCTGGAATATATTCCTACTCTGTGTTCTGTCTTCTAATTAGTTTTTTAATCCATGACATGACTGTGCATCATACCCTCTCATTGCTTAATATCCTCAAAAGAAGAAATCTTTCAAAAGGCTCTTGAAATTCTAAATCAGTTATATTGCCTGCTTCTATTATGTATTTTGTTAACTATTCCAAGTAGCACTAACCCTTTACGAATGTAAAAATCTCTGTAACAATAAGATTTGTAGGGTTTTTTCCTTTTCATGTCGTACTTATCAGAGACTCTTAGAGACCTTTGGTCAGTGCTACCAATTAGGAGGGATACACATACAGGAACTCAGACTTAGATCTGTATGGTTCTTGCCAGTTCCTTTCACTATTGAAAGTGCCTGGAGAACAACTAATATGATATGGATGGTAACTTTATTAAAACTTGGCATAGCAATAACCATTCATGATTTCTCTCTAATGAGGAGGTCTTTAAAATTTCTTTTCTCTAGTAGCTTATCTGTTTAAATTCCGAGGGCTTGAATATTTTAGGTTTAGGTTACATTCTGCTGAAGCATACATACACACACACACGTGTGTATATAACTCTTTTGTATGTCACCAAAACAATGTGCACACCTGAATACTGACACCTGTACCCTCAAAATTAATGAACTGATATTATTTTTTAAAATAGGGTGTGTTGTCCAGAAAGGGCAGGCACAAGCACTTGCACACTCACTATTATTTTATTTTCTTTTATGCACAAGAAGAAACTGTGTAGAAGCCCAAATGAGAATTTGCTTCTATCAAACACGAATCTAGTCCATTTCTATACCCTGGTGCCTCTCTTATAAAAGCCAGTATCACATCAGACTGACAACTGGCAAATGCCCATACCCTTTCTACTGCTCTCCTCAGCAGTGCTTGACACTGTCAGTCATACATTCCTGCTCACATGCTGTATAAATCTGGCAAGTGTAGGCAGAAGCATGCTGAAGTGACTCTGATCTTTCTTGTCAGATTAATCCCAGAAGGCTCCACTTCCATCTCCAGAACTTGGCACTGAAGACCTTGGTAAGGTTCAATTCCTTCCCCATTCTCATTTGATATCTGTATGTCAGGAAACTCTGACTTGGCAGTGGCTTGGAAACAGACCAGAAGAGAAGACCAGAAGAGCATATACTCAACCAGAAGAATGAGATCAAATCCAGACAATAAAACAGCAGATATGCCCAAATACCTTTTACATTATGCTTCCCAAAGAAGGAACCTTTGAAAAGTTTCTAAAGGAAACTGGAAGTGTAAGTTTAATTTGCTTGTTCCTGCCCTCTTGTCCCTACTCTTTGTTCTGCACAGTTACATATGGATTTAAGCTGTGAAGCTGATCAGGGAAACAATACATGTTAAACAAAATTAATTGAAAAAGTCTCTTTTTTAATAGCTTGATTTAACTTGAATAATTGAGCTGATCTATTTTGTAGGCTTACTCTCTGTTCAGCTGGGGTGACATCACATGTGTGAATGCCAGCGCCGGGGGTAGGAAGGAATGAGAAGAGGAATGTCTCAGCCGGCTTTGTAATCAGTGGCACTGAAACACACAAATCCACCCCTTGCCTAGCTGAAAACCACATATTACAGTTGGGAATAAGCTTTCAGATGCAGCTGTTTAAAGCTCATACACTCATTATATGTAATGCCTCAAAGAAAAGAAAATTTTAAGAAGTGGTATGAAGATTTCATTATATAAATATATATATTCACGTACTTAATGTTTTTAATGAGAATAAAATAAGTGAATTTTCTGTTGAAGATACAACTCCTCCCGATCTTCTTTCAAAACTTTTCTTTGAACATGCAGCTCTCTTTTTTTTCTATTTTTTTATGTGATAACAGTGGCAAGTAATAGGATGAAATTCTAATAAAGGAAGATTGAAATGTATCTCAGTTTTTGGTCCATAAGTCAAGTAGTTAAAAGATATTTTAAATTTCATTTTTGTTTTTGTGCAGTCCTCTATCACAGATTCTAGTATATCATTTGGACACTTTTCTACATCTCAATTTTTTTGAGTTAGAAGGCAGGGGTTTTGCATATATTTTCCCTTAAATTCTGTTTCTATATCTGCTCATTAAGTAAATAGTAAGGTCTTTCTTCTTCAGCTTACTAAGCTACCTCTTGGATAACTCTACTTCAAAGGCCATGTGCTATACCCAGCCATTCCATCTAAATGCAGAGCCAGACTAAATGCTGTAATTCCTAATTTCCCCTGATCTTAAATCCACAGTTTTATGAATTAATATTAGCAGTCATTTTTTTTGACCAGTCTGGTAAAATTACCTATCTGTAGAGATTTTGCTTTCATTTCAGAGGCATCAAAGCATGCTTTCTTTTGAAGTGATAAGCGCTTGATGTTGTGCCTTAATGCAGGACTGAATTGTTTTGCTTGGCCTCAGACTCGAAAAGCTGCGGGCCTGATCCTTCACACAGCAGAAAATATTGTGATCTGATAGCTGAGACTGAAGCAAGTAATGCAGGAGCTTGCCTCCACAAGGGAGAGGGTTTTGCCTTCACCTTTCCCTGCTAGTGCCTGTTTTGTGCTATTATCTCCTTTCATAGATGGGAAAGAATTTTAAAAGAGGTAAATACCAAACCTTTTTTTTTTGCTCTGTTTTATTTTTTTTTTCTTTTTTCCCCCTTTTGGTAGCAGCTATGTAGCCACTTCCAGTCACTGAAACAGGTTTATAATTATGGTATTAAATAGCGCTGTTGATTATTCTTCTCTTTAAACTGATCACAGAAACAGTTTAGAGAACTTGCATTTAATGTTTCAAACAATATTGTGAGGGGGATGATGGTGCAACCGATCTTGAATCCTACTTACGTCAAGAATATTCTGCCAGGGGTTATACAGCAAGTCATTCCCAAGCCTGAACTGCCAGTATTACCATTTTAAATATTTCCCAATTAAATAATTAGGTGTAACTTAATAAATGTTTGAACACCACTTTGTTCCCTCTTCTTTCAGTCCAACTGTCTTGTAGTTTCTGTCACTATGGCCGACTTTTCAGCAAGAGCGTGTCTTAATATTGACTGTATCAAATTAATCCTACGGTTTATTGTGGGCAGCCCCAGTTGGTCCTGTTCTAAGGCTTTCCCTCCCTTTCTGGTGAAAAGCACTTGTACCGTGGCCCTGCTGGTGGGCTGAATCACCTCAATTTGTTCTAGCAATCAGAGGCAGCTGCTCCCAGTGAAAGGAGCGTGGACCACTGAACAGAGCATTAGGGCTGACCTCAGGCTGAATGCAAAAGGCTCAGCCTTTTTGGCGAGGCCAGTCGAGCATGTGCAAACAGATTTGCTGAAGTACAAAATGGTCCAGTGATTTAATGCAAGTTTTCTTCTCCCTTTCTCTCTTTTTCCCTTTCAGAAATGAGACAGGATAGAGGGTAGCCTGGGTACAATCTTAGCAACATCTGTTGCCTTTCACTAGGGTCTTGGCCAAGGCCAATAGCTATTCAAAGAGCACTGACACTTTACTGAAAGAGAAGAAAGGCTTAAATGGAGAAGTGTTTGGACATGTTTCCCAACACATACAGTTGGATCTTTTTTGTGGGTCAGAATGCTTTTGGAGAAATACTTCTCCACTCCCTCCCCCACTCCCCCCTTTTCGGGTGAAAGTCTCAGAAAACAAATCTTCAGCAAATTACAGAGCTCAGTGGGCCTACAACACTGAAGAACAGTTAAATTTTCCATTCTTTGCTTTTATTGTCTGAAATAAAGGGTGTTTGATGACCAAAATCTTAACCACAGTTAATAGAAGTGTGAAGGAATTTATGCTTAAGATTGCTTCACATCTGTTACTTTCTAATTTCCACATCAATTTATCTTTTAAAGTAACTAGTAATAGCAGTGGAGCAACTGCAGCATTTTAGCTCTATTGAGATGACTGATATTGTATGAAGAGATATTTTACAAAGTTATTTCTTATGTTTGTTTTCCTGTGTGCTCTCCCCCCCTCCCTCATAAACATTAATTTCATCCAGCACTTAGGAAGAGGCAGTTACCTGTTTCTCTCTCCCTTTTTTCCTCACATAGCTTTTCACAGGCAATTGTGCTCTGTCCATCCATGACATGCCTTCATAAAAATGACAGATGAAGCAGCAGAGTAACTGGTGGGTATATTATCCTCCTGCAGGCATCTGCTGCTCAAAAGGCACCTATTCTTTTGTTTGCCTTGAGACAGAGGATGTATATTGCATCTCATACATGAAGTCATTCTTATCAGCCTTCCCTTATTTTGAGGATAATCACAGTAAATTAAATAAAAGCTACTCAGAGGAAGTCTCGTAGAGTTATTCAATTACAAATATTTGCAATGAAGCTTGATGTAAGTACATGTCTGTAGACACAAAAGATATTTCTAGAATCCTCAAGGAGAAATACTGTTGAGCTTCCAGTTTTACTGAATTTTTGTTTTGATCAGGCCATGCTCATTAAATTCAAAGCAAGATGAATATCTGTGGATGAGCACAAGCTTCATGATATGGGATGTCTTAGAGTAGCTGACTCATGTGTATTATACTCACATGTGTAGTAAACTATCTGTATGGTAGTACTTCACACTGAGATAAAGGTGCTTGTGCTCTGTGTCTCTTGACTGACCTAAAAAACCCCTTGTCCCAGAAAGTTTCCAACAGAAATATATATGACAAACTTCAGTGACTCAGAGGAAAACAAAAGCAGTACTTTTGAAATAGCAAGGCTTGCAGGGCTGAGAACACCGAGGTCAGTGTTGCTGAATGACTAGGCACAGCATCCCAGTGACCAGCACTGATGTCTCCAAAGGGCAGATTGGAGGAAATATGATAAAAGGGGGAAGGGGATTGAATGTATTGCTTGTGGTTCTAGGGCATTACTAACCTGCTAAGTGTGGGAGGAAGCAAGTTCCAGAGAACTGCTATTTTCTTTCATCTGCCCTTGGCAGTTTTTTTCCTTTATACATATAGCCGTGGGAAGAAGTAAAAGGAAATAAGGATTGATCAGGCTCCGGTTTTGTTCTTGCAGCACAACCATTGCTGTGATGCTTTGGGACTTGCATCTTCATCTCCACCATTTGGGACTTTTAAAGATTTCCACCACTTTCTGCAGGAGTGGTACAAAATGTTGTGCTTCATATTCTGAGCTAGTTTTCAAACCAACAATAACATAGGTTTTTCATAAAACTTATTTTTGTCTCATTGACTAAACGTTTTCCCACTGACTTTAATGAGTGCAGAATCTATCCCAAGGAAAGGTAGAAGTTGGATAGGATTAAGGGATGTATAAGCTTTTAACATTTTAAGTATAAAAGTAATGTCTAAGTTGTCATTTCTAAGGAATAAAAATTTTGATGGATACATTAGCTGGGTGGAAAATTGACATATGAAATTACGTCTCCTTCAGCACTCACACCAAGTAATTTTGAGAGTGGGCAGTTCAGGATGATGAAGATAGTGACATTTTTTTCTTTAACTCTCTTAGAAGACATTTCCATCTGCTTCCTATACAACTGCTTACATGCTGGTGTAGAATTCTTTCTACATAAATATTCAGGTATAGCAGATTAGCATTTGTTTAACATCCAGACTTGAAAAGTTGGATTGCTTGAAGGGGAAAAGGGAGGGTCATCATCATGCTCCTCACTTTTAGTGCTTCTTGTGCTTATAATACTCTACATTTTGAAAATGTGTTTTGTGGTTGTTAGGGACTTTTAGCCTTTTTTTTGTCTCCAGTTTTGGGAGGGTTTTTCTGAAAGAGAGACTGCTTGTCCAATTTTTGCTGTGGTCAGGGGAAAAACCTACAAATAATAATAAAAAAAAGTTGCTTACTAAGCTGAAGTTTTCACACAGGGAAGGTTATGAGCATCTTGAATACCAGTTATGATGCAGAAGTATATATAATTCAGGCCATTTATTCAAAAAATACTTCAAAATTGAAGCTGTAATGGATGATTTTGTTTGTGCAAGTGTTCAAGCTTGTCTTGACAAATCACAATGGAATACTGAAACCTGGTTTGGGTTTAGAGGTCAGTGGAGGAATTATTCATACTAATTTTGTATAGTTGATGTAGAGTATAGGGTCTGACCTAAAGACAGATATCCTTCTATGTATGGGAAGTTACTGGTTTAATTGTGTATATATTGGCATTTTTCACAAGTAATTTAGCTGCAGATTTTCTGATGGATGCTACACAGTAGCAATCTCCCTGAAGCATGCAAAACTCCCTGAAGTCAATTGGCCTCCCTATGTATAGCTTTTCATAGAATCAGACAAATTGTGATTCTCTATCACAATTCCTCTGAAAAAATGACATCAGTTGTACCACAGTATGAATGCCTGGCAGAATTTATCTTAATATACAGCAGAAATGCATCTAACCTATTTTTTTCAGCATACATCAAAAAAGAGAGGAATGCTGATTCTAAGCAGTGATGCTTCTTCTCCACCAGCAGGATCTTTCCGTCATGACACATCAATCTGACACTAATGTGATTTTTTGTACACAATTTGAATGATTTTTGCTATCAAGACATGCTTGTAAAAGCAGCTACATGACATCTGATAGTGAGTTACTGTTTAACTTAGCACCATTTCAATGTTAGTGCAGGTCCAAGGATACAAAAGTAGTTGGCATTTTGCATGCTCTTCTCCATCCAGACAATCCAGAAACTGAATTCTCTTCTGCTCCTGCCCTGACTGCATTTTTGATCATTTTTTGTTTGGACAACATTCTTGAATGAAATAGAATAAAATAATATTTTAATGATTCTGCCTCCCTTTTAATTGTCTCATTCCCTATCTCTTATTCTTAGCCCTCCCCTCCCCTTTTTTACTTAATTCTAATATTTTAAAATCATATTCACCCTTTTATTATTCACATCTTTCTTTGTCTGCTGCTGAGTTCTTTTTTATTCCTCTATTGGTAATCCATACTTGCAGAGCACTCACTGCACCACACTGCCAGCTTTGTCACTCTGTATTGTATCTCAGTGCCGGCCAGCTTGGTACATCCACTTATAATATGATGAATAGCATCTGGAGCCTGGCCACACAGCCTCCATTCTGGTCCTAGTGCTTTTTTAAGCCATCTATCCTTGCTTGTACAAATAGCCCATTCCTGTGTGGCCATAATGAAATTCTCAATTTTTCTTTTCAGTCTTCTGACAGCCTACCTGCCATTTGCCATCGTCCTGTGACATTTGCAAATTTTTTTCCATGTTTTTGTTCTTTAACTGGTTTATTCTTGTGCTGTTCTTACTGGTGCGTGACTAATAAATTACTCTCAATAGTATAATCTTTTAATTTTGCAGCTTCCTTATGATTAAACAAACTTTAAGTTCAGAGTTTTTTAACTTTACAAGTTCCCTTCCTACAACTCCCTTTGTTGCTATTCTCTGTTATACCTGACAACATTTTTAATTGCATTCACTTTTATTACCTCAGGCAACTTTGACTTCTTATTACTTGTACAGTTTCATTGCAGATTAACTAGATTTACTTTTGAAGAATACCACTCTTGCAAATATATCAGGTAGTCAGATTTGCCAGTATATGTGGACCAAAAACGTCATCAAAAGACTGTGGAAACTCAAGGGAGGATAGAGAGGAGCCAAAGGGGGACAGATGGAGCCATGACAGTAATGTTTAATTGATAAGGTAACACTTCCTAAGAATGGGTGGTTGTGGATACCCAAAGTGACCTCATAAATTCCCCAATCGAATCACCACTACTAATTACTATAATTTAGTTCATATTATGATATCATTTTGACTGACACATTTTTAGAGGATATTCTGCAAAATATATTCTAAAGAACAGGTTGAAGAACTTGCTATTGTTAGGCATGTCCCCTGTGGTTCTACATTGGGTTGAAAACACTCTTAGAATATAGAAACATTGTAATTGTCTCAAAAATGTCAAACTTTAAATAGGAAAATAAACCTGTGAGGACACAGAAAGACAGAGACATCCCTCTGTTAAATGACTTGTCAAAGGCTGAGTGTCTTCAATTTCAACAGGCTTTTTTTTTTTTTTTGCCTTCTGCTATTTACAGAAAAAGATACTAAACTGCAAGCTCTCCTGCTTGCTTTATGAAAGACCAATATCCACATAAATTTTTAAGAAAAAGAAAAGTTAACATTTTGCATCTTAGCATACTACATATTCATATTGAAGGAACTCTACAAGCTATTGCTAAGTGCATAATGGAACTTGCTTCTTCCCACACCGTGAATTACCAGGACCCAGGTAGCAGTGGTAGCAGTTACCTGACACTGCTCTTTTTCAGAAGGTGTATAATGAGTGTACAGATAGAAATGTTAATATAGAGAGACAGTCAGAGGCTCAGAGGACTGAATACAACCACTAAAGAAATTTGTTTTGCGTTTCTGGTCAAAATCCTCCATAAGCAGAGGCCACCAAAGCTCTCACTGTCTAAGACGTATTTAAGAGCATGCTTCAGGACATGCAGTTTCAGGTTTTGTGGTCTTAAATCTGCCTATGGATCCACTCTACAAAACAGCAACGTGACTTGTAATGTGAAGAAGCATCCTTGATAGTTCCAGAAGTGAACAGATGGGAAGGGTGCCAGTACCAATGTGTTTTGTTGCCTGCAGTTACTCTTTACAGCACCTACCTAAGACACAGTCTAGCATGGTCCAAGGTTTGTTCTGTAGACTTTCCTCTGGAAGTGCTAACACACCATGCAACATATTAGAAAGAAATGCAACAGTGCTGTAGGTGTGGATTGCTGCCAAAATGATCCATTCAGTGCTTTGGAATGGACTGAGTCATTGGCAAAAACCCACAATCAAGACAGTCGAGAACAAAATGTATTAAAAAACATACATTTGCTTATGTTACTAAAAATGGTAGATTGCCAAAAGTGACTAAGAATAATTGCTTCTTTATATTTCATTCTGCCTGTGCAATGAAATTAAATTGGTCTGCTTAGTCACATATTTTGCTTGGAGTCACTGTTTTACTCCCATGAAAGTCAAAGGGTTTCATACATTTTATTTTGATATGACAACATAAGCATTTAGAAAAAATAATAAGACAAAAATATCTATCCTATTTTCAACAGTGTAAAAATAAGTTCAGATGTTTTCACTGACACACAGTTTAATGAAAGGTTTTGCTTGAGGGACTAGATTTTTGGAACATAAAGCACATCCTTGAGAGAGGTCTGTTAGGAAGAAAGTCGTGAAATACTCCGTGAAGCTACACATGAAAGCTTTTTAATTGGGTGATAATTGACTATTCTATTTTTCCATTAGTAATATCTGGATCAGAATCAAAATGAATAAGAAAGAGTCCTTCCTTTATAATGATTTTAGGTGACTGTAAAACTATTTAGTCCCTATTTTGAAACTGAAGAGCAAATAAAAAGTTTGAGGATATTTGCTGAAGTTTATGAAGCTCAGGACCTCTTCTAGATTCTTTTTTTATGCCATCTTATTTGCAAACAAAGATTTTTTTTCTCTGTTTTTAACTGTTCTGTTTTCATCATTGAAGTCATGGCTTCTGAATCAAGTGGTAAAAAGATAAATTTTCATGGTTACATCTCTGAATTAATTTGAAAGAAGATAAAGCAGAGGTATTTATGACATTTCATGATAGAAAAAAGATAATCTGTCCTTGAACCTTGTCCTCTAAGGATCAGTGCAGAGAGTCTTATTTTGATTAACTTGTAAAAGATGAATTAGGGATTGGGGGAAGGAGAACAAAGGAAAGGCGAATCCTTAATTACAATCTTAAGCAACTGTGTGCAATCATGTTTCAGGATTTTCTTGCCTGAATACATCTTATTAAGTTGGAACCATGCACTCAGACACTCCACAACTTGGAGAATGTAGATTGCTTCTAGTTGCTCTCTTTAAACCTCTACTTCAGTTCACAAATGCCATGTTGAATTGCCTCCCTCTGATTAGAAGGGTGACATTGGAAATCACGTCTGAAAGTGAAGCTTAAAGACAAGAAACACATAGCAATTAGATATTACATTTATTAAAAGAGTTATGCATGCTGCATTTGTGTATTCATAGACTAGAAACTAATTCAGAAATTAAAATTATTTTTAAAAAACCTTTGTGATCCAAACCAATTGTTTTGTTGCTTTTTTTCTCATTGAAGTGACTTTATCAACGCATTACTTTATTAGTGTTGACAGCACACTTCATAGTATAATGTATAGTAGGAATGAAAAGTAATTATATATTCACATGATTAGTTTGTTTATATCATGTCGAGAATGCTTTTCTGGTAAATATAAACCAAAAGTCATTGGCCAAGGTGCATCTCTTACAGTTGCCCTTGGTACAGTCCATTGTTCTAAAAACAGTAGGTGTTAAAAATATTTTTGTCTGTGAAAAATGTCAGTTCAGCAGCTCTGCCAACATTTGGAACCTCTGCTTTTTTTTTTTTTTTTTTTTTTTTTTCTTCAGGAGGCGTGCTGACTCCTGGCTGATCACGTTTCAGTTGTGGATCTGTTTCGTTCTGCAGACCCAAACGGCTTCAGCAGTACTGGAAGGAGGCAGAAAGTTTGTGCTGCCGCTTTCCCAGCCGGACCACGTCCGAGCAAAGCAGGTACTCATCCCCCAGAGCGGCTGCCCCGAGCAGCTCCGGGGCTGCGGGGCTCAGCTGCCGGGCTCCAGCCCCAGCGTGACACCGAGCCTTCTCCTGCTGCCGGCGCGCACACTCCGCTCTCTCCACCCTTTATTCTGGGAAAGAACCCGGTTCAGTTATTCATCGTGTTTTTTACTTTTTTAAAATCCTCCTCTCGCTGCTCACCACCACCCCGCGGTATAAAGAGCGGGCAGGGAGGCGTGACAGCAGCTCTAGGGAGACACAGGGCAGCAGGGCTGCGAGGTTTCAAGTGCCCCGAGAAGATCGCTGGCGGCTCCGTGCCCTGCCCGGGGACCAGGAGAGGGACGGGGACCCTGCCCAGCCCCGCGGCTGCCCCACGCCGGGCAGGAACGGGCAGGGAGCGTGGGCTTCACAAGCTGCAGGCTGAAAGGGCAAAGCTTTGAGGCAGGGACTCCGCAAGTTCGGTTTAGTTTTGCGACTTTGTCTTCACGCCTCGAAAGCTCAGTCGAAGCTTGTAGGACAAATTGCGTGGTGGGTTGTGGCGGGTGGGGGGGGGGGGGGGGGAGAAGTAAAAAAAAACCAAAAAAACCCCAAAAAAACAAACCAAAAAACTTGAAGTCTCTCCTTCAACTCTCTGTCTCAAATGCAAATAGGGAGAGAGATTGGTTCCCGCCCCACCCCCTAGCCCGGCTCCTGATTTTTATCCAAAGGACTCCATCTGTATATCCTGTCAAGGAGGAGGAGGAGAAGAGGCGGGGGGTGGGGGGGTAGTGGGGCCGGGCAGGCTGCTGGCTCCCTGGATCCGCTTCAATAGCCACCGCTGGGTCTCCGGGAGCTACAAAGAGTCCCTGTGCCGCCTCCGCGCGCCTTCGGACGGAGCTGGCAGCCGACTCCAGCCACCGAGCCGTGATATCCCCTGCCCAGAGCACCATCCCCACCTCCTCTGCTTTCTCCCTCCCACCCCGCTCCTTCCCTCCCTCCTCTTCCTCCTCCTCCCGCAGCCACGATCCGCACCCAGTCGGAGCTGGGCTTGGCACCGGCACCCACTTCTCCCATCGTGTGCCCGGCGGCTGCCTGTGCAGTGCCGCGCCGTGCCGTGGAGGAGGAGGAGCGGAGCAGCGGCCGCGCTCCCATCCCCGTCTCCGCGGGCGCGGGCGAGTGCGCGGGCGGGCGCGCAGCCCCCATGCCCGGTGGGCGCCCCGCCGCCCGCAGCCCGGCCCCCTCTGCTTGGGAGCATCCCGCCTGCACTTCGCCGCGGAGGCACCGCCGGCCCTTGGAATTAAAATACTCACCACGCTGGGCAGCCGAGGGAGAGTGGGAGCAGGTAAGTGCCGGCTGCACCTGTGCCTTTCCTTGCTTTCCTTCCCCTCCCCGTTCCGCTCCCGTGTGGGCAGAGGGCGGTGGGAGCAGTGGCAGGAAAGGGCTGCGCGCTGCTCCTCCGCGCCCGCTCGCCCGGAGCGGCTGTGCCCGGAGCGGAGCCGCCGCTCTGCGGAGCCGGCGGGGGCGGCGCGGCCGCGGCCGCAAGTTTGGCATTCTCGGGGCTGGGGGCGGCCGGGACCGGCCGCGGGAGCGCCCAGCGCCAGGTGTGGCGGGGAAACCGTGCAAAGTGAGAGCACTGGGACTATAGGCGCGTGTGCACCTTCTGAGAAATAAGAGAACAATAGCATCACTCTTCACTCTTTGGAGAAGTCTCACAGACAAGCGGGGACGAGGGGTGGGGGAAGGGAGTACCACAGACTTCTACAAAATGTAGGCAGCCCGAAGTCCTGACTGTCTCAGTCCTTTCTGCCAAGCCAAAGCAGCTGTCTTGCTTGGGCTCGAAGTCTGGCGGTGATGCTACAGTGCAAAATATTATAGAGACAATGAAATTTCCTGAGTTGTTTCCCAGAGCTTTTGTCCTTCTATGTCAAAGATGTTCTAGAGTTTGCAAATGTAGAAATTATGGGAGCTGTTTCTTTGATTAATATTCAGCTGGTAAGGCTAGCTCTGCAGTGCTTGGCTGATGCTGACCCTTCCCCCTCCGCCCTGTCCCCCAATCCATCCACATATCCACACACGGGCATGTCCTGCTTTCCTACAATAGGCTGTGTACACCAATAGCGAGAGGTTTGTCATCTGGATTCTCAGACTTCTAGTTGCTAATGGAGGCAAAAATACCCCTTTTTGAGATACGGTTTAGCTTTTATACTGCTTTCAAAAGGTGAAGTAGTTCAGGTGAGCCAAGATTCTACAAACGATGCCTTCCCCAGGATGTGGGAAAGGATAGGAGATGGATAATTGTGATGTGCTCTGAATCTGGGAACTGAAATGCTGATACTTTAATCTTCCCCCTTTGCAAGGATAAAATCTTATGTTCTGATAGATAACTTGCTCAAGCCAAACCAGAGACTTGAAAGGGCAGAGTATACTTCATAGTCTCTCTAACAAGACATACTGACTTGCAGTTTTTCAGCTAAAACATAGGTGTTTGTGCAGCTTTGCAGAAAATAAATTGCTTTTCCAGGACAAATAAATTAATACATAAAAGAGCCAAACTCTTGAGCATGCCTGTTTCATAAGCAGTCTCTCCTTGGCTTTGATGCGTGACTTTACTTCTCTGTCTTTATTATATCTACTAATTGTTTCTGTGTTGCATTATTTGAGTTTGCTGGGAATTGTTACTGGTGAAAGCTATGTACTTTGTTTCTGAGAAAGGTGGGTCTACACCACCCCAGGTGCAGAGCTGTTCAGATGGGCAGCAGCATGGAAGTTATATAACTAAATTAAGTTTGCTTACCCTGTAGCTTCTGAAGGTACAACAGGTCAACAGATAAAGATCAGCTATAAAGTGATGCTGATTTTTTTCTAGGTAGTATTGTATCCGTTTTAACAATGCAAAAGTGAAGTGAATATATTTGGAAATGATTGTGCCTCATTAGAGCTAGTTCAGTGCAAAGGGTGTGTTACCACCTTTGGAGGAAAAAAAGAACACAAAAACCACTTAACAAACCCAGAACAACTATCCAAGGACTAAATGTGCTATTATTTTTAAGTCCTTTTGCACAATTTTATAGCTTTTCAGTCTGCAACTACCAGGGGATCTAATCTAGACATCTAGACACACATTTACTTTATTATATTTATTATTTATTTATAAGTAAAATTCAAAAAACAATTGCAGGAAAATCCACAGTAAGGGAGGGCCTAGCTCTGACAGCTTTTAATATTAAGTATGTGCAATATCTAGGGTTTGAGTACTCAATAAAGGTTTAAAACTACCAGGAATATTAGGAATATATCAAAGGTAATATTCTGAGCTACCACTGCATGTTAGAAATGTGTGTCAGTTAATGTGAGTGAAAATACAAACATCAGTAATATAGCCTATTTTCTTGCAAAAAGCCATTAAAGATTACAATTTTAATCAAGGAACATTTCACCCTTATAATGGGAGACTTTACTGTAATTAAAGGCTGATGTGGGTCATTAGAATAGTGTTAAAAGTCAGATGACAGCCTCACAACTCTCCTTAGTCTACTTTCATTGATTTAATAGCAAGGCACTATTGATTATTTGCTACTGATTTAGTAGGAAAATATTTTTAAGTTTTCATGTAAAAGTGTAATTGTAAAGCATTTGTACAGCAGCAGAATTTTCTGATGAGAAGAATGGATATAATATCCACATAGATTTTCGCCTATCCTTTTCATGTATGACTGTATATACGTACACATTCCCACATTTTTCTGTGTTTCTTCAGCAGTGAGAGACTTGACTGAAGAAAATCATTACTAATGAAAGACCCTATATTGTTCTACTCCAACTTAAATTCCTACTTTGCTATAAACCTGGCTAAGCCTTTTCTCAAAGGGATTCAACTCACAAATTGACTCCCATGTGTGATGAAAATAGAAAATATTTTAAACTTCAGCTGGTTTACAGATGAAGATAGTGCTTGGGAGTCAGTCCTAGTGATGTCTAGTAAGTTTTTGTGTTTTCAGTCTATTGACTTCGGTATCTGATGTGTTCAGCGGTTCTTCAATGAAGGCCTTTCTTGAGCCATTCCTTTTCCTTTAGTTTATCACACACATTTTTTTTTCATGTACGCTTTCATGCTGCTACTGGGTATTGTTTTCTCGTGGCTATAAAAATCATTAAATTCTATCTGAGGCAGGGTGCATAAAATTGATGGTTACTTCAGTTCTTCCTGTCAAACCAGGCTTAACTCTAAGCAGTAATGCAGGAGTGCCTCCTCTGGGAATTCAGCAGTTCTGCAAGAAAGTCATCCCTAGGCATTGTGTGACGTTCTTCAGTTGAAATGAGGCTGCAAAAATTAAGCTCGTGGAAATTTAAATATTTGCCTTGATTGGTCCCAGATCCAAAAATACTGCTGGTGTTTCTTTTCAATAACTGATCAAATTAGCATAATCCTTCCCATCAGCTTAGATCTTTCAAATGCACCATGGCAAGGTGAAAAACCAATAAAACCCTTTCACATGGAGAAAATGATCTTAGAAAAAAGATCTTTCTTCTGCTAATTTTGTATGGGGAAGAAAACAAACTTACCAAGAACCCAAACAATTTAGCACTCTAGACACGTGCAATCTTATGATCAACTGCAGAGCAGTGTAAAAGACCAAAAGCTGTTGCCTGGTTTTCTTTATGAAATTTTTTAAAGCCATATAATTTATTGCAGTGTACCTCGTATTTTTCTATCATCTCATCAGGTCCTTTCACCTGAGTCAGAGGGTATTGGAGCCAGTTTAGTGTAACAGTGCCATATGTTTGGAGCAGTGATAGTTTTTTGCTAGATAACCAGATGCAGACTGCAGGATGTGCACTACATTTACAGATCTCCCATGTGAATATTTAGGCCAGTTAGCGGCAGGAGGTTGTGGTCTGTAGTTGTAATGTCATCTGGCACAGGGAGTTAATAGGTTTCATCGTACTGCCTTGACTTGCAGAGCTTCATTTCATCACAGGGTCCCCACCTCTCTTGCTCCAAGGCACCCTCATTTCCTTTTTTTCTTTCTCTGAAAAAAGTGATAACCAGACACTGCAATTTACACCGTAATTAGACGTGTTATCTTCTCAAAACCTTTTTGTCTCAAGAATCACATTCCTGTTCATGTGCCTGTGGAGGAGTCCCCTGTAATATTTAAGATGTGTGACATGGAGGAGCTGCAGACTTGTAACAAAGGGGAATTTTCTCTGCCACTAAATGTAACACCCTGTCCAATGGGCATTGTAAAATTGAATGTCAAAGCATAAATATTTCAGTGAGGGCAGTCCAGCTGTCAGGGGGCTCACCTGCTGGTTCTACTTTAAGGGATCATGGTTCAAGATCCAGTGGCAACAGTCACCCTTGGAATTATTTCAACACCCTGGCTCAGATTTTACTGAATGACTAAAGTAGAGAAAAAACAAAAAACCCCATGGAATAACTATGCATTGTTGACCAAGCTAATGCAAGATTTACTTGCAGGTGGTGGCTGCTCAGTCAGTGAGGTCCATATTTTGGACCTCAGTAAATTTTGCAATGGTATCAAAAAATTAAGAAATTTGATGAAAGGAGAATAATGGGGCCGGGGGGAGGACAAGGGGAGAGAAGGCAATAAAATAGGAGTGGTAAATTCTTCAGTTACAACTCCAATGCATGGCTGACAGTGAGATTTCAAACCAGAGTAATGCAATCCAGACTGGTGGAGTTTAGTAATGGAAAAGGGTTTGGATTTCCACTTCTTCCTGAAGCATTTTACACATTAGAAACACTTGAGGACAAAATATGCTGAAGGACAAAATCCTTAGTTGGGTTGAAGAGGTTGACAGGAAAATGATATGGTTCATAGATTAAGCTGGCACTGTGACACTGGTAGCAATGTGTGAGCAGAAGTCTGCAGGAATTTGCATTTTGGCTGCAAAGGTTAGGTGGTGCAAAGATGATCTCAAGAGCATTCAGCAAATTGCCCTACAGGGCTGGGGAAATCTCAGATGTGGGGAAGGAGGGCTTCCATGATATCTCTGAGACTGAAAACTTGTCCTTATCTGCTGGTGCTCATTGTGACACGAAAACAACGAACACTAGACTTGATGAGCTGTTTTAGAAATTATGGAGTGAAGCAAAATATTCAGAGAGATTTTCAGTGGGTGTAAATTACCCTTAATTGCTTGCAGTGAGGGGGACTATTCCTCTAAGTTGAGGATCTTATTCATGATCTGATTGTTTTCAACAAATCAAGATTGCCCCTTGGAGACAGTGCATAATAGTGTCTTTTTGACATTAGCAGATTGTTTTGGAAAAGTAGAGTAGTAACATTTTTCAGTTTAGCAGTGTATATCAATACACTGTGGCTTAAATATAGTTTATTTTTTTTTACAGCAGATGGGAGAAAATTTAAGGTTTATGATGTATATTGAATGAAAAGGTTATTATGTTTTTTCAAATGTGTATTCTTCAGTCTGAGATTTTATATATCAGCCATCTATTTAAGAACATAAACAATTTTTTTTTTTGTTTAGTTTTTTGGGTTTTGTGGGTTTTTTTGATTCTTACAGCTGTTCACTTGGACAGCATGTTACTGCTTAGTTGAGACATGCTACCTGCACTGACCAGATCACATAACATACTCTCCAAATTACACACCAGTTCTATTACTTTGTATTTTTCATATTTGTTATTTCCAGGACTACATATAAAGCAAATAGGGAAAACAAGCTTAGATATGAAAGCTAGAGCTTAATGCTTTAAATGCACTTAGCAGACAATTTTATTTTTAAAGGCCTAAGTTACTTTTTAGGTTGGCAAGTGTGAATGGGGAGATATGATTTGGTTTACCCCTATTTGGGAGGGCAGTAGCATTTGGGAGATCAGAAACAAGATGTAAAGGTACACTTTTATTCTAGGGTAGTTATTATATCAAAAGTGTAAATATTTCTCAGGTTCTTTCTATATTCTGAATCTTGTTTGTGCAGAAAGAGATAGCGTTTCCTAAAAGAGCATCTTTAAACAAAAAGTACTGAGTTGTTGCAGGTCAGTTTTGCCATCACACTCAAGTCAGTAAACACAGATGACAGTGAAGACACTGGAATCAGAGCACTGAATACTCACTGTCAGTGTTAGTTTTATCCACTGCTGCAAGTGCAACCCTGAAATCTCAAGCTGTGACTTAATGAAGAAAAAAACACCAACAGGACCTCTTAGTTTTCAATTTTATGAATGCTGTGACATTGCTTACGTGGTCTTGTGGACTTGATACCCATGGACATCATAGAACAGGTGATGTTGAAGTGCTAGTTATGCTTGGACAAAAAATCTGTATAAAATTATCTATCTATCTATGTATCTATCTATCCATCCATCCATGCATCTCAGTAAGAAGGGTAATGAAATTCAATTTAATAAATAATTCTTCCCAAAACAGAAATTATTTTTAAATATAAAGAGGCTTATGCTCTTGGAGGCATCACATATAAAAGGCAATGTGCTGGAAGAACTATAAATAAAAACCTTTAAAAAAAGGGCTTTGAGAGGAATAGGAAGACTTATCCTGAAGAAGAGAAAAAAGGGAGGGAAGAGTGTTTCAGAGCAGAAAGTGCTGCCACACAGCTGAATAAAAATAATTGGAATTTTGGAGTCTGTGTGGTGAAAGTATTTGAGAATGAGTAAACCACAACAACGTTTTTTTTTTTCCAGGAGGTGTGAGTATTCTGCTTTTCATCAGATTGTGCTGTCTAGCATATGGACTGTTTTTCAGTTGGTATTTTGGGTGCGTTTTTCAGTTCTGTGCTGTGGTGTGTGGCTGGGGACCATGGCACTCCATATGGTGGCTTTCATACTTTCCTGCAGGTGTAAAAGAAAGGATATAAGAGAACACTGTTCGAGATAAAGGTTAGAGCAATTCTAGGTTTGAAATGTCTGTTCTGAGCAAGAACAAGACATTTCAAACTGCTTAGTGAAAAGACTCTAACATATTGTAAATGTTTTACTGACATTTCTTAAGAAAATCCATTTTGTATTTTTATCTCTGTTAAATAACAATCTGCTGCCTCTTTGAAATAAACTGACAGTTTATCAATATCAGATGTCTTTAACATGATGTAACTTAGACACAGAGAGGGGAAATCAAGGATGCATAAACAGCCTCTACTACAAACAACACTTAACGTAGCTGAGCAGAGCAGTAGGAAGTGAACATATCACAGGGAAAGCGCAGCTACTTCCTTAACACTCATTGGCAGCCCTCTCAGTAATTACTGTCATGTGGTCATGATTTACCCAAAGGGCCAGATCAAAACTGAGTTATGACTAGTTGGGATGAATCATTTCAACCTAGGCTCTTCTAACGAGGATGACACCTGCTTGTTAATCCTGCTGTGAAAAGAATTTTGGTCCATGTTGAAGTGACATCTTATAACTGTAGCATCATGTTTTCAAAATTAGGGTCTTTAGGTAAGGCTTGCTTATTCTTTTCATTTTGCCTGTAGGGAGACACTGGATTTTCCTATTTGGAAGCTTTCAAATTGCTTCTGCTTAGCAAACACGCTCAGTGGGTTTGTGGTTTATCCCACCAGCCTCTAAGCAAAGCCTTTCTGGTGCAGGGCAGTACCACAGAAGGGATTACAATAAAAAGGCTTTAAATACAGTCTGTAATCAGAAGAGCTTTTTATTTGTTTCATGTTTCTGCCCTCTAGGTACCTTTGGCAGCACAATGCACAGGCGTTCTGCAGCTGAAAGGGCCTGACATACTGAAAACAGATAGTGGATATCACATTTCACTCAGTTTTAGTAGTAATGGGTAGGACTATGATAATCAGTCCAGAGTGTTTAATGTGTATGTGATTTAATGTCTAGCCTTTTTAGATTAATTAAAAGTATAAAGGATGAAATCTTCTTTCTTCCGTGGCTTCCTAAGTAGCAGCAGTTCACTCCAAATTAATGCCGTTATCTATTTTAATTTCATCCTTATTTCCACTTCATGTTTGGCACTTCATGAATGCTGCTTGTCTCCCTTATTGCTCACTTGGACAAGGAGGATGTCTGTTTAGAAGACAGCTTTGCTTATCTGGTGATTCTTCTAAAAGGCAAAGCTATGTTTGGTTCTGACTGACAGAATTTATACTTTTAAAAACATTATGCTAAGTATATATTTTTACATGGGCAGAGGAGGCTCACAGTCATAAAAAGCAGAAAACAGTCTTGTTTAAGTATTGAAGTTTCTCTTTCTAAAAAAATAAATGGTTTTTTATTAGTAAGTCCTATTAGTTATGAAATGATTAAATTTTTAAATAAAAACTGATTTAAATTTGTTAATTCTGGAAAATCATTTATAATTAAATCAAGGTTTCAGAGAAAATACAAAATGACATTATCTTCTGATCTTTCTGGGCATATTTCTGTATAAATATATAAAGTAGTCTAACATGTTTCTTACAGTGCCTGACATTTGCTTTAGGAATGTAGTGAAATTGAGTGGGGAGACTCAGGGCCTTTTACCAGGTCAGATTCAGATCAGAACAAATCATAGCATCTGCTGTACTGTGACTAAGAATCAATCAAATTGTTCCGACTCATGTTATGCACCTTCATTTTACTTTTGAGTAATATGGAAGAGAGTTAATCTAGGATGTATCCCTGCCATTATTACAACTTGGTGCCTCTAGCTGGTTTGTAATTATATCATAGTAATGTCATGTAAAGGAGACCATAGCAGACAGAAGAGAAAATATCAAACCAAATGACTGTAAATAATAACTACACTTACTTTGATTGTTTTAAAGAGGAACAATTTTAGCATTTATACTGGGAAAAAAAAAACCAAAAACCCTGGTGTATTATGAGAACATTTAGGAGAAAACTTTATGGCTATAAATAGAGTTGTATCAGCAGTAGTAATGCCATCCAAGAAGTTCGCTATAAACTTGGATTTATGTAAACTCATTGGTGTTGATGAGGAGAAAAGTAATGAATAAACAGTTTCCATGCATGATGTGAAAACTGCAAAGAATTTACATTCTCTAAAAAAAAAAAAATTAAAATTCTGACTACAGTTCTTGTCTTTTTCTTGGATAGGTACCCATTACACCATTTCTTTGGTGAAGGCTGTTCAGCAGTGGTGACATCTTCCAATCGACGCCTCTGCAGATTATTATCTCTGGACTCCCAGCTGACACCCTGCCGGAGGCTAGAGCTACTGAGACAACTGGAATTGTGCCTGCTTTGGTCAAGGCTTTTTCTTTCACCGAGGAGAAAAAAAAAAAAAAAAAAAGATGAAGTTGGGAAAAGTGGAGTTTTGCAATTTTCTTCAGATACTCTCTCTTTTCCTGTGTCTTTCTGGGATGAATCAAGCAGAGATCACAAGGTCCAGGTCAAAGCCCTATTTTCAATCAGGGAGGACGAGAACCAAACGCAGCTGGGTGTGGAATCAGTTCTTTGTGCTGGAAGAATACATGGGTACAGACCCACTCTATGTAGGAAAGGTAGGGGATTTAAATAAACTTTGGAGGGTGCAGATGCTTGCTTGTTGATGTGTTTATATGATGCAATCTAAAAATTGTAATTCTGTTAGCTCAGAACAGCAACACATTGCATTCTCGTAAGAATTCAAGGTTCCTGTTGCAATTTTCTTTTAGACCTCTGTATATTAGCACTGCTTGTTTAACAGAGTACAGTAATGAAACTATTTCACCACCACTGATAGGAAGAAAATATTTATTCCTTATACTAGGTTTTAAAACAGAGGAACATAACAATGAGTATTCTTTTTTAAGAGTTAACAGGTAGTCCCAGAAAAGAAGTTCTGTATGTTATGTTGTTTGCTCCCTAAAACTCAGCACTACTGAAAGCAAGAGAGAAGGAATCAGGCGTCTGTGGGTGTGATGAGTGAAAAGGAGGGCATGTCTGCATTACTGCTTTTCTTTGACATTGCCTGGCTGGCAGATTGTCACCTTGGGGGCCTCGCTGTCCTCTGTGCACAGCACAGCCTTGTGGCTTCACCTCGCCTGTGGTGGGCACGGGTCCAGTAGAGAGCCAGCCCTTTTACATCAAGGCATCCCAAATGGTTCTCTCTGAGCGCCCGTCGCTGCACATGGAGCACACTGAGCACAGCTGTGAATCCGGGACTTAGCTCATTTACTGCCTTGTGCGAGTGGGTAATGCGCTGCCTTCAGCAATTATGCAGGGGAAAAAAAAGCCCACAAAACAAAACCCCCTCTTGTGTTTCTCTGTAACATTTATGTGTAATCATCTTATTGAAAGGAAAACCCATTTTCTCGGTAATATCAGAATCAATAAATAGACTTTCTCATTAAAATACAGCAAATGCATAGAAAACAAGGGAGTGACAGCTTTTGGCACAACAGCACGCTTACAGAAAAAGAGATGAAGTAATCTGAAATCCACTGCTTCAAATATACCAGTGCAATGAATTTCAGCTTACTTAATTCATCCTACTGAGACAAAACCTTGATGTTTGTGTTAATGCAGTTAAGCACTTAGAATTTAATCATGCCAACAGAATAATCAAGTTAAATAGGGAACTGCTTTCATGATTGCAGCTGTCTTTGTGTTTAGGTGCTTTTCTGAATTGGGACTGGTACTTTGCATTATTGAACCCTTAAGAAAGGTGAACTAGAATCATAAATGTCATCTTGTGGTGACGTTACAGTGGTCTTGAAAGTTTTGGTAAAGTTTTACATTAAGTAGCAGTATCCATTCTGATGCCACACAGTTGCTGCTTGCCTGTGTGGGTTTGTCTTTTAGGCAAATTTGTCCTCAGGTTGGAGTTTCTCTTGTGGCTCTGGAAATGGCCTATTTGGCATCCTTTCCTATAGATAAAAAAAGAAGTGTGGCTTGCAAATTTGAATTTCTCTCCTGGAAAGGAAGTGTCTTGAAATACTTGAGTGAAGACTAGTTTTGATCTGTAGTAATTCTCATATTCAGTCGATTGCTATATTATGGCAAAAAATGCTGTGGTAGTGCTGTAGTACATGATATTTGCATGCATGTGGTTATTTTTAGCTTCACAGTCTGCTCTTTCCCGTCCTTTGCAAGAGTCCTAGCATTCACAAGCAGATATCTTCCAAAACACAACCTTTTTTTTTTTTACCCTGAAACATTCTGTGCCCAGTCTGCTTTTGTATCAGCAGTATGAATTGTTGGCTCAGGAATTTGTACCAGCAATCCATTTTGTAGGAAAAGCAGATAAAAATTTTCACTTACAAAAAGAAGCCCATCTTCCTGGAAACACAGTCCTTGCTGAGCATCTTGTAAGATAAGATGTGCCCAGTTCCTAACCTTTTCACTGTAGAGGCTTTTCACTGTGTGGCTCCTGAGGTGCAGTCATGACCGAAGCCACATTCCCACACAGGGGAGCAAAAAGGTGAATAAGTGAATTTCTTTCTGTGTCTTAACGTATTATGTGTAGCACCACTACAAGTGTGGCTGAAGTGAGCAGCAGTCACCTTCCTCCCCCTCTTCTATTAAAAACATAGTTGCTCTTGATTCAAATCCTTTGCAGGCAGGTAGGGACAGAGGAAACTGAGATTTGGGTAGGAAGGATGGATTTTTTTTCCTCTCTTTTTTTTTTTTTTTTGTTTTTTTTTTTGGTTTTTTTTGGTTTTTTTGTTTTCCCTTGGTAAGGAAGCTGCAGCAAGCAAAAAGCTCTCATAACTCACTTTTCTCATCAAATGAAGTGGAAGCAGGAACCAGACTCTGCAGAGTGCTCTGCTTCTGGGGAGGCCAGCCCTGCCCTGCCTTACGTTCAGGATGCTTTGCAGGGTGCCAATCTTAGTGCACATCCAGGAAGGAGGGACCTTCCTCCAGCTTTTAAGGGCTGTGAGATAAAAAGGCTTCAGAAACACTCCAGCAAATGGAGCTGTAATGGGAAATGCTGTCTCCTTGCCACTATTCAATTTTACAAAGCCCTAGGCAATTCTGGTTGGATGGCAGCATTTGGGGGATGTTAGGGTTACATGGCAAATCATTCAAGAGTTGTGAAATACCATTGTTAATTCCGTGTTCAGCACTAGCTCTGTCCTCCTGGGTGTCTGCCTGCTGACACTTTAATTACATGATCATGCTGGGTAAAATCCTATTCCTTGTAAATAATGTAGTAGGATTCCTATTCATCTCAGTAAAACAAGTCCTTCCCTTAATTTTTCAGTGTTTTCATGTTTGTTTAACAAGGCTTCACATCTATACCTGAGCATCTCTACTGCAGCCTTCCTTCCTGATATCCTTTTTTCGTTTTCCTAAATGCATATGTATTTTTTTATTAAGGCAGCAGGGCCTGTTTCTCATGTGACTCTGGAGAAACCTCTGGAGGAGTTCCATTAATTTCACTCTAATAGGAGTCAGAGGTGACAGAAGTTTGGTATCTTTTTTTATTCACTTCTTTTAAAATTTAGGTCCTTCCTCTCTATGATATGAATTTTAATCATCTTGGATGTAATTTCGAGCACTTCTTGGGAGGTGCTTAACATGTAATCAGACTGTGGACTGAAGCATATACAGTTCTTTTCTGTCGGTCAGCACAACACGTTATGTTCACTCGAAGGGCTGAAGCATTTAACTGTTTAACACATTAAACTGTTTGGATAGGCACTGTTCTCCTCCAGACATGCCACGTAGGAGGTGAGGCAGTTAACTGTGATGCTTATTGAGCTAGAAGCATAGCTGGCTTCTGTTTTCTGGAAAATGTTTACTACTGCTTGGTAATATGTTTTTGTAAAATGCCTTACTCTATATTTTCCTTGTAAATTATGGTAATGGAGAATCTATTTGGAAAAAAAATAGTATAGAGCAGTTTTAAGTGAAACATAAACACCTAAAATTAGGAAAAATTTTGTTGAATATGCTATTATGTTGAATATTTGAAAAGTTGCATACAGTCTTGCAATTGAAGTTTCCATGGGTACACATTGGCAAAAAGGGGTATAGTAAAAGTGGAACTTGAACATTTTGTTGGTCCTTTTTTGGTTTTGTTACATAACTATCAGACATCCAGGGTTTGGAGGTTTTTTGGTCTGATGGGTTGGGGTTTTTTTATTATTATTTGTTTTAATCTGTTTTCTGCTGCAAGAGTATCAGTCTCATCAAAGGCATTATTATGACACAAAATCTCTGCCAGTAATAATTTCATTTTTCTTATTAGAAAGTTTAGAAAATCCCAAACAAACAAAAGAAGCCACAGACAAACCTGAAGAAGCGAAAAAGATCTTTGAACTCCATGTGAGATGCTGCCTGATAGCTGGCTTCACTGTTTTCTTTAGGATCCAAACCAACTCTCTTTTTCCAATGGCTCTAAATTTAGGTATAGGTAAAGGGCCGTTTCAAGCTTTTTGCGGAATTGAACTCTTCCCTTGAGATCTTGCTAACATATGAAGGATGAAAAATAAAACCTGGAGACTTTTGACCGAGCACAAACCCAATAATTAGTATGTAACTTTGAGAGGCTCATTGGCAATCCTCAAAAATAATGCTTTGAACTCATAAGATGCCCTGAGTGTTGTTTTTTATTTATAATGTAAGAGAAAGTAAAGCGTTAAGTCCTAACCTGCATTTTCTATATTGTAAAAGCAAGAAAAGGTTAAATGAGTGAACTAAGAGCCCATAGTTTCCTAGATCTCAGAGTCATTGCCTTCGAACACAATTTTACTTGCCTCTTCTGACTGTTTTAAGGTAAATAAACCTGTTGGATTCTATTTGGACAAAAGTGCATAAAAGCTAATATTTGCATTATTATTTCCTAGAGTGGTACAGAATGAGGTGCATGTGAAATAAGAAATGAAGTTAAGCTTTTCTTAAAAAAAATATGTCATATAAGAGAATTTGGAAGTTCTACAAGTTTTAAGAGAACTTAAAGGAAGGATGGGTTTTTAAAGCACCCATATAACAAGTTCATGTTATTATTAGCATAGAGAGTGGGTAGTTTTTTTTCCAGTCTCCTCATTTTGGAGGGAAGGAGGCTGCATAGGAGAGGATACTGGGGTTTTAGATTAATGCTTTGTTTTTCAAAGGTGCTGGTGAATATTTCAATAAGGTGACAGAATTACTCACATACTATATTTATCTGTGGTGTGACCTTGTCTCAGGCCATACAGATGCAGTCAGCAATAGGGCTCTTTTCATAGAATCATAGCCTGACGATTTCAGATGTGGCTGATGAATTTTGACTGAGTTGGATAATAAGTGTCTTTGCTAAAATACTTTAAAGCAGTGAGTACTGTGGAGGTGCTGCCCCCTCAGTCAAACTAGACAGAACTGTGGGAATATTACTGGCATTTAGGGAAATGGAGAGGACATGGGGTGATATTACAAAGGTTAAATATAGGTAAAAAGGACTGGGCTGCCTCACTTGCACATAGTGAAGAAGGAGATTAGTCAGGTGCAATTCCCTGGAGGGATATGACCCTCCTGCTGCTTCTAGAGGCATCCAGAGGGACTAAGGCTCTCTGCTCAGCTTCAGTCTGGTTTGATTTTTTTCTCTAAGCATCCTGTGCAATGTAAATGTTCATGTCTGTTCTGCAAGTAAGCTCCTGGTTGAGAGTACCCATAGCTCTGCAGATTTTTGTTCATTTTCCACCCCAAGAAGTTTTGGAAAAAAACCCTATTCAAACACACCAAACTCAGAGCAGCTATTTTTCATCTTTGTGGCCTCTGTGTGGAAAACAGACAGCATAATAACTCAGAAAGAAACTTCCACTTTGTAATATTTTTTTCTCACTTTCTATTTGTGTTATCTTTACTTTTATCATAATCTTTGAAGCATTGTTGTTTTATATACTCCCAGAAGACCATTTACGGAAGGGAAAAAGAAAATCTGCTGTATTTCTGATATTTATCCATCTCAGGAACTCTTTGCTTTTCTGTGCTGTGAAAATTGATAACAGTTGACCTTTTAAGTAAAATGGGACAAACCATTCTTGTCAAGTATTTTCCTACCACAAGTGCTGCAAGTGGAATGAATGAACAGACAAAATAATGAAGTCCTGCTTACTTGCTTTATGTACTGAATAGGTCTTGGGGAAGTGATGCTTCAGTTTTATTGCACATGTATGACTTTACTATCTCAACTTGTTCTGTCCAGTCCCAGTACCACACCCTTTTCTTCACTGGGTAGTCAGTGTGGGTTTTGTGTGCTATTTCCGTGCTATAATTTATGTGGATTACCCTGAATAACTGAGAGATGACTGACAATCCAAATGTTCCCTCCTTAGCATGCAGGGCTAAAGTGTCTCTGGGGACAATGGTGAGATTAAGGCACGCAGGAAGAATTATCCAAAAGGATAACCTAAAATCTGCTGCCTTTTCCTGGTTGATTTTATCAGCCTGAACAGCTACAGTACAATTTCTTCTCTCCCTTTTTACTGGAAGTCCTCTTCTCTCATAGCTGAATGGATACTAGAGAAATTTTTATGCCAGGGATTTAAAGTGATGACAATTTCACAAGCCCAAGCACTAAAAGACAATTTAGATGTAATTTCATTATTAAAAGTTATAATAGAGTTGAGAGACTTACGGTTGGATACTGAACCAGAACATGTAGCTTTTTGATCTTTCTATAATGTAGAACATTGATCCTTAACATGTGCCATTACAGAAGAGGAAGGTTAGTGAAGGTGATGACAACATCAGTAAATTAGGTAGCCCTCATGGCAATTTTTCGTTCAATGGCACAGCCATGCTATTTATGTAATCCTGTAATACCATTCCTGTATTTCAGCAGAGTGAGAGGCTCTACCTGCAGTGCACTGCTCTGGATGTCTTTTGGGCATTGTTTAAAACTAAATTTTATGAGTCCCTGACAAAATAGAAAAGCAATGGTAAAAGCTAATTTTGCAATTATATGTAGATGCGAGGCTCCTGTATGCTTGGCTGGTTATCAGAAAATGCCTTATCTTCAGGAAAGAATGAGATTTGAAGCTCTGATGTCAGTCAAGCTGACGCTGCTTCAGCTGACATTCCTTCTCCTTTTTGTCTTCAGAGAATGTACTTGGTCCCTTAGTTCTTGTTGTTGGCTGTCATCCAGCATCCAGTTTTATGTCCATCCTCGTGTCTCACAGTTCTGTGTTAATGGCATTAGAAATACAGCGCTGTAAAACCGTGGCTATCTGGGACTGTGAGTATTTGCATTGTTCTAAGACAAAGGAAGTCCATTCATGAATTATTTTCCTATCTAAAATGCAAGCAAACACAACCCCTGCTCTGAGGCAGTGGTCTTGTAAGGTGAGAACTAATAGCAGATTGAGAAGCAGTGACAGAATTCAGAGAACTACAGTGTTAATCAACATCTGAAAATAGTTTGAGAACAGTGGGTCACTAGTGTTCTTTTCGATGAAGATAGAATATTTCTTTTCTGAAAATGAGACTCATGCAACATTTTAAAACATTATGAACATATAATTGAGAGCTCTTTCCTGCCTTTACTTCCCAGTATTTATAGATGACAAGTTTTTTGAAACTTTTAAGTGCAGATCTGTTTAATATCTATGTTAGTACAAGGCTACATCTTCTTTCAGACCAGAAAAGATAAAGGATGTTTTCCAATTGCTTTCAAAATATCAGACTGCATATGCTTTATAGTTTTACATCTTGTAGCCTGCTGTCAGACTACCTTTTACATGTTGCCTTTTTTCACTTATACATCTTCTGTTAGCCATAAGTGTCTGTCTGCAGACTCATTGGGCATTCATTTCATGTATTAAGTATTTTCCACGTGTCGCCATCTAAAAGTGCTGCCAGGACTGTTACTGCCTTGCCATAACTCTACTGCTGAATTTCTTCTTTGCTTCACATTTGTTTTGAAATATTATACTGCATTTCTTAATTATCTGGCTCCTCTTCCCCCCCCCCCCCAATAATCACGTAATAAAACAGCACCTGTGTACATGCGTCAATGTTGCAGTGCTAACTTCAACCACTTAAAGGGATAACCTGGGACAAATATATTTAAGGATTCTGAAAAAAAAAAATCAGAGAATGGTTCCTTTGCATGCAATAAGCTGGCTTTTACATAAACGCACTGATGATAAGTGCTGGAAATCTCTTTAGTGTTATCTTATTATCTCAACACTATGCATTTCCTTGGAAGAGATAACTGAGCAAAGTGCTAATGGTGGAGCTGCTGAGAGAGGAAAGATGTTAATACACTAAGTTGCTCAGTTCTTTTAGAATAACTATTAGCTACCTTATGCTATCAGCATCTTCTCTGTCACTTTTGCACTGGAAGAGATACTTACTGTCATGTAAATTAGAGACAAGTAGCTCTTAGAAAAGGCAGTGCAGTGTGTGCTCTAGGAGAACGCTAATTCTGTCCCAACTGTTCAAACCATGGTATGAGTACCAGCCTATACCAAGAGCAGAAGTTTGAGGATGTCATAATGCTTTATCTTTCATAATTTCAAGGTTATAAGAAGGAGAATTAGCCAGTTAAAAATAGGCATGGGGGTTGTTTACTTGATATATAAATAAATGTTATGAACACCTAACTATAATTAATTTGAGCTCAATGTATAAATGGGAACCCTTTTAACCTTTCTAGGCAAGTGTAAACTTAGCCAATGAAGAAGCTCATTGGCAACAGATACCTATCACCAAAATCAGTAAACAGGTTCATAAAGTTGAAGAATATATTTAATATTATTTCTTCCAGATGTTCTTGAAAAAAAAATACTACCATTAACAGTTCTGTCAGTGTAAAAATATTTGGCGATGTTACAGCCCTGTGCTGTTGCAAAAGTAATATTTTTATTTATGTAGGTGTAAGGCACATAGTATGGTAGTAGCACACTACAAGTCATAAACATAGCAAAGAATAAGCCTTATTTTTTCTTCCAGATAAATAGGAATGCCAAGAGAGATATAGCTCTTTTGCATACAGAAGTTCATGCGCCATTACTCATGTACCAGGAAACACAAAATATGCCTTGCTGACTTGGTCTCAAGCTGTCTTTTTCAGAGTCCTCCCCTGGGAGAAGAAGCTAATTCTAAACATTCAAGGAGAAGGCTAAAATTTTTTAATATGTTTTGATTATTAAATTATACTGTTCATAGAGCAACTGAAGATTTAGTCCAAAATCTTCAGATCAGTTTTATTCACACTTGGAGACCATTTGAGAGTATTAATGTTGTAATACAAATGTCTGGTCATTTCAAAATGGAATATTTAACTGATATTTTATTCTGTAAGTTAGTGAAAGAGGAATACTGAAGATTGATTTGCAACATATATGAACATATTCCACATTTTGTGAGTGAAGAAATAGTGGCTTCCATTCATATAGTACTCTAATGTTCCTATAGCAGCAAAGGGGTTTATTGTGACATTGTTTGTGGGTCAAAAGGTATATGCTAAGAATAACAAAGGACACTTACATAGCAAATGTTTTACCTACAACACAGAAAATTCTTAGGCCCTCTCTGAGTAGAAAGAAAGAAATTTAATGTAATTTTCTAGGTGATGTAAGATTTTTCTGCATGATTTCCACAAAACACTGCCAGAGTCATACTGTTTCATTTAGTTTTCGTGTTTCTGTAAATCATGAGAAATTACCTTAGGGTTTAACAAGACAGGCAATTCTGTTGCTGTGGAGTATGTGTGAGAAGAATTGAACCCAGAAAGTTGTTTTTCATTTGAAATGCTTCCAAAATATGGAAAATCTGGTAGTTGGATTGTTCATGTGTAAGGATGATAAGCTGCTTAAGCACTTCATACTGAGGTACCAAATTGTTACCCTGCTGACTAGGCAATCAGGCAATTCATTTTCCTTACAAGGTAGGCAGGTGCTGTATTACGTGAATTTTACCTTGTTATCCTGTAACAATGAAAAGTTTCCAGACACAGCTGGGAAAAGCAGATGGTCATTTCTTAAGTTTCCATAATCATCGTATAAACGTAATGCCATAAATTAGCAAAATACTTTACTTGTCTTTCTTACACAATCTCTACACATTATATGGGCAGAGCAGGCATTTCGAAAAGTGCTTGGCATGTTTTTATGTTTCTTTTTAAACTGGCAGGGCTGTAATTCTACATAGTCTACATATTAAAAACTGCTTAAATAATTCCACTTGCTCCTGGATGTTCATATCCTTATTGTATATGCAGAATGTTATCCTTCCCACCATCTTTCACCCTTTAGCACTTAGCTGTTGCTTAACCAAGCAATACTTCTAAAAGGTTTTCCTTTTGAGTCTACACTGTAGTCTTGTGTTCATCCATACTGCTCTTTCATTCATCCCCTCCTTTTTTGAATATCTTTTTGACAGTGAAAAGCTGTGAACAAAAGCACTCTATTGTTGCTTCATCTAAACAGGAAATAAGCCAAGTGAGACTGTTACTTCCTTTCTCATTGTAAGATTCAAATTGCACTATTCATGTTTGTTTCTTTCTTTACAAATTCATGCCCACTACCATGCTGAGAATCTTAAAGCCTTATTGCTTTTCTGGTTTTTTTTTATCTTTATGCTGAATCAAGCATACTTCTGAGCAAGTATCAGTCCCAAAGCAATGGAAATAATAGTTGTTTGAAACATGAACCTTGTTAAACAAGGTTTTATGGAGCAAACATGCAGGAATTAGAATAATAGCACTGATGAAGCATATACACAAGTGGGTATCTATGTCTAGGAAGCAATGGAGGGACCTCACATTGAGGAATAGTTCCTGCTTATACTGACACAATTATTTAATTTAGATTTATCTTAAGATTCAAGGAAAAGATAAAAATTCTAGCCTATATTGGTTTTAGTTTGGGAATATAGAGATTGAAAAAGTTAAAGAGAAGAAAAAGTAGGCCAAAGATTAAGTGTGAGATGGGAAGGGACATGATGAAGCATTTTACTTGGTTTTTATCACTCTAGAGCCTGATGTAAAACTGAAATCAATGAGAAAATAAATTTAGATTAAGGTATAACAGTCTAATCACAGAATGGCTCAGATTAGGAGAGAACACAGTGGGTTGTCTGGTCCAACCTCCCTGGTCAAGCAGGATCATCTCAGAGCACATGTCATAGGATTGTGTCCAGACAGCTCTTGAATATTTTCAGTGAGGGAGATTCTACAACTCCTGTGGGTAGCCCATTCCAGTGTGTGGTCACCTGCACAATAAAAAAATTCTTCCTTGTGTTCAGATGGACCTTTCTGTGCATCCGTCTCTGCCTGTTCTGTCTTTTTCTATTGCTTGGTGAAGAGTCTGGCTCCATCTTCTTGGCATCTCTCTTCAAAATCTTCTAGACATTGGTGAGGACCCCTTTCAGTCGTCTCTGCTTGAGGCTGACAGTTCCCTCAGCCTGTCCTTGTAAGAAAGAAGCTCCAGTCCCCTAGGCATCTTTGTTGCCTTCTCTTTGACCTGTTCCAGGAGCTCCAAGGAGCTCTCTCTTGTACAGAGGAGTCCAGAACTGGACCCAGCACTCCAGATGTGCCTCACCTGGGCTAAGTAAAGGGGCAGGATCACCTTCCTTGACCAGCTGGCAGTGCTGTTCCTAATGCACCCCGGGATCCCACTGTCTTTCTTGGCCACAAGAGCACACTGGCCCTTGGACATTTTGCTGTCTACCAGAACCCCCGGGTCCTTCTCCAAAGAGCTGCCTTCCAGCAGGTCACCCTCTGTCTGTCCTGGTCCATGGGGTTATTCTTCTCCAGGGGCAGGACCCTGCACTTGTCTTTGTTGAATTGCAGACAGTTCCTCTCTGTTCATCTCTCTTCTCCCTGAGGTGGGAGAAGGACCACCTTGAGGTCCTTCAGAAGGGCTGTCCAGCCTTCTAGGATATTGGCCAGTCCTCCCGGCTTTGTGTCATCACTGAATTTACTGAGGAGACAACTGCCCTTCCATCCAAGCCATTGATCAACAAGTTAAATACTGGGCATAGTTTTGAACCTTGGGAGACACCACTATGACAGGCCTCCAGGTACACCCTATGCCACTGACTGCAGCCCTCTGCTTCAGCCAGTTCTCAGTCATCCTCACTGTGCACTCATTCAACCAACACCTCCTGAATTTGTCTGTGAAGATGTTGAGAGATACAGTGCTGAAAACCTTGCTGAAGTCAAAGTAGAAAATACCTACTGCCCCCATCCCTCCAAGCAGTTTCATTACAGAAGGCAATCAGGTTGGTCCAGTGTGAATTAGCATTAATGAATCCATGCTGACTACTCCTGATCGCCTTGTTGTCATCCACATGGATAGAGATGGTCTTTTGAATGAGGACAGGGATTAAGGTGAGGATCACCTTAAGTGTAGGTCTTGATTCCCTATGCTCTTTGCTGAAGAAGCTACATGTGTCTGTATGAATCACATTGGTTTAGGTCACCTCAATCCACCCCATGGGTTCTAGAAAGCAGACCTGACTTGGTTATGTTAGCACAGATGGAGAAGGAGGGCAGGTGGCCAGGTTTTAAAAATATACAGGGGAGTAGGTCTGTTAAGTAGTAGATGTATTTGAAAGAGATAAAAAAGGTAAGTAAAGTTCATTTTTAATCAAAAGAGGAAAACGCTGTGTGCAGCAAGGTAATCTGTGATGCAAGACATCAAAAGCAAATATCATCAAGACAAAAACTTAGTAGAACAAGTTTTTATGCTTCTTTAATGAGACTAAGGAAGCAATGAATAGAAAATGAAAGATGTAAATATTTCTTATAAAACATTACGGAAAGGGCTGGAGAATTTGGAATTTGTTAAAAAAAAAGCCTAAAACATGAACAGCAGAGTGCCAAACAGCCCAGGACAAGACAGAATAGCATTCTATACATAGAGGTTCCAAGAATTACTGGGTCAAGATAAAGCATGGGTAAGTAAAAAACAACATGAAGATCTGGAGGAGTCCAAGCAAGTCTGAGCTCTCAGCAGACGGATGGAAGGATGCAAATATGTGCAGCTGTCAGAGAAGTAACTGGACCATGTCCAGACTGTTTCCAAATTAAGAGCCAAAATCAAAATGATGAATTCTCTGGTCTACCATTTAAGAAGGCAGCTCACACCTTACAAAGCAATTTTTTGTTGGGTGCTAAAGGGATGAAATAATGTCATCCATGGTTTTCAGAACTTTAGTAGGCACCTTTCCTTCTAGATTGGTATTTTGACATTGATCATTTCATGTAACTATATTTCCTCCCATCTGTTTTCAGGCTGCATGAGATTTTTTCATGCAGACTAATTTCAGTGTCCTGTCAAAATTAGATGCTGTTCTACACTATCTAAGTCACAGTATCACATTCAACAATTTCCATTCATCTCTTATTTTAGTAAGCAGAGATGGGTAGACAATGATGGTCCATTCTGCTAGTCTACTGACAAAGTCATCTTTCTGGATTTTTGCGTTTTTTTGGCAATTTTACTTCTAGTAGCACAAAGTGAAGTCAATGACTGCTTTGAGTGTGGGATGATACAGACTGAGGGCCCAGGTGCTTTGTCAGGCTTCCAAAATACCTGCCAAGCAGAAAATTAGACTGTGAGGAAGATGGAAAGATTAAGACGTCCACCCTGATGACAGATCCTTCTGATTTAAAGATATAAGGGTCTGTATCTATATACCATATTAAAAAGGGAAGATATTTACCTTTGCTTCTGAAATTATGTTGTCATATGTGTTTTAGACAGTGGCCAGTCTTCCAGTTCTGATTCTTTGATGAATGCTTTGTATTATACTTAAAATGCAAATACCATTTTGTAACACAGTTTGAGGCTTTAGCAGGATGTGCTAACAATTTTTGTCTCAGATTATATTTTTTGGAAAATTACTTTGTAAAATAATTAGCAGGATAAAGGGGAGACTTTCACCTTCAGGGTTAGAAGAGTTAAATTTATTAGTGACCAAAATGATCTGCAGTATCACAAATTTTCCTGGAATCAAACATTCCTGTACATGTAAATGACTTTTACTGATAAGAGAACTTCAGGAGAAATCATGTGTGTGACATTGTAGAGAGTCATGGAGTGAAACCAGATGCTTTTTCTTCCATAGTAACTTGAATCTGGTGAAAATATGGATACAACTGAGGATGAGCACTACGTTCAGTGTATGCTCAAAATCAAAATGCATCTTTGGTTTACAATAGAACTAGTGCAATAAAATAAGGTAGATTTTCTTAAACATTAAAGGTACTATTTAATGTTTGGTAGAAGATAACATCACCTTATAAATGATGTCTTGTAAGGCAAGGTAAGAGGTTTTCTTTATGTATTACTGAAGTTGTATATGTCTGTAATCAATAGGCCCTCCCTGATATTTTCCTGTAAGTTTGGGCTCAACAAAAGCATTGATAAATCTTTTATCTCAGTATTTAAATACCTTCAGGGTGGAGTGTCAGAAAAAGCAGTAGGTTGTGACATGGCAATGGCTACTCAGGGCCCTGAGTCTTCACATAGGCTTGGAAACTCATACAAACAATATGATGGTTTAATATGTGTCTGATGGTTTACAGACTAGCAGAAAATTTGCTCTTAAAAGAGACTGCATAAAATTATACTGTGTTACTCAGTAGATGAATTCTATGTGTGAGTCACACCCGCCTGTTCCAGTGATAATTTTTTTCTCACTTATTATTGCCATTAGTCCTGCTGAGCTAACACAGCTGAGAGACAGCAAACTGAGTGTCATCCTCAGACTTGTTTGTTATGTTTCACTGACTTGCACCTGCAAAATCCTATTGTAAGCTATGGGGCCCTACATTTTTAAAATTAGAACAGAATCTGAAGATAGCAGGGGCTTTACTTGCTTTTGTAAGCAGGGCAAAGACTCTACCAAGAGTGCAGTATGAACAGCTTGCATATGACCTGTCCACTGGGTATGAAATGCAAGACAAGGAAAGGAATTGCTGGTTTAATGCTATTACTTTTTATCATGATGCATACCAATAGAAGGTCTTTTACTGTCCCAATGCATTTTTTAAATTATTAAATTGGCTTGGTTGATTAATTAGTTTTGTTTTTTACCAGTTAATATTGAATTCACTAGATTTGCTGGTGCGCTACCATCCTTCCACTTGTACCACTATTTTTGTGTATATATGGACACAAAAGCATGGTTTTATAAGTGAACTGGCATGCTTTACCTTTGCTAAAATTTATTACAGAATTTAATAATGTATTCTAATTTCTTTAGTCTTTTATGTAGGCACTGGTTTTACCTTCTAGTCTTCCACAAGTTTTAAAAGTAGCTGCAGAGCAAACTGAAGGGTATTCCTTATCATGAGCTGTCATGAACACTGACCACCAGTGATTGATGACTTCTGTGAACAACAAGCTTTAGAGTTTCTCATGTATTCTTCACTGAAAACAAATTTTCAAAAATCTCTGAACAATTTCTTTGCCTTCTCATGAATTTTATTGGGCAAATATGAATAGAGATTAATGGAGAGCAGAAAAGTGGAAGAAGTGATGAAAAGGATGTATGTAAGAAAAAAATATGCCCGCTACAAACTCTCAGAAGAGCAGGGGGTACTATTGGACAATGAATTCAACAGATTGGAATATGTGGTAAGAGTGTGGCTGAAGAAACACAGCGACCTTTGAACTTGTATATAAACTAGAGACAGGCAGAGAATATAAATTCTATTAGTGAATCACTAGTGAGATTAGGAAATAGAACTTTCTGTCCACTTCAGAAAGTTTGATTTTAGTGATTGGAAGTGTGTAGATATTTCATTAATTTGACTAATCTGCTTGTGACTTTTCTTTGCAGAAGCTCTTATTTGTGTTATTTTCACAAGGTAACTTTCAGCTATTTGTAAACAACATAACTATTTACTAAAATGCTGTTGTGTTTATATGACAACTTGTGTAGTTTTGAAGGGACAATTTACAGCGAAATAGCATAAATAAGATATTTTCATGTGCAGAAGCAATTAATTAATATTTACTGAAAATACCATTTTTCTTTTAACAAGTATAAAAGTTTGGCACTATCTATTAGTGTAGAAGGCTCAGAGGCCAATTAATAGGGATATAATTAATTATTTTTCCCCTTAAAGCTACAGGATCATCAATTAATAGAAATTGTACCTTTCTTTCAGTGCACGGAGCTGTGCTGATTTACACCAAGCTTTATAGAGCTTCCCTAAGGGGACTTTCTTAAATGAAATGCTCATTTTAATGGACCACACAGAAGGTATGAGACAAGAGTGGAAATGCCTTGAGTATAAAGTTCTGAACATTACAATTGGTGACAGAAGGCCTATCAATGAGACAGTAATCCTATAAAAATACAAAAAGATCAGATTGTTTGTCGAATTAGACTTGCTTTAATATGGATGCATGCAAGGGAGCTGGAAGCTTTGCATCTGTTTTGTATACAAAGTGATTAGATTGTGATCACTTAGTCCAAGAGGATAGAAATGATGCACAATTTTGCCAGGATGAGACATGCAAATTGGATCAATTAAACTTTGAGAGCGCTCAGACAATCTGGTAGAGAAGTTTACATGCTGTGTCAAGTGAAACTTAGCAAAGATCAGTCCTGGATGCTGGGGGCAAGTATTATAGTGATTTAAACTCTAATCTCTAAGAGTAATACATTGTTTTCAGATTTAGTTATAAAATGGATCAGATATTATAATGAAACAATCAGATACTGTAATAAGAGATCCCTTATGGAGATGCTTGGTGGTACACCAGAAGTATGACAGAGAAAATAGTAGCAGTCATTTGAGTTGCAACATTTGAGGTAGAGGTGAGTAAATTCAGATGACTGATCTTGTCTGCAGAAAACAGAATGCACAATTCTAGTAACTCCTGTACCTTCGTGTTCACCACAATGTTTCAGAAGCAGGGAGTATTCTCATAAGTAGCTCACTGTGTGCATTATTTTCGTTGAACCAAAGCCCTCTCAGAAGGGGGTCAAGAAGAAAATGATCATTAGGTAAGAGTGCTGTAATTTCTTCAGAGACCATGTAAGAATTTGAATTAGGCACCTTTTTCAATGTCCTTTACAGTGTTCAAAGGACATGTTGTTTTAGATAATCAGAGGGGTCTCTATGGAAATTGAAAATTCTCAATATATGTGAAATACTAAAAGCTTCAGAAATCAATTTTGAAAGAAGACACTAAAATTTTCAGTAGAATCCAAATAGCTTACAGAATTAGAAACAGGTGTGCATAATTTGAATTTTAAGGTAGATTCAGCAAGTATATATGAGCAGTGTAAAATAACACCTTCCATTTCACTATCACCAGCATTTAATGCTGGTGCCTGTATCACCAGCATTTAATGTCAATGAGTAAGAAATACAGTAAGAATATGTAATGTTGAAAACAGATGAAAAAAATCTCAGCATCATCATTGTATATGGCATATCTCATATCCTTGTTTGTTTGGTTTTTTTAAATACAAGTGAAGATCAGTCTTACCTCATAAATATCCTCTCTCATCGTCTGAAATGGCAACATATGACTTAAGGAAACAAGGTATAATGACTGCAGAGAAATTTGATGAGATTTTCTTTGTTAAAAGCTTGTTGTAAACACCAGCATAGAAAAAGGCACTAGGAGAGCACTGCCTTTTACATAGAACTGTTAGAATCCTTCTAAGCTGGGAGGATTTACAATTAACCTAGTATTGTTCATGTTAAGGCAGTTTTTATGGGTTTGAATAAGGCATTATCCTCCCCCTCAAATATTTTCTGAAAAACAAGTAGAAAACCTGGGCATTAAAAACATTTATTTCCCAGCACTTAATCCTGTGAAGTTTAAATGCCTATCAAGATATGAATTAGTATCTTGAGATCAGCTGAAAATCCTTGCAGGCCTGCAAGTTTGAATGGTTAAAAAAAAAAAAAAAAAAGCTAGGGAGAAATCAAAGTTCTTAAAGTATCTATCCACAAAAGATCACTTTAAATGATCTGAACAGTTTCAAGCAGACTTTCAAGTGTCCATATTTACTGTGCATACTCTGCTTCAGCTTGTTCTGAATACTGAGCAGCTACTGTGTGAATTTATGTAAGGAAATCTCTTAATCTTTCAGTTCTGCTTCTTATAATTAGGCATATGTGACACACATGTTCATTAAAGCAACCTTCCTCTTAGAGCAGGGGTTAAGGGGCTGTTTCAGAAAGATTCTTAGACATATGCTTAGTACCAGCTTTCGTGACTGTTAAGCAAGTCCTGACATGATCCACATGGATAAGGATGATTTCCTAACTTAGAAAATTCTAAACCAGGTTTAATGTGGTGTTGGCACCAGGTTAAATTTCCCCAGGTTTTGAAGCGAATTTTAAACAATGAGCTGTGAATTACAGGCCAATATATATATGGGTGGATGGATGGACTTGAGAAATATTTTTGGGTAAAATTCAATATGATAAGCTACCTTCAGTGAAATACATAATAGTAGGGGAAAGAAAATAAAAATTTTCCTCTAGTCTGCTGAAAAAGAGAGCGCTTTATTTGTCATTCAGTGTTTTACCTTTACTTTTATATTTACTGCAGAGTTAGAAATGGGTCACAGCAGTTAATGGAAAGCATTAACAGAAATACTAGGGTGTTTATCAAGCCAGACTCTAAAAGAGATTGTAAATGAAATGTAAACACATAGCAACAGTAACCTGTGGTTTATGATCACAAATTAACCAAGAGATTATTTTGCTCTTTTTTACCTGAACTCATTTTACAACACAACTGTCTACATGAAGGTATCTAATACTCTCCACTTTATTTGGCCATGTACTGGTTTTTCATCTTACATTGTCATACTAGCAGGGAAACAATAATGCTTTACTATAGATATTCATTCCTGCTCTTTTCATATGCAACAATTCGCTCATTTTAAAATGTTATAGTAAAATTTTGTGTTTAAATTCTCTGTTACTGACTTTTCTCCTTGACCCACTGTCAGATCTGGGCACTTGTAACTTTCTCCACAAAGTACCTTCCAAGGTACTAATTATATCCAATGTGGGCATTGTGTCAAAATTCTAATTTTGCTCTTTGGGTCTAGGAGTAGTCCCATTGATTTTAGTGAGAAGATCTATGGATTAATTTATGAAAATGCTTTGGGAAATACCTGGATGGTGTGAAATATTTTATAACATATAATCAATTTGTTCATATGGAGAATTGTCAATTTAAATTGGACTATATATCTTCCTGAAAGTCAGCATCAAGTATTGCATTCAAATATACAGAATTTTATAAAGAAAGACAATAGGAATTTAGTTTTTTAAGAAGAAAACTCAATAACAAGCACCGTTACTCTGACATTTGTACTATCATTTTTTGTTAAAAATTAAAATTTTTATTTAGACCAACATGTAAATTCTGTTTTGTTCCGACAGGTTCTTTAAATATTGATTAACAAGTCCATAGTTGTTTTCAGGAAATTAAAGATTAGTGAGTATGTGGACTGAGTTAATTACATTTTTTCTGTACTGCAAGTCTTTAATCACTAAAATGATCAGATCATACTCTCTTATGTAGTCCAGTACGTTATAAACTTCTCCAGACACTTAACCCTAGTTACTGACACTGCTTTACAGTTAGGTATTTTACCATTGTCTTCCAGTCTCTCAGTGTGTCAGCACTTCCATCTAACACACAAGGTAAGATTATGAGTCGATCTTTAGTAGCGTTAAACTTTCAAAAGCAAATTAAATGTGAGGAATTGATACAACACAAAACCAAAACAAAAGCAAACGAAGAAAGCTCTGCACCCTCTGGGTGTCTATTCCTTGGTACTAATGTTCTTTGGAAGCAGGTTCCTATGAGAAAAATCATTATCAACGAAGCAATGCTGCAAGCTATTTTGGATAGTTGAAGCAGAAAGAGGATAATCACTCTAAACTATAGATCAGTAGTTTGACAAAGAAGAGACAGTATGGGAGGTATAATTTCCAAGCTAAAATAAATACATTCAGTATAAGTACATAGCTCAGAAAATACTGTAATAGCAAATGAATTTTTGTTTGTAAATTTGGTATTATTGATATGATAGTCAAACAAGAAGTGTGTATGATTATTTTTCCTGTGCAGTGCTGTTACAGATGATTCTATAGATTACTGAGTTAGAGATGAAAAAATAGATCCTCTAATGTGCTCTCATTTTCCATGGTTGAAATCCTAGTCCCAAATTATTATGGCTGAGTAGAAAAAGCATTATGGGAGTAACAACTTTCCAATTACCATATTTGTATTCTAATGTCTTATTTCTGTTTTCAAGGAGAGATAAAAAAGTAAAAGCATTAATTTTTCATTATTGAAGGTACATAAATTCTGTTACTGCTTTTCTTGTTTCATTTACTCTCTTTCCCTTCTTTCTGAGATATAAGGGACAGTGCATGCATGCATTGTCTGGTCATAATAACTAACTAACTTACTAAAAAAATAAACTGTACTGAAATAACTAACAGAAGTATGTACAGTGGTATAAGAAGGGAAAATATACATATTCCTATAAATTTACATATTTGTGCACTTATGTATGTGTTTCGTTCCTGAAAAATACATGCTCAAGAAACAGTACTTCACTGTATGCGTGCTAATACTGTGCAAACAGAAATTATTGCACATAGAGTGAGGAAGTAATTTGAGAAGAAGAATGAGAGAAGTTTCTTGAAGGTTCTGTTTCTGCAAGCTGCTACACATACATAAACTTTTCAAGCCCATGAACATCTGCTAGCCCAGAGATAATATTCTATGAAATATGCTGAGAACTTTGGTATTTGTTTGACATGCTACATTTTTAAAGCCTGAACACATTTGTAGAAGCCATATGTGGAGAAGGCAGGAAGGAAGCATCCTTGAAGCAAGTTTATTATACTGCTGAAATAGAGTGTAGTGACTTTAAGGGAATTTTGTCTTACAGCTTCAGTGATTCTTGGCAACAAAATAAATCAAACCACTGGACCAGCAAATCCGTTGCTTTAGTATATAACAGCAAGTTGTTTGGTGCACTATGAATAGATATGGATCATGTGGAAATTCTGTTGGCATCTATGGAAGTGAACTTAGGCCTTTCCCTGGAGAAGAAGCAAGACCCAAAATAGAGCTAGTAAGAGCAAAGATTTAGAGTTTCCCTGCAGTGTTTTTTTCACATGATTTAATTGTATTAGGCAGTTGTATAAATGAGGTTTGAGTCATTAGTTTCTTTAAGCAAAAATTAAGTCTATTTGCCTAAAACCAGCTGGTTTTATATGAAAAAGTAAGTCAGATGGTAAATCCATTCTATGTTGGTTTGTCAATGATGCTGATTTTTTTTCTGATGTGTGTAGAATGAGTACTCCTAGGAATAAATACTGATAGATTGAGAGTAGTGTGGGGAAGAAAACAAACATCACCACCACCACCACCACCACCAAAAAAAAAAAAAAAGAGAAAACAACTGAACCAAAAACCCCATGCAATGCTGAATATTGAAAAGCTCTGTAAGGATTCCAGTGTACATGTTGTCTGCAAACAGTGTGGTCTGTTTCCATTCTAGGAAGCCGATTTCTGAAAAGTTTGAAGCCTGAGTATGAGGCGAAAGCAGGTCTCCTTTTTTGCACTTCTTGTTATGAACGTGTTATGTTATCTATAGGCTCTTGGTGGTGCTACAATACAGTATTGCTGTCCCCCCACCCCCAATAAATATTATGCAATTAGCACGTGATGATGCACAGTATGCAGATGGTTTCTACCTCCCAAAGCTGCCAAACTGTCTTTTTACGAGAGTGAATGACAAACAGTCATTTTGGGGAGTGACATGTCATGATGATGGCCCATTAAAACTCCTCAAGAATACTCAGCCAGCTACATATGCCCACTCAGCTCCCTCCACAGCAGCAGCTGCTTCTGAGTTCCTCCTGTCGCTGCAGCAAACTTAATGGGCTGGCTGCACAATTCCCTGTCGCCACAGGGCATTTTGTGCTCTTATTAAAACTGGGGAGCGGAAAAGGCACAGATTTGTGACTACAGCAGCTGCAGAGACTGGAAAAGGACAGAAAAGGAAAGGGTACATCTGTTTGTATACACATGTGTACATGTACGTACACACACTTAAACGTATGTATAGATATACAATCTCTGTCTATATAAAGACCTACATTATGTGAGTATACACGAGGAGAGAGAACGCTACAGACACAGTTGAGTATTATTAAGAGAAGCAATATCATAGAAACGTGACATGGATGCTGTTATCACATCATGTTTTCAGTATTTCCTATTAATTATTCAATTCAATAGCCTTTAGATGACAGTATCGGTTATTCCAAGGGGGACTATTCGTCTGAACTTTGTCTTCAACCTAGAAGCCTTGAGGGCTTACTTAGATGCTAACTGGAATATTATGAAGTGAAAGATTTAGAATTTTAGTACTTCTAATTTGAATTTTGTTTGAACAGTAGCCATCAAGGAAATGAAGTTTCACTGTTCCTTTTCCTCTTTAACCCCCATTTTCGAAAGGTTGGCAAAATTAAATATTCACTTCACTTCATGTGGCTGAGGTGATAAGATTATTATCTTCCTGGAGCACTGACCTACCACTTAAAAGAATAAGGGCTGTATAAACACTTTAACTAAACTCTGAAATTTTATTTGGAAACAATACAGAGGACAGAGGGAATAGTAAAACCTAACTGCTTATTCCAAGTGTGATGATGGAAGAGCATAAGTAAATTAATACAAATTCTTAGTATTTTAGTTTCTTAGGCAAGAAACATTCATTCTGTAACAGAAAAGCAGTTCAAAAACTGTATTAACAGCGGAATTAAGGATTGTTTGAGGATTGTTTTTCTAAAGAAAAATACCTAGTTCACTCAAAGTTAGCTGACAGTTATAATACTCTCCCAGCCCATTAATCATATTTATTTTGTTTTCTCCTCTGATCTCAGGACTTTGAAACCAATGGCAATTTAAATTTCAACTTCTTCCTTTTTTTTTTTACCTCCTTTTTTTTTGTTTTTGTTTTTTTCTGTACACTTGGAGTAGTGGTATTGCACATCCTCAATAAAATGACACTTGACCAGTTTCAGGTAATCATTTTTTTAAATTGCTGTTGCATTAAGCAGTGTATGAAAAGAAGATGATGGTAAAGTTATACAACATTTCTCTGAAGTACTATTCTTGCACTTCAGGTATATCCATGTTCACTTTGGCTTTTGGTTTGTGAATATTTTTACCTTTTATTTGTTTATTTATTTTTTTCTCTTTCTTGTTAAACATTTGTATTTATTTTGCATCATCCTCTGCTTTCTTAAAAATGACTGGATACCTTGATTGTAGACAAAGCTTTATTCTCACTGGTTTTATATACTGTTGAATTATGAAGGTCTTGAAGGTTCAAATTACACCAAATGTCATACATTTTGCCTGCAGGAGGACTTTTGAGGACAATCTGTGGGATGAAAACTGATACTCCCAAAGGGATGTACCTTGGTTTTACCTTGAATCTGAAATGTGATCATTTGATAGGTAGTTTTTGATGACCTCATTGCATATGTGGTGATCCTGGGCAGATATATATCTGCCTTGTGGTCCTTCATAGGACTCTAGTATTACCTGTGTCAAAACAAAATATGATTCAGAGGCAGTCTGAGTTCAGGCAGTCTGTAAGGTCAGTGCTGAATGTGAGGAGATCTCTGAAATGTCCTGGACCTCAATTATCTCAGAAGTTCTTAGGTCTTTAGTCAGCTCTGAGCACTCCAGACATTGTTTTGGATATTTTAAATCAAGTCAGAAGAGAGGTCTTGTCTGGGCTGACCAGATTTTTAGCAACCCTGTCACCAACTCCTTGTGTTAGATAAATATAACGTGGTTATACTGTGGTCTGCAGCATGAGACCTTGTTGCATTCCCTTGTGACTGTCTCTGCACTTGCCTGACAAAGAGCAAGTCTGAAGGCAACAAAACAGTGCATGAAATTGCCAGTATGTCAACATGGCAAATTGTGCCACAGTGACGCCGTTGTCTGTGCTGGTTCCCCACTATGCTGACAACATTGCTGAGACACAGAAACTCTGGCAGCATTACAAGCAGATTCCTTCTGTTCAAACTCTAATTAAATGTGTTGGAGTTTTGGGGATAGCCGATTATATTGACTTGATCTCTTGTCCTCAGTATTATCTGTTGTGCTGGAAGCACAGAATGGAGACAGCGTATTTCTTTCTGAGCCTAGGCTTATACTATAGTTTTACATAAATTAATAAAACCAAAAGCAAACAAAAGCCCTCCAGGAGCTCCTTTATCACTTTCTCAACGTTTCTTGGAGAATAGACTTTTATAAGAAAATCATTACCTACTGAATAATACTTTCACTGGTGCCTGGGTATAAAGTCAATTATTTGAATCACAGGCCTTTGCTGACATCAATAAAATGTTGAGGAATCTTTTTCTTTCCCTCATGACTTCCATAAACAGACTGAAAGATAAATTTAAAAAGATGTCTTAGGCTGTTGCTACTGAAATATGGTTTCAGTTTACAAGAATGATAGTTTCATGGCTCCCTCTGAAAACAATGATCCTATTGGTAGCTAATGGGTTTGTGAAGCCCTTAGACATTGCAGAAACGTGGTATGTATGCACATTAGATTTTAATGAAATGTTAACTACATCATCTAGGTTAAATTTTAAGTATTAGCTATTATTTGCATTGAAATTGTTCCAAAGCACCAGCACTGAACCCTTAGTTATCCTGATAGTTAATAAATATATTGTTACATTAAAAGAAAAGAAAAAGAAAAGGAGGTAAAACCCCTCTAAATATCTAGTACTTTATGAGTCATCACAAAACACATACTAATCTGAGGGGAAAAAGGATTTGAAAACTTTGTATGTGTAACCATAATAAATATTGACTTCAAGAAAATCCGAGAACGGCAGTTTTAAGAACATGGCTGTTGTGATGACCAAAATTAATAGAAGTGGAAAAATGGTGGTTTTGTTTCAAATCACCAGCTTTCTTTAGCCTTTTAGAAATTACATACTCAATCTTTATATACTCTTTTTAAGTCGTCCCAGAAGGATGAGGGGGACAAGGTGGCATGAAGAAAAGTTTATTCTTCCCACAATCTGGTCTCAGTTGTTTTGTGATAGTAAATTATGGTTATAAATTGGACAAGAAGACTGCTTCTAGTTTGGAGGTTTTTTCCTTTTTCATCGTTGTTTTTGATTCTTAGTGCCTCCTTGCATTTTATGAGGAGGCAGGAATAAAGTCCTGACAGTTCCATATCACAAATAATGATGGATGCTGCACAGGGCATGAGGAGGAGGCAGTTTTCATTCCTCTCCTCCCTTTCTAGTTGCTTTCATAGAGAGAAAGGAAGGGGTGCAGACAAGGCAAATCCTCCTTGAGGAAACATTTCAGTTCTGCAAAGGAGAGCACATTTCCTTTGGTCTTAGAGAGCAATGAATCTGGATTGTATTGAAGCATCTGATGTTTCTCCTGTCCATCTCTTTATCTCCATTGCTTCTGTCATTCTGCTAGTGTAAAAAAACCATCAGCTCCTCATGTTCTCCCTTCGATTTTCTTCTTCACCAATAATCTATAACCTCTGTAATGAATCATTAACCATGCTGGCACAGAGAGAAGCAAAAGCAAAGATAGATCTTTAAGGAAGATAAATCAGAAAAGAGAGGCATATGAACATTGCACCTGCTTTAAAGGAGCCTGAACTGAAAATCAGAAAAAGAGCAAGCCTCCCATTCAGACATACAAGAGATGAGTAGCGGCCAGATAAGCTGCTTTTAGTACTTTAAATGCTTTTAATACTTCAGTGCAATATCTCTGCTTACTCAGAAAAATTATTCTCCTTTTCTATTGGAAATACTGCTTTATTGCTTTAATGGCAAGTGATAACTAAAGGATATCATTGTTAGTTGTACAGATTTTAAAATAGGCAATATCTAGAAACTGTTGAGTATTGGGAATTTTGAAAAAAACCTTTTATTTAGATTTCCCTAGAATAATTACCAGCCTAAAAGTCCACATAGACATAAATGATTAGGGGAGACACTAGAGTAAGCTATATTGCTGTAGGGTCAAAAAAATCTGAGAAAAAATTTGGTTTATTAAAAGAGTTATGGTAATAACACCTTTGCTCTTTAGTGAAGCTGACTGCTTCCAGCTCTCACACATATCCAGCAAGTATTTTCTAAAACTGAGAGCCTAAAGAGTTTAAGTGCTTTTTTTAGCTTGAGTTCAGAGTCAACTATAAATTATCTTCTAAAGAACAAAAAAAAGTTCACTTTTTATGTACATTGTCCCTCTGCCTCAACAAGGCTTATGTGGCTTTTATTATTAGATCTGTTTGCTCTCTGCTAACCTTCCTAGCACATCAAAAGTTATCCTCCTGGTAAAAAGTACATCATCTCTCTCTAGAGGATTGTTGCTTCCTTTTCCTGTTCTCACGTACTCTTGTATATGCAGGGATCACCCAAATCCAGAACTCTTAGAATCTTCACATTAAATATATGCAGTATGCAACAAAAAAGCTGTAGGATCAGCATACAAGAATTGGATCATGAATCTTGTACTGAAAATAAGCCAAGTGAAAGGCAAGGCAAACTGGAGAGCCACAATCATGGATATTGTGTAGAGGTGGCAATGGATGAGATGGATTGGAAGCATACACCTGCTCTGTCTCTATCATCCCTCTTTCTGAAAACAGGGTGTTTTATTTACAATACCCATGGCAAACTGATTCTGAAAGAGGAATTGTCTGGGATGACCCAGAATGGAACCAGATGAGATTTACTGAATGAATCCTTGAATCCTCCATGTCTCTTGAAGCAACAATTTGAAAGTGACTTTGTCTTGAGCCTCTTTACTTCTAAAGTCATAGTCCCCATGTGCATATACAGATTGAACATAGTTCTGGTTCCTACCAGAATGGCCCTGTAGAAAGTGGGAGGAGTGAAAGACAAGCTGGCAGATGGCACAGCCAGAGATGCTTTGTGGAATCTTCCTGCAAAGTACTACTGTCCTGAGGATTTCTTGTTGCAAAATTAATAACAAGAATAAATAAAAATCCTAGGTCTTATTATTTAATGTATTTCTTCTATAAAAAAGGGGCAAAGAATACCTGAACACAACAACAAAATAACAAAAAAGCCTGACAACAATTAAAAATGTACAAAATGTTTTCTAAAGCCAATGTTATATGGAAAATTGTACTTCTCACTTCCTATGATGCTAAATTAAGTATCTGGAATCCCAGGTAGTTTGCAGTCGTGTTTGGTAGTAGCAGAGCTGTGAATATCATACAGGGCATCAGAATTCAAAGATTTTGTTCATAGTTGCACAGCATTGATGTCTTTGCATTAATGACTTTGAAGATCACCATATGGAAGAATTATGTTGTGTGAAACTGGAATATAGTTTCTCTATATGAAAACTGAATCAAAATTCTCAATATTTTCAGCGAAGTACTTTTTTTCTTTTTTGCGTTGTTCTCTTGTACTGTACTTTTAAGTTTTCTCAGATCTCTTCTAAAAAGCATATAAAAGTGTTGAAAAAAATCTCTTTAGAGTGCTTTATGCTGAATTGATTATTGCATAGTGCCAAAGATAAACTAAATCTTGAGCTATATCACCTTCCTGGGGTTAAGTAGGTAGAGAATGGTACATTACTAATTTGAGCATGGACCAGCACAGTTTTTAAATGCTTAGTAGAGCAAAGTTTTAATAAAGGGTGCAAAGAAGTTTGCTGTTCCAGAGCCTTAACCTTGGAATAACAAAGGTCCTCACTAATCACTTTACTAATCCATGTGGTAGCAGTTTTCTTACCAAGGCATCGTTCCAAAAAGTGGCTTCTGCTCAGCATTTCACTCCAGGTCACCAGCCACTGTAGTGCAATCCATGAGGAGATTTATGGACCTCAAAGAGGAACTCCTTAAAGAACAATGTGCTGTTAATCAGTAACCCACTGAGTGAGCAAATGGGAAATGCTGAAGCTACAGTATTTCTCCTTTCCCTGGGATGTGAAAGTCTTGCTCAGTGCATCTTCAAGGATTTACTGGCCTCTCCCCCGAAGGTCTCTTTTTGATTTTTTTTCAAAGCAGTGCTGGTTAGTTATTTGGCATAGGGCTGGATGTAGATACAAGGTAAAAGGTAGGCTGTGCAGCCCTGCAATTTGAGAGCACTGTGGTGTGCTGATGGGCTCAGCTCCAGCCCCATAGGACAGCACTGTGTTGCTCTCAGCAACTGAGATGTGGAAACTTTCCTTTCTCTGCTTGAAGAGATTTACTTGTACATCTCTAACGTTCAGAAAACTGCTCTACCTGATGAAATGCTGGGTATGCTGGTGTCCTCTGCTTTTCTCTCATCCAGCATCCATCCTAAAGTATGCCAGAAAAGGTGGAACAGCCTTTACAGGGATAATGTGAGAGTCTCAGCCACCCCAGAAAGACCAGCAAGAATATGGGGTATGAGGAAAACAGAATCACTTAAGAAAGATACAGGCATGGAATTCTTGTATCCCATAACCTCAGTTCTTGTGAAATGTGATACTCAGCATGTCAGTCTAGACTGTAGGATTCTGGCTATGTAGGGAAACACAGAAAGTTCCTCTGTAGCACACAGGAGACATATGCACCCTGAAGTAGATATTAGAGAAAGAAAGAGGAAGGAAAAAAAGGTCAAACAAAATCAAAGACAAGTTAGACAGATTCTTACTTGCACAGGCCACTGCTCCTCTGTAGGGAAGATGGATACTTCTTCCAGTCAAGTTTGAAAAAGCATTGAAAGCCCCAGCTGTCAAATGTGTGAGTTGAACAGAGGTATGGTTTGTTCAATAAACCCCAGCCACTGGGACTGAGGAATACTCTGCTATGGATCTCAAAAGAGCCTGATAGTGAGATACGTTTTACCATGGCCTGCTCACAGTGTTAACACGGTTTATTCCTGTGTGTGCAGAGAAGTTGGGCTTTAAATGTTCAGGGAACTCCACAAAAGAAATCTTAGGCTTGTTTATGTGTCTCTGGATTTAGGTAGCAGGAGAATAAGGGTAAATCATATTTCAAAATAATGTAGCTAATCTGATCTAGATATCCTAGTTCTGTTTATCTGATCCAGTCCAAAGCTCTGGATTCCATTTCTGTCTTAAAAGAGAGAAGTGCACTGTAATTGCATAAGTATGAGATGTCCAAACATTGTAAGGGAAATAATGTGTAAAAAAATAGGCAGCTTTTTATCCAGCTGAAAAATTCAAAACTGAGCATGAATACTTCCCTGCTGAAATAGGAAAATATTTTGCAGCTGTGCTAAGTCATGCCCAAGATAACAATTTTCTCCATGTATTTGGGAAGTGAATACTGTCACAGTGATACTCATAACAGAAAGAAAAAAAAAATTAATGATGGAAATTGTGATGATGATGGTGATGACAGTGGATGTACCTCCAAACTCAAGATAACATGGAATTAGGGCAGGTACAATGAAGATATGAGATAGAAAAACCCAAGCATATTTAACACTGTCTTCAGCTACAAATTAATCCACATTTAACAAGCAAGAAAATTTAAATTTTACTGGAATTCTTTTCACTTGTACAGTATTAAATATATCATATGTGCATGTTACTATAACATGATATCCAGATCAATTACAGTCTTGATGCAAGTTTGAGAAGTATGTAATAGGTGTTTGAGTCTGTGTTCTGTAACAGGAAGATGAAAAAAAGCTAGAAAACCTGTGGAATCCTTCTCTGTAAGTTAAAATACCTTGAGTGATGAGGAAAAAAATTTTCTGTAAGCCTATCTTGCCTTTCTAATGGGAGATACATTTTGACCTGCTGACGTGTGTTTCTTGTGTGCCTACTACAAGTAGTCCCAGGGAAACCGCACCTGACTTTCCATGCTGTGTGCTTCCAAAAAGTGCCAGGACACCTTGGTCTTTCTCAGAGTCTGCATTTTTCTGTAATTAGATAATGAAAAGGAAGATATGGAAGTGAGGAATTGAAGTTACAGGCCCATCAGATAGTAGTGAGCAATTTATCAACCAGTACATTTTACTTCATTTTATAGAATCATAGAATACGCTGAACTGGAAGGGACTTTTCAAGATAATCAAGTCCAGCCCATGGCCTTGCACAGGAAACCACAGGAGTCCCACCACGTGCCTGGGAGCATTGTCCAAATGCTTCTTGAACTCTGTCAGGCTTGGTGCTGGACCACTTCCCTGGAGAGCCCGCTCCAGTGCCCAACCACCCTCTTATTGAAAAACTTTCCTCCTATCCAACCTAAACCTCCCCTAACTTAGCTTCATGCCATTCTCTTGAATTCTGTCACTGGTCATGAGAGTGAAGAGATCAGTACCTGCTGCTTTGCCTCATGAAAAATATTTGACATATTTTACTGCTCTCTGCAGTAAACACTGAGAAAATACATATATACACACAAGAACAAACACACACTGACATGAAGTTTATACCGCTATTTGTTTTAAGTCTCACCCTTCAGAAGGACTATAAACTGAAGTGAACAATGTAGTTAAATTCAGATAGGAGTGAAGTCATGGTTATGATCATATGTGTGCATGTGTTTGCCTATGTAAGAATCTGGCATTAGAAGAGTGAGGTTTTTTTGCAGGAAAGAATGAAGTTTTTGTGCTTAAAGGAGCAAATTTACAGATTATAATGGTCACACACATGCGGTATGTGATAAACATTCAGCTTATATTTCCAGGAACAATAAAATTTCGTGTACTACTGCTCAACACAGGAATTATTTTTTTTTACATATCTCCATGCCACTGACTCTCTTGTAAGTTAATCTCATCTCTCATCAATTTTTCACCAGCTTCACTCTGATGTTGATAAAGGAGATGGTTCCATCAAATACATCTTGTCAGGCGAAGGGGCAAGTTCCATTTTCATTATTGATGAGAACACGGGGGATATTCATGCTACAAAGAGGCTGGACCGAGAGGAGCAGGCCTACTACACGCTCCGAGCACAAGCTCTAGATAGGCTGACTAATAAACCCGTGGAGCCAGAGTCTGAGTTCGTCATTAAGATTCAGGACATCAATGACAATGAGCCAAAATTTCTGGATGGTCCCTACACTGCTGGAGTTCCTGAGATGTCTCCTGTGGGTAAGTGCAAAGTACACTGTTGGTGTTGTGGGAAATTTGTTCCTATTGCCTTTTTAAAAGTTTCATTATTTTTTTACTGTTTCGCACTAAGCTACTTAATTATCTATGAGGCACCTGCAACAGTTAGATGTTTCAAGACTAAACTGGAAATAACATGCTAGATTAAGTATTTACCCTTTCAAAAATATTGTGAAACTCAAATAGCTATGCAAGGATTCAGATAACCATTTTATGGTGCATTTCTCATTCCAGGGCCCAGAGGCTTTGTTTTATCATTCCCATTAACAGTAATAGGTTTCACACCTATGTTACGGTACTCAGAGGTTGTAATTTATAATTTCATTCAGATAAGGTCTTTTCATAACCAGCTCCTCAAGTTCCTGATAGTGAATAGCATAATTTTTTTTAAAGTTTTGCACGTTTTAGTAATAGTTTGTTGGATATTTCTTTCTTACACTGAAATTCCATTTTCTGGGGAATGTAGGCAAGCAGCAGGAACTGGGGTACAACTTGAGATAGTTCGAAGTTCTACTGAAATCAGAGAAGAATGGGTCTTAGAGGCTTCAGACCCTTTGCTGGAAACTAAGAACGGCTGATTTTTCCTGAATTTGAATTAGGGAAGAATTTCAAAATCAAATCCACTGTCTCTTCCTTATAAAGTGACCAAATGCTCATCCATTGTCAGGTGCCGCTGTTCCTTTGAAAGCTGACTCTTTCGGACCAGATTAAGGCTTGGCCCAGAGATGTTTCAGTAAATGTCACTTTAAGATGAAATCATAAATACAAGCACAAAAAAACCTGACCAATCAAACAAACAAAAACAAGAAGAAAAAAAGAAAACAAACAAAACAAACCAACTCTACTTTACTACAAGTATGTGTATGGGAAAGCCCACTTCCACCTGAGAGAGTTCTGTGCTGATTGAAATAAAGATTTTCTTTGTTTAACTGATTTTAAACCATATTAAAATGTAGTACTCTTACAGTATGGCTGGACATAAAATTTGCTATAGTTTCCTCAGTATGATCTCCTGTGTTTTTGAATGTTAAACAATGCATCTAAATTGGAGCTAGAGAGAAAAAAATCTTCCCTACCTAAGTGCCCTGCAGCAATCAGTTGCAAACATTGCTTATATATTTGAAACTCAGCTTAGTCAATAGACGATAAGTAAAACATTGCTAATGAGTTTTCTATAAATTTATTTTCCTAAGTAATGAGCATAGACACTATTTCTCATTGATACCTGGCATTTGCTCATTGTCACTCTAGCACTTTGTGGATGGCTGAAGAGGCAGTACTAGCCTTGGAAGAAAGACACCACAGCTTTTGCAGAGTAACAGGGAGGAGATGAAGTTGTGATATGATGCTAGGAACTTTTTACTTCTGAACTTTGAAAAAATCTAGACAAGAGATAATCTAAGAGTGTAAAACCTAAATAATACACCTGAAAAATATGTTGCATTAAAATAAATTTGTTTTTTTTCTTAATTAAGATGCTCTTTTACTTTAGAATAAGATTATTTAAGAAAGGTATAGCATGCAGCAACTGTTAGAATTTTTTCACTTTTGTCTTATGACCTGAAAAGAAATTATCTCCATATTTCACTTTTGCATTTCTCACCCCTGTCTTTTCTTGCACTGGCATATTGATGTATAGACAACTTCTACAGATATATGAGGTTTACTTACACATACAAATCCATGCCTCTACTCCTACCTATGCTCCATTTGTTTCAAAAATATATTGGGAATCAATCTGTGGGGAGTGCACAGTGTGCAGTGGAGAACATAAGGACAATTTTTCAAAATGAGGTGCTTTGCATATTTTGTTGAATCTTTAAATCATAAAGGAGTAAAAGATATTTTCTCCCACATGGATTGTGCAACACCAAATGTATTTTCGATTCGGGTAAGTATTATGCCAAGTTATTAACTGAGACTAGTGCACTCTCTGAAGTTTGTGTCAACTAAGGGTGGTTTCAGATTCATGAACTTCCTGAAACTGCACATTTTAAACATCTTCATGGTTAGTATCACACACCTAACAAATACTGCATTGTTACAGAGTTAAGGATTAACATGAAATTCCTTTGTCACACTTTGTCGCACTTTGTCGCATTTTTGCCTTACATAGTTACAGCAATTCATACTTTATTCATATAACATAATTTTTAATTAATCACCTAGAGCATCCATGAAATATTAAGGAGATACAAAGTATCTCTCTCCTATTTTGTTTAAAATTGTATCCATGACAAGGATTTTTAATTGGGTATTAAAGGAAATGAAAGAGATCACAGGATTATAAACCCAAATTAACTATAAAGCTAGGAAAACTATAACCTTTAACCTACAGACTGGTTATGCAAGTATAATTGTTCTGTATTTTATTTGACAAATATTTTTGGACATTATCTAAGGCTAATTGAAGTCAATCTCTTCTTTTATTTGAAATGACTTCAGGTCAGGTTTAAATTATATTTGGGTCAGGCCCAATTATATTGATTATCCTGAACAAAGTAAATATCTTGATGGCTTATAAATCTATTCGTGGCAAAACCCCCAAAGATATGGCTTATCTGAAAATCATAAGGATTTGTTTTTGTCATGTTTTTTTGAAGTGTGTCTGATACTTAAAAAACTGAGTAGCATTATATTTCAAACAAAAGGATACTGATCTGTTTGAGTTATAACCAAGGGAAGTAGGGATGAGAATTCCAATGCCCATCATAGTTTTGTTTTGTTTAATCTTCTTTGCTCTCCAGCCATATCAACAGCTTTGCTTGTTACCCAGCACAACAAATATCTCTCTTGCCATTTATTACCCCTGACTGTGATGGATAGAAATATTTGATTTATATAACAACGTAAAGCACGCAAAAGCACTGTATCAGGCTTACATCCTTTATACAGTGTGTAGTGCGCTTTGAGAACCTGCATGAAGTGTCTCTCCAGGCACAAGCCACCTCTCCTTCCCTTTGTCTGACCTTGCTGATTATCTGAGACCATTCTTGAGATTTTTCTCCGAGTGAAGGCAACATAACGAGGCTGTGGGAGGGGAGGGAGGAGCTGAAGAGGGTTCTGACTCTCCCCTTTCACACTCCTGGAGGGGAAAGGCTGTGGAAGCATTGCTGCATCAGCTGTGGGTGAGACCTGGTGGTGGAAGCATAGAAATACCAGAAGGAACCAAGCAGAACCAGTCTGGATTGTTGTACATAAGGATCATGCAGAAATCCTGGATAACTTGATAGTGAAGGTGTTTAATGTTTTTAGTAGCAGCTGATACCACGTAGAGATGTCATGCCATCATGGAATGGTTTTGTATGTTAGACATAGTGAACATCATTAATTGATATAAATTAATACTTTTAATAACTGACTGCCTTAAAGGTGTATTTTCAATTTGTTTATGTGGCTACAATTCAATTGATAAGTTTGTGCAGTTTAAAAATTATGCATTTGGTAAATTATTCTAGTTTTAGAAACCAGTTTTATTTTGAATGATCTCACCAATATTAAAACAGAAGTCAGAGAATCATTTCTCATAAAACATTATTTCAAAATTTGCATAAAATATCCTGCAAGTTACTTGCAAGCTTTCTAAAAAGCTCTGTAGAGGTTTCTAAAATAATGCACTTAGAAATTCAAAATGGATCCATTAGATTTCCCAATGGAAATTGAGTTGAAGGATCTCCAACTCAATTTTTAGCAACCAGTTTAGCTTTTTCTCTTCCTATCACAGAAAAGGTTAATCTCTGCAGTGTCAGGAACATTGTTGAGCCTTGACTTGGCTAAATTTAAGTACAAATAGCATTCTAAATATAAGATCCTCTCTGCAAATATCCTCCCATCCTTTTACCTTAATATCAGAGTTAATAGGTCAAGTTCTGAGATTACTGTAATTTAGTAATCTCTATCAATATCTAGTAAACATTATGTTACAAATTATCTTAAAAAATATTGAAAATAAAACCAGAAATCTGTACCAGTCACACAGAATTAAGTCTGTAACTACTATCAAGAAAAGAATTGTGTGGAGCATTTTAATAAGCAGCACAGATTTTTTTCTCAGTATTTGCTACAATTGTTGAAAAGGTTTATGATGTTGCTACATGTAGAATTCCTTTTAATGAACTGATATCCAAGTTTTGTTAAAAAGACATAACTGTAGAGAAAATATTTTTTGAGGAATCCATACTTACAAAAGAAAGCTATTTTTAAAATAAATAACGCATGCTTATTTTTTTAACTCATACAAAATACACAAGTATTTTGTAAGTAATATCTCTAACTAATATTTTAAGTTATAGTTGCAAAGCACAGTTGATATTAAGACACTAATGAAAGTTGGGAGTAGGGTCAGTGTCCTGTCTACACTTGCACTCCAGGGCTCTGAACAAATTGACTAAATTAGATCTACTGGAACACTCATTTTGTTGGGTGGAGTAAAGGTGTGGTACCATTTGTTGACTGTCCCTGTTACCTGTCAGTCCTAGCCTTGGATGCAGGTATGGCAGCTGATTGTCTCTGCTGGAGGGTGAGGCAAAGCATCCACAGATACAAGGAAGACAATTTAAGTGCAGGAACACAAACTCTTCTCAGGTGATGTACTTGGAACTACAATGCGACTACCCATTTTCCCTCACTTCTAAATTTATTTACTATCCATAAGTAACCCCAAAACTTTATGATTTGGGTTTTTTTAAAGGGAAGTAAGTATTTTAGTTTGACATCAATCCGTTGCAGAAAGATTAGAACAGCAGTACATGGCAGTTATCCTACTCTGAAGGAATTCCTGTCCTTCAAGAGCAATCTGCTTCTTCTGGAAAAAATCTCAGGAAATCCACAAATACAGATCTTTCTGTGCATTTGTTTCCTTGGAACAGATTTCCTACACATAGGACTTTTCACATAATTAGAATACCTTCTGTTATCTTGCATATTCTTGAAAAAAGTGGTGTGCAGAAATCTCCCTCTCAGCATGGGGCTTCAAAAGCTCTTTTTTTTTTTTTTTTTTTTTTTTTTTGGTGTGTGTGCAATTAACAAAGAAATAATGACAATATAATGGGTTTTAGTTTTAGATCTTTCCCCCACTGATGTTTAGAAGAAGTTGATTAGCGCAGAGGGACTGGAAAAGTACCATTGCTTTTTACTTACTGATTACATTTAAATGGAATTATCACAGAAAGATTTGATGTTAGAATTTCTACTTAAAACCCACCCTTTTCTGAAGGATTCATGTGTTTTAGGAGAGACACAATCAAATTCAGATAATGACTTTATTCATTTCCTGAAATGTAGAGGGTTTGTTTGCTACATCAATAGATTTTTACAGCAAACAAGCACTTCTAAACTTGCAGTATTTTGAAAATGTCTGTGCTGAGATTGCAGAGCTTGTAATTTCTTTGATCTTGTATTGGTCTGGGGCCCTTGAAAGCAGCAAGAGCAGGGGGAAAGACATAACTGTGTGAGAGGTTTATAAGCACTTTTGCCAATATTTGCGGACCTTGTAAGCTTCATTGGCAGGGCTTAGTGACTTTGTAAATGTGGTAAGCCTGGCTTTCACAAAGAACACAGGATGTCAAACAGTCATTACTATACCCTTGTTCTCAAAAGCTGGATAGACTTTGGCAAGTTTAAAATAGGTCCCTGTATGAAATTACATCACAGAGTAATCTGTAAAATCACTTTGACATAGTGAATCAAAGCTCTTAGTTACTGGTGAACAGAAAATGGATGTATTTTTAGGTCCCAAAACTTATAAAAGACTTGATGAATTAACTAGCAATCTTCTTTTTAAAATTTCTATCTACTTAATAGTTGCATGTGAAATTTCAGGTTGGGAAGAACCTTTTCCCTGCCCAAAAATATTATACCGGTCACAAGACAGAAAAATTGCATTTAAATGGAATTGCAACGCTACTACTTTGTCATGGATACTTCGGGAATAGAGATCAGGAATGTTGGCTAATTAGGCCATAACCCCAATAAATTTGTTTTACGAATGATCATTTCTGGTCAGAATTCTTTCAAGCAGGACCCATCCTTTGCAGTCTGTTCCATTTTATGGAGGGCTGCACTTAATCCTTGCTCCAAAGTTTGAGTCCTAGGTTCCATTTATGATGTCCTACTTAACTCAGAATGGAAAAGATGAGGAAAATGGATGAGTGATATACTATAAAAGGTAAAAAGAATTTCAGAGCTTTCTCCCATTTCCTGAACATTCCAAGTAAAACTGACCAGAATACTATTTATGTTAAGTTCAACATGGACACTTGCTACTGCAGTTTATTCTTAAAAAGTCATTTCAAGGCTTGCTGGTCTCATTTTCAGATGTCAAAAGCTTGTCTTTTCAGAAAATGAACGTTGTGTTTAAAAAATGCTTCTCTCTAATTGTGTGAATAAATAAAGTCTATAAAGCAATCTGATCCTCTCTTGAAGATTTTTACTGAGCATCTGCAAAATTGATACAATATTAATTTGCAGTCTCACCTCCAAACGGGTCCCTGTGCTGGTCAATGGAAGGTCTGAATGTTACAGACAATCTGCCAGTGAGAAAAAATAATCTTTTCTGTCTATCAAAGGATGGTGACCATGGCCAAGGCCCTGGCTCCAAGTGTTATTTTATTCTGCTCTCAGCATACACCATGAAAGCTGTTGTCTAGAACAAAACAAATGGGAACTGACATGGAGAACATAATGAATAGGAGATGGATGCAGAATGAGATCCTCACAAAACATAACCTTCTTGTTAGCCAGTTAGAAATTTTTATTTCTTATTTCTGTTAAAATAGAGACATTTTTTGCTTGAGGAATCTTTACACAATAGATAAACACCACAATTGATATTGCAGATGTATTGAAGGAAATCAGTATTGCAAATTATTGAGTGAAATTATTGCTTTTTAAAGGAATTTAGAGATCACTTTCACCAGATTTTCTCTGAGCTGAGACAGAAACTCTTCAGCCATCTCTTTATGAAGCAGTAAACAATTCTATAGACTAACAATAATTCTGTGTACATTTATCAAAATTTGTAAAACATATATATGTATGTATATTTGAATTTCTTATGAGTTATTACAATTTCAGCAAGCAGACTTCTCTTAAAAGGAAAACTACTACTACTGTATTTCATACTCAAAAAAACTTCAGGCTTCACCATCATTACTGAAATTTTGCTGACACATCCTCCACCAGACAAAGGCAGAGATAGAGAGGAGGAGCTAATGAGTGAGATGATTTTACTGCTGTGAATCAATGCTTGTGACTATTTGGGAAGATGGAATTCTGTAGTAGCTGATACTACCGGTTTACAAATAAAACCTGATTCAGTAAACAGAGTCAGCATGGAAATGATGAGCAGTTGTGAGAAGCCACCTCACACTGTTCCAGATATGTACTGGCACAGCATATAGAGTAAGTGTAGTTCAGATTTTTCTCTCTTTCGTGTGCAACAGTCCCTCAAACGTTTTACAGGTACCTCTGTGGTTCAAGTGACAGCCACTGATGCAGATGATCCTACTTACGGCAACAGTGCTCGAGTGGTTTACAGCATATTGCAAGGACAGCCTTACTTCTCTGTGGAGCCCAAAACAGGTAAATGTACATAAACCCTTTGCAGTAATGTTGAGAAAAAGAGGAAAGTGTTCATTATAACTTGGTAGGAACTTATTAATATGATCACATTGTTAATTGAATGCATTCGTGTTTTGTTGATATTTAATCTCTTATTGTTTAGAATGCATTATGAAAGCCATATGTCTGAGCTATGTAATAAAGAGACTTTGCTGGAATGGAATTTATTATTTTATCAATCTACCAGCTAATTGGTCTGCTGCCCATTGTCATCTCTCTTTTCAGTGAAAATTTCAAAATTCATTGAACATTTTTGCAGATTTCAGAAATATCTAAATGTCACACAGTCAGGTTCCATAAGAATATATTTAAGGCTCAATTACTCTCCATTCTACTTTTCAAAGTGAAGTTTAGTTGTGGAAAATGAATCCCTTCTTTATTAATTTGAAGAAGGACACACTGTGCTTCTTATGCTTGTCAGATAATATTTTGCGGCCACTTTCAAAACATATTGCTAGTGAAGCTTTGTTTTTATAATTTTCTTAAAATGTGAATATTTTTAAGCCACGACCAAATGCAACCTTTAATCTTCTGTTGTTTTTATAAATATTACCCATTCTGCTGGACTTTTCATAATGCAGGAAAGTAGGTTTTTGCTCATTTCAATTTAGTGCTTCAGCCTTCACTTACACCTACCAAGAGAAGAGTTATAATCTTCATTTTGGATATAACCAAGCTGAGACAAAAGAAAAAAAATATCACCCTTTTAATTATAAACGATCCATGATATGAATCAGACCTGAGTCCCAATATTGTGACCAAAAAAGTCACACTCTATTTAGCAGCATCTAAATTTGCAGAAATAACTACTATAATTATCTCCACATTGCAGCAGATCCATGCTCAGCAGGGATATATAGCACTGTCCTTTTCCCTCCAATGAGTATTATTCATAGGTTTTCTCTCTTTTTCTCCCTCTCCATGTGTGCTTATATACCATGTATGTTGTGATGATGGCTACAGGCAACCAGTGAAAAATAATATGGTAGTTTCTGTTAAATAAAAATATTGAAGAATTCAGACTGAAATGTTTGCATACATTTTCATCACTTGGATGTGATACTCAAATTTCCTGTGTGCATGACAGTTTGCTTCCAAATGACTGGGTAACTTTACCTGGTAATTTAACTATGACAGAAAAACAAGCATGCCAGGAAAAGCAAAGTAGAAACAATAAAACTATTAAATTGTATATTAATTGCATTTTCACACTTCTTGAAAAATGGGTGAAATAGTGCCAGGCAGTCCGTTGGTGAAATAAATGTTTCAATCCAAAGGTGAATAATGGCAAGTCCAACATTCATAAGGGAAAAAAGAAATAAAACTCTAAGCTAACATTCAACAAATAGCAGATGAAGAGATATGTGTCCCCATGTGCCTCTTCTTTATTTAGTTTGTTTATGTTTCTTTTACTGCTGACACTAAGTGCTGGAGTAGCAAACGGCTGCCTCTCTGGAAATCAGGGTTAGCAGCTGTATTATGTACTGGGCATGAAATATTCATAAAATCATCATATTTTGAGAAGGCATATTTATTTTTTGATGCATATCAGCAGACCTGAAAGAATAAAATGTGGAATTTTCTTCTAGTTTTCATTTCATGTCAATTAATTACATATTGTTAATTATGCAGATCATCAAATGGACATAACAAAAAATACTTCAGGTATTTAAGTATTTTATTACTAAATAAAAAAATTTCTTTATTGTGCCAGTGTTTTAGAAGTGGACATTGGTAAACCCAATATATGGCAAAATAAGATCATTTCATGTATCTGCAAAGTGTGGCATGTTATCAGTATTGGTAAGAGTTAATGTCTTGAATTGGTCTCCAAAAGATAGTGAAATGAATCTTCACCTTAGAATTTTAAAGAATGAATGCTGAATATTCTGTTTTTCCTAGCTCTAAAAGAGTGGGAAATCAAATACAGAAAATTACATCTTGCAGGGAAGGAAGTGTTACCCAAGACATTTTGAAGACCAGGTCAGGGAGAAGATACTTGAAAAACACAATCATGCACTGTGTTACCAAGTAAAGAAAAATTGATGGGTTTGGTGACTATTTAAAATAAGCTTATGGTACGTCAGTGCAACTCCTAGTCAAACCCTGTTATATTAGTGTTGGAATTAATTCATTCCACTCTTGCTGCAATCACTGATCTGCTGTTACCTTTTAAAGGCAAAATCAGCTTTTACAGCAGCATATTTTTGCTTGTGTGATCCTTGACACCTTGTCTTTCTGCAGGTGTGATCAAGACTGCCCTTCCGAATATGGACAGAGAAGCCAAGGACCAGTACCTGTTAGTTATCCAAGCAAAGGACATGGTTGGGCAGAATGGGGGATTGTCAGGGACTACATCTGTGACTGTCACCCTGACTGATGTAAATGACAACCCGCCCCGCTTCCCACGCAGTAAGTTCCTTTGTCAATATGTGACTTGTAATATTATTCCTAAACACTGCTATTTTCCTTACACACTGTGCTATTTCTAAACAAAAAAGTGCTTATTTTCCATGTTCAGTTCTTTGTTAAACACTGACTGAAAAACTACATCATCATCATCATCATCATCATCATCATCATCATCATCATCATCATTATTATTATTATTATTATTATTATTATTATTATTATTATTATTATTATTTAAGCATTGTTTTTCTTTGTCTCATGCATACCAGATCATTTGAAATGGCTTACAGCAGCAGGGACATTTATTAATTTATTTTACTTCCTCTCTGTGAATAAATAGACAAAAAAATAAATATCCTAATAGGTATTTAGGTCTTTCCAGTTAGGCTTCAGGATTCTTTAATTTGACCCTTAATCCTTTGTATTCCTTTGGCATTGACACATGCTTACAGTGTTTCCTTAAGAGTTAAATACCAAAGAGCTGGGAAGTCACCTTCCCTCCATTTCATGTTTTTGACCAAGGTGGCTCTCATCCTAACCTAAGGAAAGGAGCACAGAGTTGTATGCTCAAACCAGAAGCGCTCAGTTTATTCAAAGTGTTCTGTTTGGGGTCCTTTTTTATTAATAAAAAAAAAATGTGGTAACATAGAAAGTAATATGAAGGATATATTCATGTCAGCTCCAGCTTCACCTCCAACGATGGAAAAAATAGATCTGTACATAATAGATTTCCTGTTATTTCAAGACACCAACTGCTTGAAATAATAATAGAATTGAAGCCCCAAAGCAGATAGCCTCCAAGAAACAATGAGTTAAAACATAGAATGTGAGGCATTTGAAGAAGACATAATATTAGGAAACACATAGAGCAATTAATCAGCTAAAGCATGAAACACAAGGACAGGAAGGAGATAGGGATAGGGGGAACTGATGGGCTAAGCATGTTCAGAGCCAACAATGTCAAACTGACCCTAAGAACTCTGCCAAGCTATAGAGACCAAGCCAAGTACACCGGGAATTAACCAAATTAGGGAAGAGGTTCAAAAGTTTAAAGAGGAAGACTCATCGGAAAGACCCCGTCTATGATGAAGGCAACAGGAACGACCACCTGAGAATTCCCCAAAAGAGATGTCTCCACCTACGCTCCGCCCACGCTCCGCCTACACCACGCCCCATATGAATATGCATGATTATGTATCTGATCTGATGTAATCCTATACACAAAATTGTATATAAGGCTTGCTTTTGCTATGTGAACTCAGAAATCCATTTCGTGATTTCTCCGACGCGTCGTAATAAAATACCTCCTGCTTATCTGACTTAGGCTGAGTCTCTTAAGCAGTTATTTTCGCCTTTTGGGGCAAAATTCGGCATCAGAATAACTGAAGTTTCTTTTGAAGGTGAGGGTGTTATTGGCTACAGAATGCACTCTGATACACTTTTGACAACATATATATCATTTTCTGCTTGAATAAAAAGAGCTAGAATTGTCAAGATGGTGTATTTACTGATAAAGAAATTAATGTATATTAGTTTCTAGTGATATTCAGATTGTGAACTGCCTAATCAAGATATAAACTATAGAATAATACGTTTTTATATTGATATTATTTTACTTATTTGCTTTTCTTTCCTCTTTTCTGGTAAACAAAGTAAAACTGCATTATTAGGGACTCACATTATTATTTGCATTTAAGTTTTGAATTTTATTTTTTCCTCTTTGCCTTATACTTCTCATGTCATATGAAGAAGTTATGCCTTTTGTACTTGGAGTCTATCACAAAGAAAGCCTAGCAAAAAGTGCAATTCTGTTTCAAAACTGAAGAATATTTTCTTGTAGCCTGAGTAAATGTCCAGGCACATGATTTAAAGGAATGTAGATTTAAGAAAGCTAGATTTTAATTTTTTTTTTAGCTTTCAGTCCCAGAAGACTCTGAATTCATCAATTTTTTAAATTTTACAGGATCTTATCAGTATAATGTCCCAGAGTCTTTGCCAGTGGCTTCTGTGGTGGCCAGAATAAAAGCTGCAGATGCAGATGTTGGACCTAATGCTGAAATGGAGTACAAGATTGTGGATGGTGATGGCTTGGGAGTATTCAAAGTTTCTGTTGACAAAGACACCCAGGAGGGAATCATAACTATTCAGAAGGTGAGTCTGATTTTACCCTCTGGTTCTGTTTGGAACTCTTCAAGATGGGGGCAGGTAATGAGAGTATGAGCTTTTGTTTTTTAGAGCTTTGTCTGCTGTCAATGTTTCCATTTGTATATTTCATCTTGACTTGTGTGATTTTGAGGTTTTTAATGACTTACGCTGAAAAATATTCTGCATTTTCTTTGACAAGGCCTGTATTTTTTGAAGTGTGCGTTTTAAAGAACCGCATTTGAATGAGAATATAAATTTTAGTCTCATTTATCTTTGTATTAAATAGTAGAAAGTGTGAAAATGTATCTTGCAGCAAAAATGAAAGCTCCAAATAAAAAATGGGTCCTGAAATTAACTTTAAAAAGTTAATGCAAAGGGTGGTATTTCGTGGCCTGGGCTTCCCACCCAGAGCTCAGCCTGCAGCTCCTACTGCAGCTGCTTACCCAGCTATCTACACTGAATAGATTCCTCAACAATTTCATATCCTTAAAGTGTAGGAATAACTTGGCATTTTGGAATACATGTACCTATGTTTCCAAACAAGGACCTATGTTTGTACTTAGTATTATTTCATAACAGATTTTTTTTCCCTAAATAGCCTTTAATCTTTGTAAACTTCACCTATCAGCTGGGGTGCTTTTTTTGTCTTGTTGTGTTGGGTTTTTTTTCCCTTCTCTGGTGTATCAATTTCTTCTAGCAATATAAATCTTCAGTTATATTTCTCTTTGAAAGAATTTAAGAGTGTAAGTTGTTGTAAAGCAATGGGCTAACTCTCTGATGCCCTTAACACCTATTGAGAGCTGGTAACCATCCATAGATGTCACAACAAATGAAGTATGTTCACCCTTGAAAGATCATAATATGTGTAATGTGAATCTTTTTTCAAGGAAAAAACATCCATCTTAGGCTTCTTACAAAATGTACTTCTGCTTAGCACATTTGAAATACAAATGGTGAAAAGTTAGTAGTCTTTTTGTTCAACAGCCAAATTCAGTGTGGCTCCTTCAGCTTGCTCATTTAAAGTTTTTGGGCAAGGATGTGGGAGAAATGTGCTTATCCTAGAGGGAGAACATTTACCAGTGCCACAATGAGCAGCACTGAATCAGTCAGGGTCTTCAGTGATCTAATATGAGAACTGGTGAGTTCATTTCCATTTTTTAAATTTTTTTTTTAGTATGGTTTTGTGGTCATGGTATTTGTTCCTGGAGTATCCTGATTTCAGTGCTATACAGTGGACCAAATAATTGCCATTTGTTATTTCTATAGTCATTTTAACTAGGGAGCTGAACTGGACTTTTCACTACTGAGTGTTTGTCCAGAGAAGAGCTCTATGAAACAGCTGTTAGAATACATCAAAAGGGTACGAATTTTTGACCTGATCAAATGATCTAATCTGCTAATAATTTTTATACTTACATTCTGCTATATTTTGACACAAGAATTAAGACTACTTTCTCTGCAGTGTTTGACTTTTCTCTAATTTTCCTACTATTTTTGACTTCTTTTCCTCTGTGCGGTAGGTAGTCCTTGGCTAGTGCAAGGCGCCCACCAAGCCAGTCTATTATCCTCTCTTCAGCAGGACAGTGTGTGAAAATAAGATGGAGAAGACCTTGTGGTTCAAGCAGTTTATGAGAGCAAAACTAAGGGTCACATGCATGCCAAGCAAAGTGAAAAACCAGAAGATCTTATTCCTTATGGAAATGCCCGGCTGCTTCCTGGGAAGCAGGGCTTCAATTCAAATAGCAATTGCTTCAGAAGGCAAAGGTTGTAAATAAGAAATGCCCACTCCCCCACTCCAACCTCCACCTTCTCTTAGGTTTTATATCAGATGCCCTACGGCATGGAATATCTCTTTGGTCCTTTTGGGTCCACTGTTCTGGCTGTGCTTCCTCCCAAAATCTTGCCCATCTGTGTGGGAAATGTTGGAGAGACAGCACTGATGCTGTGCCAGTACTGCTTGGCAGTAGCCAAAAGCTGGCGTGTTGTCAATACCTTTCCAGCTACCAAAGCAAAGCACAATGCTGTTGTGCTGTGGGGAAAATTGACTGCCTTCACCCAAACCCTCACATACCCAAAGGTGATTTCCCACACTGAGGGCCACCTCCCGAACCTCAGGATGTCCTTAGCTTTTCATTTTGACTCCAGGGAACCTTGTGCTTTGCTGAAAGACCTTCCCTGCCAGCCTTGTAGAGAGCAGTGTCTAGAAATGAGGAACTGAAGCACAGTGACTATCAGGCAACTGCACTGTCTTCTGGACAATAAATTGAATTAAGACCATTATTTATAACTGTGTATGGAGGTTAAGTAAGTTTCAATCACTGAGCCTTATCTGCCAGATCACTATGGAGTCAGGTTATCCCTGCATGATAATTGTGCTTATTAGTTGGGAATCAGGGAAGAAATTAAGTTTATAGCCTGAAATCTGCCTAAAAAGTCAGGGAAGAAATTAAGTTTGTAGCTTGAAATCTGCCTAAAAATTTTACTGTCCAGCACATGATGTTCTGTACTCCTCTGAGTGCAATTAACTTTCTCTTTTTCATGCCCTAAAATCAGCTGAGGTATTGAGAAACAGCTCAGCCTCAAAATGCATGCCTATCCTTTTCAACTTCTGATTATTGATATGCTCAGATATCACATTTGCGTACACATTAGGCAGTAGAATGCCAAGGCAAAGACTTATGAAAAGGCACTCTTGGGTTCTGAATGCAAATGGGTGCTTTAGTTTTGCGCACTTCTGCTGCAATTGTACATAAAGCTCAGCAGGCTGGGCATGAAAATCACCGGCAGTAACTGAGCAGCTGAAGGCACTTCTCCATTCATTTTTGTGCTGGGTGTTGTTGGAGAAAGTTTGGCACCTGGTTATCCGAGTTCCACACACAAGCTGAGGATTTTGCATTCTGTTTTTAGAAGGATAACCACTTCAAGACAATTTTGAAAGTTGACTTCCTCACTCAACACTAACACTTCTTTTAACACATAAATTTAAGCATTAAATTTAAAAAAAGAGTTTTTGTAAGAAAGAAAAGAAAACTGCAGGAAGACTACTGAGATTTAAGAACTCACCATGTAAAGATGGATTTTTATGTTCCTTTTTATTTTTATTTCACAGCATTCCTTTTATGGAATATTAAAGAAAAATGCCCAGTGAATGAGCAAAAATTGCAGGAAAATGATCTTGTTTGAAGCAGAGAGACACCAAGTACCATGATATTAGAATGAGAAAAGTGTTACATGGTTAGGTGTTATCTCAAGATTACTGGTGAACAGATTTGAGTGTGTTTAACTTTTTGTTTTGGATTGTTTTCCATTCCTGTTTGAACACATTTTTTTCTCTGCACCCTGCAAAAAAGAGATTTCATAACATCATGAGCCAGTGGAAAAAAAAAAAAGGTGTTTTTACTATTAATAGTGATTTTCTTTGAAATTTATGCAGTGTATTCCTTCTTTATAACTCTTCTGCCTTGTTATACACCCAGATATCTCTCTGGCTTGCACAGTTTATTCAGGATTTTTCTCCTAACACTTTGAGAACAGTGCTATTTTCTGAATAATAGTGGTAGTTCTGCTCGTAGTTCTTGCAGCCATGGCAGGACTAGGGATTACATGTTCCTGAACATGCTAGTACTGTTGCTACCTAGTGCCTAATGTCAGTGTGGATTGACTATTAGACTAAACCTCAGCTCAAAATCACATTTTGGCAATAGTCTGGCACTCCTGTAATTACTCCCTTGACCATATGGAAAGAGACAAGGGAAGAATGCTTTCTCTGTGTCATTATCCACTTGGTCTTTGTCCTTTTCAAGAGTAAAGAGCAGCACTGGACTACACCTTATGCAGCACAACTAAGAAGCATGTGTGCTTCTATCCCTGTAGAGTTTTTGCAGACCTATGGGTTTTCACATACTCATCACACCTTATTTTACTTTATCCCAGTTAGGATACTTGAATCAAAATTGAATGAATGAGATGAGTAGTTCACGTATTTCAGGAAGTTGCTTAATTTCCTTCGAAACAAAAAAACACTACCCCCCAACAAAAAACCCAAACCCAAATAAACCAATCAAACAAAAATGAATAAACAAAAAAACCTCACACACAGAATTTTAAAAATATTTGGGACAAGGACTAATTTTGTTCATTATTTATGGCTTACGTAGTGACAGCAGATTGTGTTTGGGTAGAATTGGTTTCTGTAAGATTAGAGAAGCTCAAATTTCATCTAATGCCAAAAGCTAGTAAAACAGTATTGAAGCATTTACTTGGTTATTGGCACTAAAAAAAAAATCTACTCTCTTCTGCAATACATTAACCAATTCATATGCAAAACATGTATCCATCATGTGTCTACAATGGTGTATAAAAGTGTGTGAATCGTTTTTGGGTATTTCCAGCTATTTCATTACCTGAAATAGGATATGAAAAATTCTAGAAGACAAACTTTCTTTTTCTTTGTCTTTCCTCTTTCTTCAGAAGTTGTAAATAACATGTAAATGAGACCTGTAAGTAAAATTCTCTGCTTAAACAAAGGGTGGGAAATTGGTAGGAAAGCTAATAAGGGTCTTTTCCTGTAACCTACTATATTCATACAATTTGTTGCCTAGCAGTTTCAAGTCCCTGTGGAAATCTTCCTACTTCTTTATTTACTCACTTTCTCTTTTGTTAAATAATACTAACAAATAAATGAAAAGTTCTCACTTGTCAAATGAAACATAAGAAATTTTTCTTATTTTTATCCTTTTTGGAGCAGTTCATGCTACAATTCTGATGTTGCAAATCATATGAGTTTGGCTAATCTCTGCACTGTAGCACAGTCTTTTGGTAATTCATAAAACGGAGCAGAATAGAAGAGAATAGAATCATAAGATAGCATAATTAAGGTTGGACGAGACCTCCAAATTCATCAAATCCAGTCTTTGATCAAATACCACCATGTCAGTTAAACTATAGTGGCACATCCAGTCATTTCTTGAACACTTCCAGGGATGATGATTCCCTGGGCAATCTGTTTCTAGGCTTAAGTCCCGTTCCAGTGAAAAACAATCTTTGTAATGTCCAGCCTGAACCTTTACCTGTCACATCTTGTATCTGTGTTGTCTTGTACTATCCCTAGTTACCTGGGAGAAGAGGTTGACCCCCACCTCAATGCAATCTCTTTTTAGGCAGTTGTAGAAAATAATGTCCCATCTGAGCCTCCTTTTTTCCAGGCTAAACAACCCCAGTTCCTTCAGCCACTCCTTACCCAACTTATTGTCTAGACCATTCATCAAGACACTGCAACCCTCACTCTGCAGAATATTTTGCAATATCCATTGCCCTTCTCCCTGCACTCCAACACCTCCTGAATGGGGGCCCAAAACTGGACACAGGACTCAAGGTGGTGGTCTCACGTGTGCCAAGTACAGGAGGGCACTGCCCTTTTCCCCCCAGACACGCTGGTTTTGATATCAGCCTCTGAGGCATGTGGGCACATGCTGGCTCATGATGAGGATTCTCAAGTTCTTTTCTGATGGGCAGTTTTCCAGCCACTCTGTCCCCAGCCTGTAGCACTACTGAGGTTGTTGTCACTCAGGTACAGAGCCCCGCACTTTCGTTGTTGAACCTCACACAACTGACCTCAGCCCATCGATCCAGCTGGTCCAGATGCCTCTGCAGAGCCTTCCTGCCCTCCAGCAGATCAAGGCTCCCACCCAGCTTGGTGTTGTCTGTAACTTACTGAGGTGCACTCAATCCCCCTATCCAAATTATTTATAGATATTCAACAGGATTGGACTGAACGCTGAGCCCTGGGGAACACCAGTGATTGGATGGCAACTGAAGGTAACTCCAGTCACTACCAACTCTCTGAGCCTGGCCAGTTTTTAACTCAGTGAAGAGTGCACAGGTCAAAGCTATGGGCTGCCAATTTCAAAGTAAAACTAAACTAGATGTGTAAGTTGCCTCTACGCTGGGTTTAGGAAAACATCCATCTTATGCGATCTTTTCAGAAAAATTAGAGTTGTAGAGTTTATGAAATGGAATCAAGCATTTATATTTCTTAGAAGTATCTCAAATTTTTTTCTTCGTTCACACTGTGACTCAGTTCTCCATCTGTAGAGTATGATCAATTCCTTCCTGTGGTTTCATTTGTAATTTGCATACTGCTATCAATGCTCTGCTAGTAAGGACTCTGATCATTTGCATAACTCAATTTCACAGTCGTGAGGGTGTTTGGAGAAAAAGCATAATTTTTCTGCATATATTGGAGTTTGAAAAAATGTGTCAGATTTTCCTCTGCAGTAGAAATCTTAGAATTGAAGAAACATTTATGGAAGCAAATGATGATTCAGTCAATTCATACAACAGATTCTGAAGTATCCATGCTAAGCTATGTACAATTTTGAAGTGAATTCATGTTGATTTTTGACAATCAAATTGCAATACACATGAATGGAGTCTTGCCTTTGCTTTCTAAGCAAAGTAGATACACAAAGCCTTATTTCTTGTGGGTTCCAAAGCACTATTCCTAGAAATAGTGTACTAAAAAAAGCATCATTTAAGTACAGATCTCACTTTATCCACCAAGTAGCAGGCTCAAATTACACTTCAGTAATATGAATAGTTTAGTAGCAAAATATCTAAAGATAAAAATATGATGCTCTGTATCCATCTACACTTTTATCAAATATTTGGTAAGGTAGTTATGGTAATTTAATATTAAAAAAGCCTGCAAGGTATATTTATGTACCATATGTGACTTTTTGAAATGTTATGAGATGTGATTCAAGCCATTTGGAACTCTATGGAGAGATTTTAGTGGATTAAAGGGAGGGGGGGAAAAAGACCGAAGACCCCTAAATATTCTGCAGAGTGAGGGTTGCAGTGTCTTATTGCAGAAAGTGACAAGCATTAAGATTTCCCAAGGCAGAGTTCTTGCTCACTTTGCCTTCATTTCTGCCCTCAGTACACAGCCCCAACACAATATCATTAACTGGTAGGCATGTTAAAGGGAAAAATATTGTTGTAGCATACTTTCTCACAGAAATTGACTGCTAAGAGATTCTTTTAAAACCTGAGTTCATTCTACAAGCAATATTGGCAATTACAAAATGGGGGAGGGGAAAGGAGAGGGTTTATGCATAAGCTTTTGAGTGAAAAGCTATCTTTCCATTACTGTTAATATTTCTTTTATTTTTTTTTTAGCTAGAAATTTTTCTTTCAATTCTATATCAGAGTTTACAATGTAAGAGCTTGAAGCTTCCCTGGTTCCTTTGAGAGATTGTGTGCATTTGTTTGATGTACTGCAGTTTTCAATATAAAACCTCAACTGGGCTTAAAAATGGGATTTTCACCTCTGAAAAGTACATTATTACAAAGTTAGCATGCAATAAAAGTTAGTATTATAAAAATGGGCTTTCTGTGAGTTATAACTTGATATTCAGCCTCTCTAAAATAGAAGACTTGTTTTCCTTCAGAGAGGATAAAATTCTTACTCTTTAAAAGGAAAAGAAGAAAAAAAGAGACAGACCTCACAAAAGGAAAGATATGGATCCTGCAAGGGATCTAATCAGATAAGACTAATGCACAGATATTAATGAAGTTGTTAAGCTCTATTCACTGTACTGAAGGACTGAAGTATATGTTGTCCATTTAACCTTCACCATTGCTGTAGTAATTTGCAGTCTCTTAAGTTGGTGTTCCATCACTGAAATCTTGTGCTTTTGTTATAGCAGAAAATAATGAAGGCATGATCCAAAAGCCATATAAATAATGTCTGTATAATAGACACCAATGATAATTAGATAAGAAGAAATAACAAAAAAAATCTTTTCAGGTCACTTTCTCTGTCTCTCATGGGTGTGTGTGGCATGCAATTTCTTCATTATGTTATCTAAAAAATGTTAAAATATTTATGCCAGGTTAAGAGCTCTTGCACATTAATTATATCTTAGATATTTTGTTTGCTTTTCTCAGATTATATTCTGCCTCAAACTCTGATTGATACCTCTGTATTCCCCATAGGACCCGAGGTTGTATATCTCAGAGCAACAGATTGAAGATGTTGACTGTAGCTTTTGTAGACATTGTCACACCCCACAGAAGACAGGCTCTGCTAGAAAGAACTGGAAATAACATTATTGCCACTGCAATATGATTCACAGATTACTGTAAAATGCATTTGTCCATCCATAATTACCCTCTTCTAAACACCATCTCCACTCTGTATGCACATAGATTCAATTTAAAAAAAAAAATATTTCTTTATTTTTCATTACCAAGGATCTTTATCTATCTTGAATGCTGCCAGCAGCATTGGGCACCAGAATATATCTGAGGGAATCCTACAGAGGGATTCATGTTGCTAAGAGCAGATGTTTACTTCTTTCAGTTACTGAGATTCCCTTAGTCGAGAGTGACTGGTGAAAAGCAGGCATCACCAGCTGATAGCTTTCGTGGAAGAATTTCACTACAATCACACTGAGGACCATATGGTAGTTTTCTCAGATGTACATAGCTATGTTAGAGAAGGTTGAACATACACTTAGTAAGACTGTTTAGAATACATATCTACACCACTGTTAGTTTTTCATCCTTTTCTATGAGGAAATACTTTACTCATGAGTGTGTATTTTTGGTGAATTCCCTACTAGCCTAACACTCCTTCATAACAAAAATTCATATGAAAATAGGCTTCTTTATGATTTCAGTTAATAAAGATCTAAAGTAGTTTTCTTTAATCAATATAGAGATATGTGAGTGTCTTAAAATTAATTTCAAGAGTATTTATTTTTTGTTGTACTAGTCTATTAAAACAAAACTAAAATTTATATAATTTTTCCAATTACATATATGGTACAAATTTTGTCTATTAAATCAGAAATTTCATAATTCTTTTTACTTTGAAGGACTGTGCTGTTGACATTAGTATGTCAGAAGAAGCTATCTTTTCTGCAACCTCATGACAAATTTTCCTGTGTTTGATTAGGTATCACTGTAATCACAATCACCCAATTTCAGCAGATACCATGAGGATAAATTAGCTTTCTTTTCTCCACTACATACTTTTGTATGTTCTGATTTAAAATATACTGCTTATGAAAGGGTCAGTGCTTTTGTTTTTTGAGGGGGAGTTTTGGTTTTAGTGAGTTTTTTTGGGGTTTTTTGGTTTTTTTTTTAATTCAACAAATGTTAGCCTTTTGCCTTTCACATTTTTTGGATTATCATTTCTTTATTTATTATGCTGTTTTTCAGGTCATAATTTTTAATTAGTTTGATTTTATTAGATAATGTAATGCCTTAAGATGTCTTAAGAGTTTGTCCACTCTTTAACCTTGCTGCTCATCTGATCATATCACTTGCCTAGTTGTTATCACCACAGAATGAAGTTTCTGAGGCATTTTCATCATTCCAACATCACGTTGCATTTGCATTATGGCTATGAGGTCGTTTTATAACACATGTATTGTCCTTTAAATATAAAACCAAAGTGAAAATAAAAAAACTATTATACATGCTTTATTAATGAATGCTGACCAGTTTTATCCAGTACAGGGAGCAGTACCCAGACAAACTTTCTATTTCAGCATATCTGTTTTCAAAGAGCTGTGGATACTGCAGCTTTGATTCAGTGCAAGAAGTGTTTGCATAATATGAGGATCACAAGTATTCCTATTTGGAGAAGCCTTTTGCTGCCACACAGAGTTTGTAAAAGTTCAGTGCCTTTCTGAGTGTGATGTGCTGCAGTTCATTTTTCATGTTTGACTCTAGACGGTTTGCAGCTGCATTATCGCATCAACATAATCACCGACTTTAAGATGCTCATTTGGGATTTATCCGACTGTAACTAGATGGAGAACTTAGGCCCTTGTAGGTCAACAGATGCGTGTTTCACCTCTGCTGCTCCTCTGAGCGAATACTGGAATGTTTTGCAGATGCTGGAGAATTAATTTGCAAGCACATCTCAGATCCCTGTGATGTATTCAGTAGCAGAACTGCAGAAAAACATTTTTAATCTGTTTTATACACTTGGAATTATAGTTTGAAGACATAGTTGAGTAACCAGACTGTAGCTTTAGAAGTGCTTCGGTATTTTGCTGCTGGTTTACAATGATTAAATTTGGAATTACAAAGGAATATTTAGTTGGTTGTTTGGTGCAAGCTGTCAAACTAAGACTATAGATAGAGGGTAAAATGTTCTAATATTAACTTGATGTTTTCTTTCAGTAATGGCCTCTGTGCTAAAATTATTCTTTTCTCAAATAAAATTTTCTTCTTTCTGAAGAATCTGAATATCCTCAGATCACAGATGTCTCATTTTTATGGGGGGTAGTTTTTGATTCTAATGCAGTATTTATTTGAAAAGAAACTTCCATTGAAGAAAATTAAAACAGAAGGAAGGTATAAAAATTACATGTATTTTGCTTAATAAGCAAAACAAACAAAAGCAATCTCCACACTTCATCTCAGTACAAAATATTGTGATATAAGCAGTGTAATTTAGGTCATTGCCACATTTTCTACTCAAATTTATAACATATTGGAGAAAATATTGTTTATTCAATCCAAATACTATACAAAACACAATAAATTCAAAAGAAATTCAAGACAGAAAAGAATCTCACTTACAATTTTATGAATGAGGTTACCTGTAAGTAACCTGTAAAGATTACACTAACTTCTTATATCTGGGTAGTATGTCACATGTTATTTGCCATAAGCTTAGATAAAATATTAATACAACAAAAATAATTATTAATTCACAATAGTGAAATAATCAGTGATAATCTTGTCCTCACAGAAGTTACAGAATTTTTTGCAATTATCTTATAAATTTGTTTCACTCACAAGGTAGAACTATCTTTATCACTTAAGTCATTGCGGAATATTCACTAGTGAGACACTGCAAATAGTTTTTTGAGAAACTGAGAAAGCTGAAAAATTAACCATGAACTATGGTCTGTCATCAAAAGTGATGGTTGCATACAAATGGCAAAGGTATTTTCATTTTATACTTACTGAAATTTTTAAGCAAAACAGTTTTGCGTCAACATCACTGAATGATACATTTTCCAAATAATTTTTTTTCCTGTGTAGGAGCTGGATTTTGAAGCTAAGACAAGCTATACCTTGAGGATAGAAGCAGCCAATATGCATGTTGACCCTCGTTTCCTGAGTCTGGGGCCCTTCAGTGATATGACAACAGTGAAGATAATTGTAGAGGACGTTGATGAGCCACCTGTGTTTACCTCCCGTCTGTACTCCATGGTGGTGTCCGAAGCAGCAAAGGTTGGCACAATCATTGGAACTGTAGCAGCCCATGATCCCGATGCCTCAAACAGTCCTGTCAGGTAATTGCAAGAGTTCCTAATTATTTATTCAACCTTTGCATTGAAATTGTTCATCTTGTGGTGGGAGGGGATTTGGTTACACTGCAAGTCGTTAATAAGCTTTATTCCTTTGCAGAGGGAGATTCAGATGTTCTATGAATTTGCATAAGTTTTATAACCTGAACTACAGAATCTCTGAAAACAAAAAGTTGAAATCTCTGTGAAACAAAGAGAAGATATCGCTTCAGAATCCCAAAGGGAAGAAATCACCTGAAAAATTGCTCATATTTATTACTCTCTAAGCTTAGGAAGAGTCTATTATTATCTATAGCAAGTTATCGACCAGGATAAAAAAATCATATCTATATTATACACATATGCTTGAATAATGATTCATAGTCTGTGTGCACTAGGAATGAGAATGTAATATGACATAAATTGGAAACATTCATAAAAACTTTTTACATGAGGAAAGTGGACAGGATGAGATGCATCCTGTTCTACTCAGGGTGGTTAGAGGCTTTTGGTTTTGTAAATTTTGCTGCAGCCAAATATCTTCCATTTGAATGTGAAGAGATATGATCAGTAGAAATTCATATACTGTCAAGGCCCTCTTCCTTTGTCATCAGTGTCTGAAAAACCTGCAAGTCTTCCACAATATAATGTCCAACATCATTGAGAAACCATAGGAGAACACAAATTATCAATCTTATGCTTGCCTGTATCTAAGATCAGAGCTCAAGGGCAAAGACTCACCACCTTAGCTACACCAGTAATGAGCTACTTGTTATTTTTCTTACGCAGAATAGTAATATTCATTCTCAAAGGAGCATGCAAAGGATCTAGAGAGTAATGGTTATAACTTAGAAACTCTGTGAATTTAAACACCTGCAGGGGGAGGAACTCCTACACAATTAAAAGTTAGTACTGTTTCATTTGTTTTTATTGCTCACTTAGGGCATACATACAAAAGATCATTGTGGGTATTTGTTTTCGTAATGTTAAGTCTTTCCTTTCATGCATTGAAAATGAACTTGGGAATCAAGTGAAATTTCTAAAGCAGAGATCTTTTGCAAAATTAAAGCATATGTTTCACTCCTAGAGGTGATGCAAGTGTTCTATCTGTTTCATTATATATTTGCAACTTATTCAAAGTAGATGATTCCTATCATGTATAAACAAGTCCTAGATGAATGTTTGGCACTTGTGAAATTTATCTTTGCTGTGTCAGTATTTTCTGGCACTAATGTTAGCATCTGGTGTATAATATCTGGTTACCAGAAACATTTAGAATAGGCTTAAACACAGTTCCATTAATGTAGGCCATGCTCAGAATCCTTAGACTCCTTTGTAAACATAAAGATGACTTTATTGGCCTTGATCTGGTTAATTTTTACAATTCCAGCATAAAAAATAATAATATCACCCTCTAATACCTTGAAGATTCTTTCTGCTTCAAAGTTTCTTGGAATTTGAGGAAGAGGAAAAAAGAAAAGTAGTGAGGATTTATCGGTGTGCTTGTGAACCTGCTATGTACATGGTCAAAGGTACTGAAAGATAATATAATTTAAAGCTGTTCTACATATGCTCTGATACATCAGAGACAGATTCACCTAAAATTGGAATGTGTTAAGGAGGATTAATGTATAAAACTTTTCGTGATCTGTTTAAGGAGTTTAAACTATTAATCTATAAATAAGTATTCCAACTTCCAAACATTGGATTATATTTATACTGATTAAAATCTAGATTTGTTACAACTCAGAAAATGTTGAAATTACAAGATCAGACACAGAACCTTGACAATACCAAGGACTAGGGAAAATAATAAATGTTTTGAAAATAAGAGGATATCTCATAAGAACCAGAGAACTACTGATGTTTGAACTATCTTAAATAAAGGATTTAAAACCCCTGTAGCTGAAAGATTTTCAAGTACTATGGCTGTGAGGAATTAAAGGATTAAATATATTTAAAATATTTTTTTTAGAATTTGAGTATGGATACAAATCTTATAAATAAGGGAAACTGCTTCCTATGCATAGAATTCTTTTTCTCCTTGTTTCATAAGGAGATCATCCAATTTATATAACTTGTTTGCTTTTCTGCCCTCCTTCCCTGTCTCCCTCCTTATCTCCCTCGTTTACTGCTTTCTTCCTTTTTGTATTTCTCACCTCTCCATCTCCTCCTTTTCCTTCTCTTTCTCCTCCTTCTCCTTTGACTCTTCAAGTTGCATAATGACAGCCTTAATAACTGGGAAATCTAAGGATTTCTAAGGGAAATCTGGCAGGAGATTGAATCTCAGCTGTGAGGCCTGCCAAGATTGACTACATAGCAGAGGTGACAGGTATGGTCGCATGGGGAAACTTGCCAGCCTCAAAGCAGCTGTAGAACACTGCTGACCAAATAAACAACAGTGCTGGCAAGAAATAAAGTGAAAAATGGCCTACAGTTAAGACAAAATGAAAAAAGAAAAGAGAAAGTGAAAGAGGGAAAGCAGTAATCCACAAAAACTGCTATTGCTGTTGTTGCTACAACTCATTATTCTCTCTCTCACTGTGACATAATACAGGTAAACAATTCTAATTATGTAACAAGGCTCTTCACTTAGATTATACAGTTAGGAGGCAAAAATAAAAACACAGTAAAGCAGTAAAGAAGATGTATATTAGGACATAGAACAAAAAAATTAGTTTCATAAGATCATTGTGTCTAGGAAGTCACATTTTTTAATTGTCTTGCATAATTCTTTCTTTCCATGTTGTTCAAAGAATTTGTTTTATATTATATCAATAATCTAATATATCATCAGTGTGTCAGTAATTGCAATGATCACACTTGATCTGGTCCAGACATTTTAATCCATCCTGAGTGTAGGGAAGTGCTCTGGAGTACATACTCGACCTAAATGAGAGTGCAAGAATCTGACCCATTTATAAATCTAATGTCAAAAATACTCCAGTTGTAAATCTAAATCTGCCTAATGAGCTGTCCCTTACTCTCAAAAGGGATATAAGAATATCACCCACAGCTGTTTTGACCTTTTCTCTTATGCTATTTTCAGTTTGCTAAGGAGCTCCTAAGGAGCTCCCCTTCCTAAAACAAATTGGGAGGTAAAGATGTGTTAAACCAAAGAGTTCAGGGCATGAGCCTGTGTTTGTTTAATGACAGTAAAGTACTGTGAGCTGACAGTGATGACATGCAATCCCTTGACCCAAGGCTGCATCATCTTCCCTTTTTCACTCTTCCCCTGCAGCTCTGGGTGACTCAGGGGTTCTTGTGCTGGTGATAGAAAGCTCTGTGCTCAGACTGCCAGCCCCATGGGATCAGTGCCCGGCTGGTACAGCCTTGTAGCAAATTCCATCTCATCTTCTCCTTAGCTGGCTCTCAGGAGGATGCTATTTGATTAATTCCTGAGTTTTTTTTACAGCATAGAGGAAGAAAGAAAAGACAGAGGCATACCTGTAACCTCACTTGAGATGACACCTTGAGAGTGTGGCCTGCCACTTTCAGCACAAGTCACTGTGTAATTCTCTCACCTTTGCAAGTGCCCTTGCTTCTCTCAATGCCCCAGGGAAACTGGACTGAGCAATGTTCAAACTAAGGAAACAGTGGAAGTGCTTTTCTCCTAATAAGAAATCAGCGAAATATTTTTACAAGCATTAAATGAGCATAAATAAAAAGTTTCTTTCATCCTTTACCTAGGTATTCGATAGATCGAAACACGGATCTGGAGAGGTATTTCAATATTGATGCCAACAGTGGAGTCATTACAACTGCCAAATCTTTGGACAGGGAAACTAATGCTGTTCATAATATCACAGTTTTGGCCATGGAAAGTCGTAAGTATTCATAGAAAGATTTTTATCGACAGTTTGTGTGTAAAGCTTCAGGCTTGGTTTTGATGAGCTTCACTAAGAGAATTTCTGGCAGCTGCAAACTGTGGCAGATAAAAATAACATATTGCTTAATGCAAAAGAAATCTATATGATCAAAGTATAAAAATACAACAGTTTAGGTGTTTCCTCTTTCATTTGGTTCACACCTTGTGTATTCTTTTGTCTTCTGAAAGACAAATACAAAGGAAGATGAAATATGTTCAGTCAGCAGTCTCACAGTAAGTGTCATTACAGGAAAGGTGATATGGAAGATAGGGGAGAGTGGTTACCCCATCTCAGTGAGGGTGCTCACAGTTGATTGCTGTTGGTCAGCCACAGCATTCGTAAAAGCTGTAAAGAAAAGGAGATGCGAATGCTAATGTGGTTTCATTTTCCTGACTCTAAGATACCACTGTAGAAGTTATTTTGAATTTGGTATCTTTTTCTGGTGTAAGATAAAACGTGTTAAAAAAATGTAATGTTTCAAATCAATACAAGAATTCCTCTAATGCAGGTTCAAACATAAACTTGTTCTCCTTTGAATACATTTTGTAAAGTACTTTTATATTTGAAGAATTTATATCTTCAAATTTCATCTTTATTACTACTCTGTTGAGCTGTGATAATAAAAACTTATCAGTTCTCTGGCTTGCTATTGCAAAAATCATCACTTCTTGATTTCAGCGTGCTCAATATCGCATTCAACCTGAAAGTTAAGATTTATCATTTAGTGTCTCTATGAATCTATCTTCTACTATCACAAGTAGTATTTTGGTCTAAAACCACAAAACAGAAAACAAAATATTTCCTGGGTGGTAGCAAAACTGATGAGGTAGACAAGGGGCATACCTGAAATGAATGAAGGTCTAGGAGCAGAAGTAAAAACTTGTACTGCTTTAATTCATATTTATGTCTGCAGAGGAGAAATTTGGTGTCAAAAAGGCTTGCTTCCCTGGCATTTCACATGTGATATAAAAAACAGCCAAAAAACTCTCACCTTGTAATTGACATTTGGATGCTTAAAATATTTATTAAAAGGAGGCTGCAATACATTATAAAAAAAAAAAAAATGTTTGAAATTTTGTGTAGTTTTTTATTTTGTCCTGCTGTAACATTAATATAATAATTTTTGCTGAAAAAGGATTATAACAACTCTTTTGCCTGCTCTGAAAGAGAAGCAAAATAAGTATTGCACTCACTGATGTCCCTATGCTTAGTCCAAAATATAATTATTGTTTAAGGTTAAAGTATGACATTGGACAATGAACATACTCATAGTTTAGCTAGAGATGTGTACCAGTTTAGGATGTGATTCATATTTAAGGTGTTCAAAATGCTAATGACAGTATTGAAATACTTAGTGTGTATACACTTTAAATACTTTGAGATTTGCTTTAGAATGCAGCCTTCTCTTCTTTTCTCTTATACATAACTGATAAAATTCTGGTTTTGACTTCTGAATAGATGGATCCATCTAAAGTTCAGGAAAAAAAAAGTTTAACCTCTAATAATGGTGCTATTCTCCATATGAATAGTGATGTTCTGGCTAGCTTGGTGATGATTTTACATCATCTTGCTTTTATCCTTCCATGTGATTTGATTCAGTGCTGTGATTAGTGATTTCCAGTTTATCCTGAGAGTAAAATCTTAGATTAATTGAAGCAGCTGGAGTACATAAATGTTGGTCCAGAAGATCAAGACAAGAGCTTCCTTTGTATTTGAGGGAGGGATTATAATTGATTTGACATGCATATCCAAAAGAAGAATGCAAATAAAAAAGATAATGACCTTCAGAATAACTTGCAAGGATCTCCTCTTAATTGTTTTATTGGACTTTTTCCTGTAGAGAATCCAGCGCAGATTGGGAGAGGCTATGTAGCCATCACAATCCTTGACATCAATGACAATGCCCCTGAGTTTGCCATGGAGTATGAGACAACTGTCTGTGAAAATGCTCAGCCGGGTCAGGTATGTCTTGATAGGTTTTATGGTTTTTTTTACCAGATAATCAGCCATTCCTTATGAAAGCCTTCCAGATTTAAGAAAAATCCTCTTACAACAGTAAGAATGAGGCTCTGATGAACAGTACAAGCAAACAGTAGGAAAGATCCAGGTATAAAAAATATTAGTTGAAAGTTGTGTTAAAATCTCTGGCTTTCTTTTGTATAACTGATAAATTTTACTTAATTCACCTAATTTTGAATAATACTGAGAACACATACTTTCTCCTAATTTTTGTGAGAAGTGGGAAGCAGTAACACAAAGGTCATTCTGAGACTAAATGTCCACCATTCTGAAAATGAGTACACACTTTTAATCTGCCTAGGAAGTATGGACACAGTTTCACAATGGGAATATATTCCTATTTTTTATTCCTATATTTTCAACTACACAAATAACTTCCAAGTAGTCCGAGACTTAACTAAATATATTGCTTTGTGTCCCTCATTTTTGGCCTTTTCCCCTCTACTTTGGAAGACCTCACAAAATACCTATACTTTCTCAGTCTCTCCTCCCACTTCCAGAAAATTTGTAGATGTTGCACCTGCAAAGATCCTGCACATTTTCAGGAAGACTTTGTGCTTTTGTTCCTCTCCCAGTGTATTGTCCTTCCTGTGGTAGATGTTTATTGCACATTTCAAAATCACCTCATAATTTAAATTCTGACAAAAACCCACTATGATTGTGTTCATGAGAAACACAGACTATGCATGCTCTTATTGTTGTACCTTTCTGTTTTCCCTGTGCTCTGATCAGAACTAGGCCAGAAAGCTGGAGTTTCCAATTGTTGTGGATTTTAAGTAGTGGTAATTTCTTTAGAGGTAGATTTTGATAGAATTTTAGAAAATTAATTAAAAAAACTATTAGTAATGAAATTTGAGAAAACAATAATAATATAAGGTACCTTTCTGTTTTCCATTATATTAAAAAAAAATACATGCATTTGAATGCTCAGAAACATCACAGTTCCCTTGTGAAGGTTTACAGCATTGATTATAGCCACTGAGAACTACACTAAAAACCATCCAGAAGAAACACTTCTTCCACTGCTATGTAGTTTATTACTCCAAGCTCTGGCAAATGACAGGACCTTTCTCCCAGAGCCTGCAGATCATTGCTTTGGCCAATAAATTTGGTACAGGTAAAGAGTTGAGTCACACATTAACAGTCTCTACATGCTTGAGAGATTAGAAAACCAAAATTCAAGATGATTAGAACTTGAGGGAGGGTTGATATTTTGGTAGGTAACAGAGGGGTTATGTAATGTACATGTACATATGCTTCAATGAAACCCTGATGTATCTCAAAACAGGTGATCCAAAAAATTAGTGCAATTGATAAGGATGACCCACCAAATGGCCATCAGTTCTCCTTCAGTTTAACAGCAGAGGCAGCAAATAACCACAATTTTACATTGCAGGACAACAAAGGTAAGAAAACTTTATTTGGTAAACATTCATCAATAGCGCCTTCCATTTTCAATGCAGCATGCTTTCTATGACCTACATAAACTTCTGTTGTGGTAAAGAAATAAACTACAATCAGCCTGCCAAATAATTTTATCTGTAGACTATTTGTCAAAGGAATTAAGCTGTTGCTTGAATCATTTAAAGCCTTGAGCCAAGCAGAGCAGCATCAAATCTAAATCTTTACTTTTTTTTTTTTTTTTTTTCCTATCAGTCACTCTTCACATTTTTTGCATGTATTTATGGGTTTTTATCTAAATTATATTTTACCTTGGGGCAGTTACTGAGAAATGTCCAGGAATTCATGTCTTATTAATATAACTCAGGGCATAAAAAATGAGTGCACAATAGATGGAGATCTTTTGGGATTTGTGGGGTTTTTATTTGGTTTAGAAAAAACACATCTTTTCAGTAACTAAGTATGTCCCCTTTTGAAGAATGCTTTTGATAAAGAAAGCTGCCTATAATATTTACACAGACTTCTTATGACTGTTTCCTCAAAGACTCACGCTGACATCCCATTTCTGTTAGTTAAAATATCTGAGAACACACTCTAATTACTGCCCTCATTAGTTGCACTGCACAGTACAGCAGCTAGGCACGTGTCAGGCTGTTTAGCTATTAGCTGTAGCAAACAGAACTAAATAGACAGGGCATTGCTCTTGCACTGCTCTTTTATGGATCAGTACTTAGCCAGAGCTACAAAGTCATCCTATTAGTAAAACAAGAAAAACAAACATATGGACACTGAAGGACGCTGTTTGTACAGGCACACTTTGAATAATATTCAGTAAGTGTAATGTGTGACCTAATAAAATTCTTTCATGCAGATCTTCCTTGCCTTACCTTACATGTAGTTAATGAAATGCTTGATTTTCTTCATATGAACAGCTTGCAGTGTAAAACTGAAGATTCTAACAGTAACAGAGTCAAAATAATAAAAGTGCATTAGAATAGGACTGTTCAGAAATCTGACATTATGAAAACTGTAACGTAGTTAATGAAGAGACACTCTTTCCTAAGAATTTATAACTTAATAAAAGTAATACTAGACTTTTGTAATGTCTGTAAAATCAGTGGAGGTACAAGACCCAGCAGCAGCTGCCTCATTCAACATTGGTTAATTTTATGCATCTCTCATGTGATGTTATATCAAGAGGTGTTTGCATATTTTGCCAGATAGATCATAATAGATGACACAATAAGATAACTTTGCTGACTACCAACATGTCTGTCTATGGATAGATAGGTAAGTAGATAGATAGAGAGATAGATAGATAGATAGATAGATAGATAGATAGATAGATAGATAGACTGAATTAGCATTTCTATACATGCTGGGAGATGTAACTCAGTGAGTACACAGTGAGTTTTGCACATATCTTCTTGAACACATGGGCTTTTTAATCACACAACTCAGACCACGGTCAATCTATACATTTTAGTCTGATTATAATAGCCATCTTGAATCTCAGAAGAGTCTGAGAACAACAGCATTTCTTTGTTGCATGCACAATTACCTTGTTTGTGCATGGATGGGAACTTTTTGCATTTGAAAAATATTTCATTGATCTTCAGAACCTATTCTCTTATTAATATGGTCATTGCTTCCATAATTATGATATCTATAGCTGTAAATAGTTGAAATAGATGCTTGTAAATTAACTGGAAACATGTATTTAGATACCTAATCTGATCACTGAAGGGTAATTTATTTCTTTTTACATTTATCTCATCTTCACCTATCAGTCCAGGTTGTGAAAATGTGAGCTTACCTAAAAAGAAATGGACCTTTGCATTTTTGAAATATTCTTTTGTTGAAATTAAAAATCTTCTTGTTTAGTTGTATGTGATTTCTCAGTTGATCTTACCTCTGCAGCTTCAAAAGTATATGACTGGGAAAGGTAAACTTGTTGAAATAATTTTAATGTTTTTATAAAGTCTTTAAGTAGAATGCTATAGTATTTATAAGCTTGTGTTTCAGAAAAGTCACATATTTTATAATTTGTCTTTTTATCCCTTTATCTAGATAATACTGCGACAGTATTAACCAAAAGGAATGGGTTTCGAAGACAGGAACAGTCTGTTTTCTACTTGCCAATATTCATAGTGGACAGTGGATCACCTTCACTTAGTAGCACTAATACTCTCACCATCAGGGTCTGTGACTGTGATGCAGATGGTATTGCTCAGACATGCAATGCAGAAGCATACATCTTGCCTGCAGGACTCAGCACTGGAGCCCTGATAGCAATATTGGCTTGTGTCTTGACACTGCTAGGTATGTCTTCTTTCTCTTACCCTTCTTTTCCCTTCAATGCATCATGGCAAAAGATACATGCATATAAACTTCAACATTCCCCTCCACCCTGATTTCTGTGGACAGGCACAGATAGTATTCAAGAAAGAACAGCATTTTGTATCATTAGCACAAAAAACCCTTTATATTGGGATTATCATTTTAGATTATTTGTTTCTATATCGAATTGCCTCCAGACAGATGTAAGAAATTACAGTAAAAGAAAAAAAAGTTTGGCATGCATCAAATGCAATATTTAAGAAATAGACAGTACAGTTTATGGAAGCATCTGGTTTGGCATACTCACCATTAACCAGTATCAGTGTGTCCCTTTTCCACAGGCATAACTGTTTTTAAACATTTACTGATTTGCAGAGAACAAAAGATATTCAGAAAATAAAACAGATGCAATTTACTTATGAGAATCATAATTTATTGGCATCATTTGCAGAGTGATCTTTTCTCACTCCTGCAAATGGTAGCACAGCTAGATTTTATGTTGAGAAGGGAAACTGCAACTAGATAAAAGGCAGTAGAAAAGCGGGGAAGAGTGTTAACATCCTAGTTTGCCTAGCATTTCTCATGTAATACCTAGTCATTAAGCAGTATATGGGAAAATAAAGGGTCAAATAAAGAAATAAAGATGAAGAATAAGTTGAGCAAAAGTGAAGTTTTGGGTTCTGTCTGAAAATTCCTATGTTAACAGGGTACCCGGTTCAGCACAAAAGAATTTTCATCAGTTTTCCTATCAATTAAGAGATTTTTCTATTCCCTGTCTGTACATACCGGTCTAAGGAAAGGGAGAAGACCACAATCTTCTTATGTTGGTATAATCGCAGTGGTGTTTTATCTGCCATTGTTATCAAAGTAATTTGCATAGGTCAAAACAAGAGACTTGTGTCCAAACTTCTGTCCATGGCAGTATTTCTACCATGTACAGATATGTCTCCTTTCACACTTTGCTTCATGTCACTGGAAACTATTAGAAAGAAAAGTTCCTTCTGCAAAAATGTTTCTAAAGCAGTCCAAAATGAAAAACCTGTTGCATACTTTTTTTACAGAGTAATAAAAATCACTACCTCTGCAACCAACTTACTCAGTAGCTATATATATATATATATATATATATATATATATATATATATATATATAGAGGAGGTGGCATTTCTAAAGTTTTCCATCTATGTGACATAAAAAAATCTAACACCATAAGACTTTATTCTCACTCAACACATGGTTAGGCCTAAGTTTAAGAAATGGAAGAGAATTATTGCCAGAATGCCAGAAGTTTTAATGAACATTTTTAAATACCATTTTTCTAGTAGCATTTCTAGCCAATTTATGTACACAAATGAACTTTATTTGGACATGAAGGTAAATGTTAGAGTTCAAAAAGACATAAAAATATTCTCTTATATCAACTGGCATTACTATCAGTGAAAAAACACCCGCTTTAAACTTCAAGTCCAATATACTTAGGAATAAAAGTCCTGTAACCATAGCAATTCATTTGATCCAAAAAGTAAATCTCACCATTTGTGTTATACATGAAAAGCTGGTTTCTGAAGATTACATAGGAAACTGCTTTAGATACCATGCAGCTTGGTCCGGTCATACACTTTTCTTAAATAGAAGCAGTAGGATTTCAAGAAGACCATTGAGTGGAGACAAAGCATGTTGGCACCAAATAACTTGCTTATTCTACTCGGTACACCAGGGGTCAAATACAACAAATAAACCAACAAATGAGCTTTTTTTCCAGTTATTCTGAACAAGGGTTTGGTAAAAAAAGTTTCCATATTACCACCACATCACTGATTTTATTTGTCAAAGACTTTCGTTTTCCAAAGTCATCTGTCTGAAGGCATCAACATTGTTTATCTAAAAAGACGTTTGTATGTGCCACCATCCCTTCCAGTCTAAACTGTTCCTTTTGAGTACAGTTCAAAGCTGCAGGAACAGGTTAGGCTGTGTTTGCACGATAACTCTGGCTTTGAGTACTGCATTTGGGTACTGCCTCCCGTTTTAGCAGAATGCCAGTGTCCATAAAGAAGAGGTACCTAAGCATCCCTGATGCCCAATGAAACCCAGCAGCTTGTCTGGTCCCAGAGATTTTCTTCTTCTCTCATTTGCTCCTAGAATATTTTTTCTGGGACCAGCTGCATGGTGGTATTGCTAGGAATTTACTTTTGCTCTTTGAATTCCCTGAGAAAAATGCTGAAGATCTACTAGAATAGCATAAAAAACAGGCTTCAGCTGCTGGCAAATGGTTCCAGGACTGGAACAAGGGATGCACATTTTGTGTAAGACTTTATCAGTGAAAAGAGAATACAGTCTACTGGATCAATATCTTTTCCTAATCCAAGATTAACACGCAGTACAAATGCAGTCACATTAATCAATGTCATCCTAATGTGGGTGCCAGTTGTAAAGCAGAGAAAGCATGAAATTTGCATAGATGGAATGACTACATGCTTTCTGGCACCAGGGTCCTAAACTCTCAACCAGGTCTTACTTTCTTATAGTACGATAAACGTTTTGATCTTGCACCATATCTCCCTATGGCTCATACATAACCATTTGTCTTTACCAAGACCTGGAATGTCTCAGTGGGATTTCTTAGTGTTACTACTTTTACTTAAGCAAGTAACCAATTTTAGATAAGCCCAATGTTTTCACTGACTCTAAGAAGGAAGAAAGAACGTTATTAAATTACACTCTTTTTACAATAATTGCATATAACACGATATAGGCTAATTTTTCAAACTAAAATATTTTTTAAAAGCTAAAAACATTTAAAACCAAAATCTCTATCTTCATACTGACTGATGGAGTTCAAATTTTAAATTTTATTTCACAAGAAAATTCCAGCATTTTTTAATTACTCAAAACAGCTTTCCAATTATGCAGTAAGGCTAAGTTTTGCAGAAAGAAAAAAAATCATAAAAAGCATACAAAAATGGTAGTTTGATTCAATTTGGACTACACATAATTTTGAGGCAAGCATGTAGAATTTTTTTTAACTTTTTCTGAAAATTATACAGTAATTTAATTCAAGACAATTTGTTTTTCAGTTAGCATCTTCTAGAAACAATAACTGTTTTTGCAACAACTGTTTAGCATAAAATGTTTACATAAAATCACACAAACAGAATATTCACCTGTAGATAACCTAATCACATTTGAGAAGTTAAGTGTTTTCTTTGTATGGAAAGCTATATTATCACAATACTTTTTCATAATTATAGTCTTTTATACTTCTGAATGTAATCTATTATTGTCACCTATTTTCTTAGGAAGACTGAAGAAAGTTTCCTATTGGTGTGGCACTAGAGTTCACAAGGGTAATACAATAATAAAATTTGAAAATACAGCTTTGAATCATTTTTTTACAGTTGAAAGGCATCAAATTTGTTATCATTATCAAAATACCCAAATTAAATCAGAACACAAAGCTGTGATTTGTAAACAAGAACAAGCAGTTCTAGTGATAAGAATCCTATTCTCTTAATAAGTACAACATGTACAGAAAGTGACTATGTAATATGTGTAGGGTTTGGCCTTGCAGTTTTAAAAGTGATAAATGTGTAACTGGGGGAAAACATTTAACTAGGGGTACCCAAAGCAACACTTCCAGAAAGTGGTTGAATATGAAATGCAGCAGCTGTTTTCTGAAAGTTAGGGAGTTGATTAGGGTCACTCAGTATGGGCATTTAAAGGTCACAGTCACTTTGCAAATATCAGTCCAAACTGATTAAACAACAGGTATAGGTGAAGTTTGTTAAGTGGGAATTAAATTCAAGTTTCCTGAGTCTTGGCCTCTGTAATCCCCAAACCATATCTGACTGTACTGGCAACTGCAAGGTATAACTAAATAGGTTATTAGTGTTCTGCTTGGATGGCTGGGGATCTCCAATCATCAGCTTTATGAATCATGACACACCTAAGGCACAAACCAGTGTGCAGATCTGCTCGCAGCTGATGTGGCTTATTGCTATAGTAAATTCCTGGCTTAGGGGTGTAGTGTATACAAATCATGGTAATGTTTGTGATTTAGCTCTGTGCCTTTCCGTATAGCTCTGCATGCAGTCTTCCCCCTCAGGGCCTCTCACGACTTTTATGGCTTCCTTACAATTATGCTGCAGTTGCCTTGAGTACAAAAGGAAAAATTAATACTAAACCAGAGAAATATGTGCGGGTGAACTAAACCTGACTTATTACCAGGTCATACCGAAATGGAAATTTCATGGTAATTCCAGAAAGCACACTGAAAAGTGGCAAAGCAAAAATACACTCTTGCATTCGAAGGTGTTTTTTTAAAGACTGATTTGGGTGTACTGAAACCTCAAACATTTAATGTATACTAGATACAAGGATAAAACTGTGCATTACCACAGCTATTATAAAGACAAACAATTTTTTATTTTTTGCTTGGCTACTGTACCTATTAAAGGAAATCAATATTTCTAAAAATTTAGGTAAATCAGAAGAATTAAAAGGTTAGTTTAAATCAGTCTTTGTTAATTCTGGTTATTAAGACTTTATAATTAGCAGATTAAAATATCAATTGACTTTTTTATTTGTTACATCACATACAAAATCTGTATTGTCATTTCATCTCCTTAGTATGAGTTGGATGTATCTGTATGGAGCCAATCTAGTGCCCTCATTTGTGCCTGAAGGTTTTCCACTGTATTATTTCTTTTCTAACAATCATGAAATTAGGTTTTTAGAAGTTCAGACGGTCCCTAATTACTGACTTAATGTCTGCTTTTGTCATAAATGTAGGAAATAAAAGCCCACCGTTACTTAATGAGAAATGAAAAAAACTTCGAAACAATTTGCATTTGATTTAAACAGCAGTGAAAATTGTTTAGGGCTTGTATTCATTTCTGCAGCTCCTGCAATGCAGCTAAAGCTTTGTTCATTTAGAGGTTAAACTTTATTGTTCATGGCTGCTGGAAAGGTTAGAAATTAATAATCTTATAAAGTTATCTAAATGCTAAAATATTTAACCTTTAGAAAGACTCCATATTTTTCTTGGCTTCAAGCAAGTGTGAGAGATAGAAGGAACACTATATAAAACATTCACTGTATCTTGATTTTTATTGTACCTTTAGGCAGACCTTCCTACTAAGTTTCCTCTTTTACACTTATTAGCATGTCTTTAACTTTCAACATGAAGTATGTTAAGAGGGACAGTAGAGTAAAAATACATTCATTGAGTAAATTATTAGCTGCTTACTTATATGACAATAAAAATGTGTCAATAAATGTTAAAAACAGTAATTAAGGAGTTATGTCAATAGAAATCTTGTTTGAAATATCTATTTGTACTGTCAGCAAAGTAATTTCACTTTAAAATATCTTTTACAATAAGGGAAAACATTAAAAGTGGAGTGCAATTGTATCTAATGACAATTTTATGTTCTCCGCCGTATAATTTACAGCTTATTATACAAATATCAGAATGTTTTGAAATTTCACAAATGTCACTTTAAAGGTCAACATTTCATATTGTTAAACTGCTTATGTAAATATTGTCCAAAGGAAAATGCCCCAAACTGATGGCTTCTGAATTCAATACATGGAGGATGAATCAGGTAGATGCCAGGGGCAAAAAATGTGAGAGGGTGATGTTGATTATGTAGTAATATAGTCATGAGATAGCTATTAGTAGATGGATTATTCGATATGCATTTGGTAGCTGCTGAGAAAAGAGGAAAGAATTGTTGCCTAATATATTTGTCAAAAATTTTAGGGGAAAAAATATATAGTTGCAGCTTTATTTTTAGACATGTGTGGCTCCAAAGGGAAATAAAAATAGTGCAGAAAGGCATCTCTGGCTTTAACCAATTCCAATTAGTACCATAACATCTGTAGACATACACAGCTTTCTTGCATGTACAATTTACTGGTTTATTCTAGCCAAGTGGTCCTAATATTAAGTAATTTCTCACAATGACTTAATTGATACTCATTTTAAGATCACTCCATGAAAAGGCTTTCAAGAATGGTAGTCTCACATCATGCAATTTGTGGAGGCCACTTTTGAGACTGCCTAGGGAGCCTCAAGCTTAATTTTATCTCTATCACCTTTTAGATTTTGCTTTTCCATATGTTTCTACAGCATTTAATTGGCATTGTTAAGTAAAGATTGAAAATGTTATGGATGCATATAACCACATAATCTTAACATTAAAAATAATCATAAAATCAGAAGAGATTAATTAAATGTGGAATGACACTTTTCAACGTAATGTTATTTTTTCAGTCATAGTGATGCCTGTGATTTCCTAGGAGTGTCATTAACTCAGCAAATGTTATCCAGATGCTACAGTATAGTATTAATTATTTTCTAGGAGGATGATTCACACTCCATCATGTCCCACAGATGGATGCAATATTCACAGTATTTGTTCCATATTTTGTATGTCACCAGTGATGTTTCTCTACCAAAACTGCATTAGAACAAGAGGAGACTTGAGCTAGTTTCTTTCAGTGCTTCTGGCTGCCACTGCAGTTTAGTATTAGCTTTCAAGCTGAAAGAAAATTTAAGGGTTAAAATTGAATAACCAATTTACTGAACCAATTTACTGGTTCATCTAGTAAACTGTAGCCATAGCAGTTTTCATTAGATGTAAGGCATAAATCTCAAGTGCAGCACTTTGCACTTTTCAGGAAAGTGAGATCTTATACAGAAGTGGTTTTGTTCCATGAACTAAGACAGTCTTATTTTATACATTGCTTAAAAATTCGATGTTCTCCAACATAAAATTTTTAAACTTTATTTTTATTTAGCACATATTGATCATACATTTTAATGCCATCACTTTGCAAACTATGTTTTGTAATATTATTCTGTCAATTTATGAATGTGCTTTTATCACTTGGGCATTTAAGAGTTCAGGAAAAGCTTTTTGTTTTTTTTTTAATTATTATAATTTCTTGGCTGTGAGATTTTCATAGTCAGACTGAACTAAAATTTATGCTTAGCAGACAATATAGGATGTTAGAATTAGAAATGAAGACGCTAATCCTGAATGATTTGGAAAATAGATTCTTAGGGTCTAAAAAGCTTATAGTTTAAAAGCTATTTCATAATCTGCTAGGTTTTACATCTAACTGCACAAATTTCTTGCATCTAACTGTATAAATTCCTTGGGGTTTTTTTGGAAAAATTAATGGGTACTTCCTACATTAGAAAAAATATGAGAAAACTTTGGCACTGCTAAAACTCTAGCTTTTCTTTGTTCCAGTTCTTGTCTTGCTGATTGTCACCATGAGGCGACGGAAAAAAGAGCCCCTCATTTTTGATGAAGAGAGAGATATCAGAGAAAACATTGTCCGGTACGATGATGAGGGTGGCGGAGAGGAAGACACAGAGGCTTTTGACATGGCTGCCTTGAGGAACCTCAACATCATGCGAGACACCAAGACCAGAAGGGACGTGACACCTGAGATTCAGTTCTTGAGCAGACCGACTTTTAAAAGTATCCCAGATAATGTCATTTTTAGGGAATTTATCTGGGAAAGACTAAAAGAAGCTGACGTGGACCCCTGCGCGCCGCCCTACGACTCCCTGCAGACGTACGCATTTGAGGGGAACGGCTCGGTGGCGGAGTCGCTCAGTTCTTTAGATTCCATCAGCTCAAACTCTGACCAGAACTATGATTACCTCAGTGACTGGGGCCCTCGTTTTAAAAGGCTTGCAGATATGTATGGGACTGGACCAGAATGCTTATACTCCTAGCCTTGGAACCTTTCTCTGAAAATGCACTGAAGAATCTTAAAACAGAAAACTCAACCTAAAAGACTGAGGAAAGTTGTAAATATTTTCCCATTTTTTAAATTTTAGGTTGGTTTTGGTTTTTTTTTGTTTTTGCCTTGGTGGAACATATCTTCATTAGACTTGTCCTAGGGACTGCACTGACCACACAGAATATGAGCATTTGGTGGCATTTTTGATAAAATGAAATGCTCAGCCACGTTCAAATAGATAGCAACCCTGAAATACCTGCAGAGGCAACTCACTTTCAAGAGTATGTTACACAGTCACCTCAGTGAGCTGGCATCTGTAGATGCCTTCACAGTATTGCTATATTGAGAATACAGAGTCCCTGTTTTAAGAAGAAACAAATTTTCAAATATATAACTCAATACAATATTACAGTACATTGTATTTACACAGGCAAGGGTTTTTTTAGCAAATTTTCTTTACTCTGTGCATACAGCTTACTAGAACAAAAGCAGAAGGACTGATGAAAACAAACAAAAGCCCAGGAAATATTTTTTGTTTTTCTTCTGAGCTATTTAATCAGAAATTTCTGTAATTTTCTGGGTTGTTTTCAAGAAATTATTGTTTGTACTAAGAAATTCCAACAATGTATTGTCAACTTACAAAGTAGTTTAAAATTCACATAAAACTATAAATATGGAGGTATAGTCCTATGGATGGGAAGTTTTGTGATGCCCATATAGGTATAGAAAAGGTGTTGCTATCTATTTGCTATTTTTTATTCTCTCTTCTGATTTGTACAGGAGAATTTATCCTTTTTTATTATTGTTTGACATAAAGTGTTATATTTATTTTGGAACTCCAATCTCCACTAAATTCAGGTCCATTTTACTGCCTCATGGTTTTAGACTTGTCAGAACATGCTGATTTTTCTCCAGTCTCAGATAAATGTAGGAAATGAAGCATGGAAGTGGAAAAATTACAGTAAACAAGGCCACCCACTATTCATGCCACAGAAAGGAGAGCAGCTCCAAGGATGTGCAGTTGTTCTTCTGAGCCATTACAAAGTCTGAGACATTTAAAGAAGATATTTGTACATTGAATTTTTTGAAAGAAGACTGCAGAGGTAGCTGGGAGTGTCTTAATGCAAGATTCAACTTTCAAGGTTAAACATGCTATATGCTTCAAAGACTGTAAACACCTCACTCTTCTTCTTCCCTTCTCTTTTGCTGCTGATGAATCACAGTAAAAGATTTTTCTATTTCTTTCTTATGTTAAACAATGTAAAACTATTAACTTAGAGGTCATCTTTAGATCCTACTGCACATAACTATTATTTCCCCAAGGTGTTAACTCACTACACATAATTTCTATGCTGGTTCAGGAGTGCCAAAACAGAAGGACAACTATTATTGGTTAATATACTGTATGATTTTGAAGTAGGATTTCTTAGAATAAGACAACTTTTTTATGATTCCGACAATATTTATACTTCATCTTTCATGATTTATTACTAGATAATAGGACATATATTCAAGTAAAATAGTGGGTTTAGGTATTATTTCAGATTTTTTTTTTTGTTTTAGATATAATGTAGATGAGTTCCTAAATTAGAATCTGTTCCTGCAAATTTTTTGCTTGTACCTAACTGGAAATGACTTGACCTGCCTGCAATTCCTGAGGTACACTGCATTGTTTACAGAATTGTGTTTGTGAACAGAAGGTGCTCCACAGAGAATGATGCTCACTCTAAAAGTACTTCTTTCTGAGAGAAGGATCCTTGTACTGAAATCTTAATATATGAGTGATGTGAGGCTGGGGGATGGGAAATTATCATTAAGGCTCTTTAAATTTTGCAGCCCAGCATTATCAATTAATTATGTGAAAGTGGCCTTCAGCTCCAACAGAAAAGAAGAATAATTTTAATCATCTACAACATTCTTAATTTGAGTTACATGTTAATAGACAATCATTGTTTCATAATTCAGTAGATTTGCTTCTAGTTGTATGAAATATATATATATAGGCATATATATATATATATGACAGATTTTGTAATGGAACTGAAAGATATCGTCCATGACTTTTAGTCATACATGTAAGATTTTCAATAAAAGTATTAAAAAATAGGAAAAAAAAGAACCAATGTGTATACAGTTTAATGAGAGCAAGATATGCTGCAGAATATAAGCAGGTATTAAATCAGAGAGGTTCTGAAAGAACAGTTTTCATTAATCTCTTTGTTCTTTGCAGGAAGATAATTCATGCATCTGAATTAAGATGTCAAAAATGTTGATTTTACCACATAACATTCACAGGAGATTTAAATGTGGTTTAGAGTAAACAGCCCAATTTCCTTGGTTTTCTACCTTCTGTATCTGTAAAAAACCCCAAAACCTCCACTGTTAGGAAATTATGTTAGGGTGGGGTTTCTTTGATGTGCTTTCTACAGAAAAAAATATGCTTTATTCTGATATCATGACAGTTCTGCATGTTTTCTGTTGCACAGTTCTAATTTAAGTTTGCTGTTGCATTCTCCATGCTTCCCTGCTGATTGTATTGTTGCAGTTAGAAGGGAAGGTGAAATCCCCTATATTTGGTGACAGATATTACTATAGCATACACACAAGGGTGTGTGTAATATGCATGCTATATAATGCTCACCAAAACTTACCACGACTACAGGGTTTTACAGTTTGTAATCTGATTCCAATTCTTTTGTTGAGTCTTACTTATGGTGCATAGCTGGATGGCATAAAGTATATTCTACTGACTAAATACTATAAAATGTAAAAAGCATTTTTTCTGTCCTGGAAAGGTGATGAAATTATTTGGGCAAATTAATTAGAACAGGCCTTTAAAAATAATTCCAATCATATTTATTTATTTAACTTTCTGAAGAGCTTCAGTATCTAACTAGAAGCCACAAATCATAGATAAAAACATTGCAGTCTCTCCCGTCTTTCAGCGGAATAACATGTCTTTCCTTCTGCCATATGCCAATGGAATAAGCTTATTTTAGATTGAGATTTCCAAGAATCTTGAAAAGTGCACAGTTTTAAGAGTGCTACTAAAATACTCCTGCATAAAATTAAGCTGTTTGAAGAAGACTTAAGGGGAAGACTTCTTACTCTGTTTTGACCAGTATGAAATCTACTGAATTCAACAGAGTCAAACAATGGACATTCTGACCAATATTCCCTATTCAAAAGAATAAACTTAGCATACTTACTCTAGGTTATATTCCCACTAAGATATAGCACGGGCCTTCCTAAGCCTCCTAGTTCTGATGGCTGCTTAATATAATCACTGCAGGACTCATGAACTTTGGTGTTACAAACTGAAATTTCTCCTACTCTCAAAGAATTAAGGGAGAAAAAAAACCCTCAAAAAACAAAACTAGTTCCTTTTTACTCTTTTATTTGTTGTTTTGAAAGGGAGAAGTAGGATTCATCAAAATGTCCTTTTTCAGTTAAAGTCTTCTAAATTTTTTTTCCTCTTTACACTTCAGATGTCAGCAATAATTAATAAAAAAATCCTATCTTTTTTATTTTAGGAGTTTTGGATGAAAGCATGTTATGAAATATAAAATTGCAGCATCTTATTTTTATGGACAAATACTCTTGTATGATATAAAGAAAATTCATAGTTTGTCATTCTGAAAAGGAAATAAATATAAATAAAGCATACAATTTTATGGGCTTTTAAGATCCTTAAAGAGTTGAAAAGTGAACACAATTACCTATATCAAATCTAGTATTAAATTCTTGGTTGCAGTCCATCATGTGACTGATTTTAATTTCTTTAATACAGATTTTTTTTTGTCTACTTTAGAATCTATATAGAGTAATACTGCTTTGGGACATCGTTGTCTTCACTTCATTAGTGGTAGAAGAGGTCAAGTATATTTTTACTGGTCTGTGACTCTAAAATGGAATTGCTAAATATATAAATGTCACTTTATTTGACAGAAACAGGAAAGTCTACATGACCTCTAAAAATTGCTTTTTTAACTATGCCATCCTTAAGTCTGACAGATCTACATCTAAATTTTTCAGATGAATCCTAAGATCTATTTTCACCCAGGAATGATTCCTTCCACACCAAAAATTATTCTTCAGTTCATTTTTAATGCAGCTAAAAATGCATTTTATTGGTCACTGATTTTTGAAAATAGATTTCTTCCCTAATTTTTGTTCTTTGAACTAGGGGAATCTCAGTACACAATATAATCTATTTTCTACATGAAGGGAATGAAAAAAAATCTACATAACAGGCTCTACTTTGTTACTATAATTTACCTTTTCTCAGAAAAGAAAGAAATAATATTTTCCAATGGTACATAAAATCCATGAAACCTTAGACTATAGAATTGCCTACAAAAATATAACAATTGAAAAAACTTGCTTTTTCTCATCATTATATGACATGAGATTGTAATGGAATCTTTATGTGAAGCCTTATATATCTGATCAAACACAATGAAAGAAGAAATCAGCATAAGAATTTTCTGGAAATCAGAAGATCTCATTTGAAGCCACAGTGGTGTGTTGCAAACACTCCTCATATGTGAACATATATTTTCTAAAATTATGTATATGTTTAAACATTCCACTCCCAAAACATTTATTTTAAAATACTTTTTTTTTATCAGAGAGTATCTGGAAAAAAGTAATCCTACTCTCAAAAACTTTGTTTATCCCCGTCAATGATTGAGAATGAAAAATATAATTTAGATTCAGACAAAATTTTTAATATTGCCCCCACAATGAAAGCAAATTGGTGTCATGTTTTGACCCAAAATAGTTTAAATGAAGTGTTGCAAGGACTGCGATTTCTGTGCATTTTTCAAAAAGATTGTATCAGATTGAAATTCCTATTCCTAGAAATAATGTGAGGTTTAACTGGAGTTTAATATTTGGATGATTAACTAAGGTCATAAACCTGTTGTGATGGATGCTGAACCATTACTAGGGGAAAAATCAAGGATTTTACTTTCTTCTTGTCTTCACCAGGATCTCCGTCAAAGTCAGAATTTCAGTTTCCACCAGAGCAACATCATGACAAATCTAAGTTGAAGACAGCAGGCAGTTACATGTTGTCTCTTCCTCACAAAGGCTAAAAGACATTTACCTTATTCTATTCACATATTCTTTTCTGATTATGTCTTGACTGCCTAGGTCATTCTACCTGAGACCTGTGAAGTTGCTGTGGTTGGGGGGTTTTGGGGGGTGACGTTTGTTTGCTTGTGTTTTGTTAATGTTAAAATTTGTATTCTTGCTGAAATGTTTATGTTTCAATGAGCTGAGCTTTTTCATCAACTTTTTTGGGTTTGTTTTTCTTCAGTCAAAACCACACTGGCCATGTATATCCTGACTTTTTTTCTATTTTGTCTCCAAACTCACCTTCTTCTGTACTATTAATAGCAAAAGAAAAGTCCTGAGGTGTTCCCTCTCTTTGATGTGAAGAAGCTATGAAGAAAAAGATAAACAGAGGATCAACAGACTGCAGTGAAACTAATCTGTCATTTTCTTGAAACACAAACTCACAAATTCCCTAGTTAAGCTGCCATTAACACCATTCAAATAATGACATGGATCTAATCTTAAAACCTTAAAATATTCTGGCATTACTATCAGCAATTTTTACACATTGAATGAAATCATATTTTAGAATTGTCAAGGTTTGTTACCTGTAAATCAGTTTCATCATAGTTATTTATATCACGATCTTGATGCACAGAAAAAGAAGGAAAAATTGCAAAGTAAAACAGCCCAAGTACAAAATACCCCTATGTGCACTGACATTCAATGCAGTGTTTTAATTACTGCTGTGCCTTAGTATTCCTCATACACTGACAGCTTTTCCTCTCTTTGAGACTAACTACTAATGAATTAAGATAGTGTGATATCGAGCCAGATATTCAAGCCACATTAGACCATTTGAGTTTGACAAGAATATTCAGTCTGAATTTTAATGTTCTTCTATTTCCTTAATGATCAGAACATCCTTTATTATTGTCATCGGGCTGTTGAAATTTTATGGAGAAAGAAGTGTTTACCGATTCACCTACGAAATGCTAGGCAAAATCTGGATCATGTTGAAGCACTTGGCAGATCTCCCTATGGCTTTTAAGTGGTGTCAAGATTTGTCCATTGTTAGGGGAGGCAGATAAATGATCGCTTAGATCATCAGGATAAAAGATTTTTGCTGTGAGTTGGATACCTTTTTTTTACACAAACTCTTTTACCAACCTTCCCATTTTGGAAGGCACAATCTCAGAATGGTAATGCAAGTAGCTAAATAGGATGTTTTTAATGGCATAAGCTACTCACTTACTATCAGCATAGTACACATAACCTTACTGTACTGAATAGTACCCTTGCTCATAAAGAGAATTTCTGTGCACATGCTAAATGCAGACAGTGTTAGGAAAGGTTTACATTTGATGAGGTACCAATATTAAAATATTGCCTGGAGAGCAAAACCAAACCAAAGCAAACACAAACAACAGTTTTTCATTAAAGTAAATAACACACAGAATTTTCATGCTATCTAAATTAAGTTATCATATTTTTCTAAGACTGTGGGACCATCTGTAGCCTTACTGACTTCAGTGACTGCAGGTACAATCAAAATTAACCATAATCTTGTTTGGACATATTTTGTTTTGCTGATACTTCAGATTTTGTTAAATCAAAGAAAAGGGCTGTAGCAAAAAAAAAAAAAAAAAGTGACAGAGAGGTTAAAAGTATCAAGCTTTTTTTGGTGTTTGTAATGTTTCATAGATGATCTAATGATGTGAAAAATAATGTTTTACCAGTTCCTACTGGAATACAATTTTCTTTCAGGTAATAATATTTTCATCCTGTGGAACACTGTTTTCCAGCAGTCTGCCGTGCTTGGCCTGGCCTCATCTTCTTATTCAAATATTTTTAAAAAAGAGTTATTAAGGGGAGAAATTAAATACATAAGTGACAAGCTTAATAAAAATTTTTCAATTGGTCGAGACATTAAGTTTTCCTGTTCCAGGTGTGAGGAACATATGAATAAAGCTCTCACAGGACATACAACCTGTTGATGCAGCTATTCATTCTGTCTGGACATTTGTTCATGTTTCTTCCCATTCCATTTCTAGTAATTTGTGACTTGATTTATCTTTCAGTGGAAGTTAGTATGCAATAACAAAATAAAACAGCATGAAAAAATGATATTTAGTAGCAGCTGATAATGAAAAATAGGTTAATATATTATGTATGACTTTTTTTTTCCTGTAGCTTAGCACAGTCCCAATATACTTTATTGGGACTCAGAGATTAATGTCAACCAACTTGCCTCACGTGCAAAGCAGCCCCCCACAAAGGAATTTTAATTCAAATAGCTACTACAAAATGTGGAGTTATTAAAATATTCAGAAGCCAGTGTTCCTTGGAAATAAACAGAGGTAACCAACAATCCATACTCCTTGTCTTTCTGGGAACAGGTAGATATATACAGAGAAGTCAGAAAGGGCAAACTCTTCAAATTTAACAACTGTAGTGAATATGGATGAAAATCCAATTGACTACCATTAAAAGCAAGGTAGAAACCCAGGAGATGTCTGTCAATGACAATCATTCTAATCAGTCTAATTTAGTCAGTTACGGTCATCTGAATTAAGAGTTGTCTTACTTTAGTTGTAGTTGTAGTTTTGTGTACTACAAAAAACATCAGAAACTGAAAAGATTTATGTTGTCTTCTGATCTATTTTGCATTCATGAAGAGGCAAAGCAAATACAGAACAAAGCTGTGGCTGACTGGCAGTCTGCAAGTTCAGCCGCACCTACAAGACAGATAAGACTGATGGTATGGGGAGGCCATTCTGAACGAAAGGGAAGATTTCCTCAAATCCCTCGTGCTTGATTTATGTGTCAGGACCAGACCTCAGGAGAGCCAAGATCCTTGTGCCCAACAGTTCGTCAGGATCCCATTATGGGGGCTCCACTGGGCAGCTCACTGGAATGGCCAGCAGTTCAACTAACTTGTTCAAGGACACATCAAGAGCATAAGAGAGACCCCCTCCCAGGTCCCTGCAGTCCACAGTGTTACCCACAGCCAGTGACTGTGAGCACCCTTGAAGGACTCACATGGACAATTTACAGAACAATATGATTAGTATAATAGAAAATTCTGACAGGTTAAGGTCCAAAGGTTGCTGGTGATAGTATTTGACTGCAAAAACTTATTCAAAGCAAATATGGATAAGCTCTAATACCTAAAAATATTAGCTAGACATAATTATTCAGTCTGTATGGAGTATGATTCTTACCCAATAGACATCCTCATGGGGGAGGAGACATGCTCAGCTTATCAGTTGATCCTGGCAGTTATGGAGTCTGCCTTAACTTCTCCCAGTTATTAACTTACTTTTACAATGTTTCTTGGTGTCTAAGTGAAGCTTTAGTGACTAGGCATGTGTCATGCTCAGAAAGAGGTGCTCATATCCCAAAGACATGTAGCTTTGGGATGGAGGTGAGGATCAGTATTACATCTGAGGTAACCTTGGGATGGAGATAGGTGACACTATTGTATATGAAAAGAGTGATTTCATCCTGGTTTCTGGTTCAACAGTACATCTCTTTTTATCTCCTTTGGTAAGCAGCTAATATGTGGCTTATCATCTAAAAAAATATCACTGAGTTCCCTCTTCTGCAAGGATTTCAGCTGAGCTTGGTCACCATTTCTCCACTCTGCTCCACTGTCAGCTTCATCTCTCCCTTCTCATGTATTGTGTGTGGGAAGTCAGGCATGTCAACCACATTCCATCCAAGGAACAACAACTGCATTCCCCCTCCGCCCCCCCATTCTTTCCGTACTCTTAAAACTTCCCAGTTTTCTTTAATTTTTGCCTCAGTCTTCCCTACAGTGAATGACAATGCTGCCTCACTCTTCATCCTTCCACAGCTCATCTCTTTCTCTAGCTCGTATTTCCTAGAGGAGAGTTGTAACTTTGTGAATTCCCTGGTGGTTCACACCACTGATCCCACATGTTGGTTAAGCCATAAAAACAGAACAATACTGATGTTGCTCTTACTACCAATAACAGTGATACTGTCAAAAAGAGACACTGTTAGTCTTGGAATTGGAATATCACATTATTATCAGATATTAGTTATCTGCCCAACTTTGCCAGTGATCTGTGTCACTGGTTGCTCCATCTTTGTCACCTGTTGACAAAAGGACCTGAAGAGGAACAAAGCACTTGCAATATTTTGCAGAATGAATATAATATGGCAACATTCATGTAACTGTTTGTTTGGTTTTTGTTAATTTATTTAATTCCTGGCATAATTCTGGAGTAAACTGTTCCCTAGCCAATGTCGGCAGCAGTGTAATTTCAATGCTGTATGTAGGATGGCAAGGAAGCTTGAGAAAAAAAAAAAAACAAGAGGTCCTGAAAGTTATTTGGCATTAAGATGCCATACAAATGCAATGTGATAGTCATACCAATGGGATGGAATGCTGTAGGAAAAAAAAAAAAAAAAGGGCAAAAAATCTCCAAACAAAATGTCTTCCAATACTTAAATTTAATACACTTTAAGATTCATAGAGTTTAAAATAAAGAAACATTAAATTAATGTGCTTAGTCATTCTGTCATTGAAGAAAGCATTCTCTCAAATCCACAATGAAACAGTGGCATACAAATAATTTGGAGGGGTAGTATACTTTGTGGTGAAGTAAAAGGAAGCTACATAGCCTTCTGTTGAGTATCCAAGGAAGTAAAGGCAAATACTTGATTGATGTTTTAATATGAAAGAAGACAGATTACATGTAACCAGAAAGGGTTTTTTCTCTGTATTTTCTCCTCAACTAACTTATTTCAACAGCTGAAGCTTGTTAATACCCAATCCTAAAGTAAAACATCTATGTTTGAAACCTTATGGTTTAGCTAATATGAGACTAAAAAATAAAAACTTTATTGAAATGGAAGCTCCATCTGAGGAGGCATGATTAATTAATCTTGCTTGCCTTTTAATCATAAGGAAACCTAATGGCTTTGTAAATTTGAAAATCAGTCCTCTCTTTGGAAATCAGAAATTAAACAAGTTAAAGGCTTCCTCACTAGCAAGTTTTATTGGCAAAGCAATATGTGAGAAAAGCTAATGGCCTTGAACAGACTACCTCACCAAATGACATCTCTAAGATTAACCTGCCATGTGCCTAAGGGATCACCAGGTTAGAAAAGCAAAATCACACTCTGTTAGAAAACCAAAGTTGAAGCAGTTCAGGTAAGCTCTTATCAACTTCAGTAGAAAAATGAGTTTTGGTCTATCACTTTATTTCTGTAATTTTTTGGTGAATGGAAATTATATAAACCAACTGATACAGAAGAAATTAACACATTATTAAATTTAAAGGTGACCATGCTGTCCAAAAATAATGTGTGAAATAATTCATCAAGATTCAGGCCAATAAATCTGGACTGCTTATGTTTTTTTTCTGAGGGAAAAGGATGCCAATATTCTGACAGCAAAATTATTTTCTGAACTAAATGGGATCTCACAGAACATGTGTTCTACTGTTTGCCTTCAACATGCTTAAGAGAAAAAAACCCAAACAAAACAATACCCAGAGAAGCATATGACATGAGTTCAAATGAGCTCAGATTTTGTCCAATATAGTGGCAATTATTTGGTCCCATATTTGCTGCTGGAGCAGCTGTGAACTGACCTAGAGAACAATATGGTTTTCAGCGTATTCAGCCTCAGAATTTTAGAGGTATTTAGTCACATGGCCAATAACAGTGAGTGGGGCAGCTTAAGACCTCTTAAGGGCCATGATCAGAACTGAACCCTCATCTTCCAAATTCCCCAGAAACCAGACATCTGAGGACAATACTCTTTAGATAGCGGGATGCGACAAATCAGGAAATCTAGTTATAGGAGAAAAATGGTCCTATATAAGCTTCATCTTAGGAAGTTTTCTTATTGTGTTGAAAGTGATCTTACCAGTGGTTTATCTACAAATAACCAAAGCACTGTATTAACCTTTATCAGCACAATCCACACTAAAAATATTTAAGCTAAATTCTTTTAAAAGTCTTCTTAATTATTCTTGGCAATCTTCAGTATTTAAAAGGGAAGTATTTTACATTTTCTAATTATCTATACCTTCTTTCCCTATGTATTGGGTTTGCTTGGCCAGGTTTTAGTAGCAGAGGACCTACAGGGGTTGCTTTCATGAGAAGCTGACAGAATCTTCCTCTAAGTCCATCAAAGGCAAAGCCAGCTGGCTCCAAGATGGATGTGCCATTGGCTAAGGTCAGGCCAATCAGAAATGGTCTCCTCTGCAATAACGTATTTAGAGGGGGAAAAAAGTTATTGTGCAGATAGAGTTGTGGCCAGAGAGGACTGGGGTGAAAAAATATGAGAGGAACAACTATGCAGACACCTAAGATCGTTGGAGAAAGAGGAGCTGTTCCAGGTGCTGAAGCTGAGATTGCCCGGCAGCCTGTGGTGAAGACCATAGTGAAGCAGCTGTCTCCCTGCAGTCCATGAAACAGGAGATTTCCTGGAAGGACTTGTGATCTGTGAGGAATACCTGCTGGAGCAGGGTGTGCCTGAAGGACTGTACCCTGTGGAAAGGACCCACTCTTGATCAGTTCATGATGAGCTCTAGCCTGTGAGAAGGATTTACACTGAAGAAGCTTATGGAGAAAGATTCCTCTACCCAAGCAGTGGCAGAAACAATGTGTGATGAACTGACCATAACCTCCATTACCTGTTTCCTTGCACCACTGGGTCAGAGGAAGTAGAGCTAGGAAGGAGGGACAGGTGGGCAAAGGTGTTTTTAGGGTTTGTTTTACTTGTTATTATCCTGCTCTGATTTTGTAGGCAATAAATTCCATTAATATCCCAAGCTGATTCTTTGTCCATGACTGTAACCAGTGAGTGAATCCCAGTCCTTAACGCATGAACATTTTCCTATATTTCCTCTGTCCAGTTTTGGAGGTGAGTGGTAGAGCAGCTTTGGTGGGCACCCAGCATCCAGACAGCATTAAACCAATCCACTCCATGTGCTGGATGAAGAATCATACATCAATAAGGTCTCTTTTCTTTTTTTTTTTAATATTTAGTCTTCTATAAAATCTAATTTTTGACCACATGAAAAGAAGTAAGAATCAGAGTATCTTGTGTTTAGAAGATGAGCAAACTACCTAGGCTTAAGATAAAACTGTCAAAGCTCCTGAAACACCTTGTTATTTTTATTTTTTAAATGCTTTTTCTCTAAGTGAGATCCTACTGACTTTTGCTTTACAAGACAAACAGCAAATGTTACGGGTTTTATACATATTGTCCAAGGACATGGAGAAGTGTTGTTTACAGCTAACAAGCAGAAGACTGAGTGTGTACAAGATGACATGATGTTAGGTTAAAAGGATGCAACTTTAACCAGCTTAGAAACAGCACATCTTGCTTACAACTGAGTGTATTCATCAGAGAGCTGTTAAGTATGAATTATTAAACTTAGAGCAGTTCAGAAAATGTAATTGAACATGGAAGAATAAATATATAAATTATAGTCTCCATGAAAATAAATTTAACCTTCTCCTATTTCTAAAATATACATAAAATACAGTATTAGCATAAATTTAAAGGTTAATTAGCAGCGATAGTACACTAGTTTTATGGAGGTTAACCGTGTAGGAAACTTGAAAATAAATGACTTTTCGCACAATTTTTCAGACTTCTGTTAAAACCATACCCCTTCACTTTTTTTTCCTGTTATTTCTCATCTCCCAATTCCCCTTCACATCTTTTCTCCTTTAATAAATTTTTTTTGTTGTACAACTCAGTCTCTAAAAGGATAAGATTTATACAGCATTCTCTCTATTTGAGTTGCAAAATTAGATTTCAGGGACGGGTTTTGTAAATAGTACTTCTGGTAGTGCTGCCTTCTAGATCCAACTTCAACAAATTTCTCTACCACTATTTACGTGTGGTCAGAATTTTCCTCCTTTTATAAAAGGCAGGCAAAAGACATAAAACCAATACACTGCCCTATGTTTTCTTCCTCTGCATGTGCATTCTAGGAATATAACATTTTCATATTCTATGAATTCTAAAAGAAAAGCTTTTCTAGAAGCTGTGACACCATATAGCATAAGGATGGAGTGAGACAGTGGACTCTGTGCCACAGGAAGTTAATAGTGAGTTAGGAAGGAGAATCTCATACCTGTAGGAACTCAACTACCTGTGTTGAGTAGGAAGGAGTTGCTAGTCAACAATATTTGAAAGACATTACATTGCACTCAGGTGATGATCAGGGAGCCTATATCAAATAACTTTTGTCACTTGAAACTAGGTGATAGAGTCTATGTCCTCACATAACTGCTGACAATTAACAACTTTTTCAGCAATCTCAATCAAGACAAAAAGAACTACAACAACACACTGAGTAAAATACCCTCTCTCTGTCCATCTGATTACCAAAAGTTTCCTTCAGGCCATTTTTTAAAGTCACACAAGCTGTATTAGCCATCAAAAAGCAAGAATAAGAAAGCTTTAGATGTTAATGAACTGTTAATTCAGCATTTTTCTTATAGCATTGGAAGCAAAAGAAGATTGTTGACTAAGCAAAGAAAATTCAAGTTAAGGTCAGTCATAAAACCTTTCTGATATGTAGTATGCTATCATGCTCAACTTTCAAAACATCTATCAATTATGTTCAAATCATGTCAAAAGTAATTATTAAATGAGATATGTGTTTAGATAGAATTTAAATCCAGGTTTTGATAAAGTTCCAGAGTCTCCCTTTTTCCTCGCTTTCTTTTTTTTCCCTTTCACCTATAAGAAATTGCATAAGCTCACTGCAATAAGCTCAGTAAAATTCTGGAAGTAACAAGTAAAACATGTCTGAAACATTTTAATTTTCTAGGCACATATTTAAAAATAGATGTCATAATAACTTTTGGGACAAAATGTTCTTCCACATGGAGAGGGCAGATATTGCTACCAAGTGCTGAAATGAAGTAGATGAATAAATTCTTTTAGATCAGAAAGCATATTTATAACAGAGTTAGCCACAGAAAGTAATCTGATATATTGAAATGTAAGAAAAAATTAGCCTCTGACTTTTTTATTTCTAATTGATGATGTTGATTGGCTTGAATGATGAACACAAGTATTGGAATGGAATGAGCAAAGAATTATTTTCTGTAAAAAGGGCAAATTTGAGTATGATCTTTCATTCAAAGCAGGAGGGCACTGATATGGAAGAAGTACAAGCCTTACTGAATAAAAAGAAAACCCACGCAAAACAACATAGCATTAGTCCAAACAATTATTAGGAAAACAATGACAAACTATGGAAAAAGACTCTCCAATAAATTTTCCTATGACAAAATTGTAAGGAAGTACAGAACAAAAAAAAGAAAATAGCCAAAATACAGTTAAGCTGAGTCTTTTAAAGAAAATTACATCTGTCGGTGACAAAGATAAAAATAGAAAAGGGTCAGCAGGAAAAGGAAACAGAAGCAAAGTGATACTAATGCACGCTCAGAAAGGAGAAAAGACCAATGTTAATCTATTCCAATTGCCAAAGGAATAATTTTGCCTCAGACTTTCTTTTTTTCAATGTAACTTCTATACAGGAAAAAAATAGTAACCACACCAAAGAAATGACAACAGAAAAGAATTTTGTGGCAAAAGTAAAAATATCTGAAAGGGAATAAAAACTTAGATTTCAAATTATAAAAAAATTAGAATAGTCCCTTAGTTTCTGTCTTGAAGAATATAGTCCTTTAAAGAATCATTTGAAATTGAGAGTCCAGTAATGTAAATGAATGATGGAAATGCTTTCTGAATGATGAGAAGGAAACACAGCACTGTAAACATATCAGAAATATGCACATAGCAGGCCTTGGTGCTGCATAATGGCCAAGACCTTATTTTTGAGAAAAAAAATTGCCAAATCCATGTAACTCTGTGGATCCTTGAGTAAATTATAAAATTACCTAGAAGAGTAGATACACTCCATATATATTCTTTGGAAATACACATATATTTTCCATCAGCTGATCTATTAGATCATCATAGTCAAGTCATCCCAATCTGTCTAGAGCTACAAAGCACTTCATGCAGTTCCCTATAGAGGAGTGGACTTAAATTCATTAGAAACTATGAATAGCCAGGCAACAGGAATGAGGCAAAAGTTGCGTTGAACAGATCAGACTAGGAAGAAATTGGACAATGATTTCCCTCAGTCATTCTTCCTGTGGTAGATATGTTTAATATTTTCATTGGAGACTTTCATGCAGGAACTAAGTGGACACCCTGAAATGTGGAAGTGTTAGAAAGCAGAAAGTGTCATCCAGACCTAATCAGTAAGTGAAAGAGTTGGATGAACTTGGGAGCTAGAACAATGGAAATTATATTAAATTAAAAAATACAAATTCTAAAGATAAATGCTTTAAGATTAATGAGAATTTGAGCCTATAAATGTAATTGTATGCAAGAAAGGAAAAAAAAACTTGAATACATTGGTAACAGGATGGCTGTGACATGGTTGAGAAAATAATAATAATATCCCAGAGTGCATCAAACAAGGAATTCTCATTACAGACAGGAAAATAGTACTCCCATTTTGGAACATATTGTCATGATCTTACTCAAAATATTGTACGCAATATGACTCAGCTGATGAGCATAAAATTTACCTGAATTTGATACAGAAAAAGGTGGTAAGGATGACTGTGAAAATGGAAAAATCCCTACAAATTCATGTTAGAAGAGATAGCAAACCACATGTAGAGTGAAAATTACTTCTTTATAAGTGTGAAGATGTAAAAATGATCTGCCTTAGAAGACAAGGCCTGTGCATGACCAGAGGGATATGAGGTGGTCATGAATAATGTCATCACAATCAGAAAAGCATTTCTAAGTAGGGTCTTGGGATAGTATTTCTAATGATTTTGACTCTGAAATTGAACACTGAAATTGAAAAGATTACAGAAAAAAGGATTACATAAAAATCCAAATTCTCATGATGAAAGATTATATGTATTCAACTCATTTAAATTTTCAAAGGTTGTTGAAATAAACACAAGGGCTTCATTGATCAAAAATGCCAACCCTGCTTTTTAGTACTACACCAAATTTATATGTCACCATGACTGCATCCTAGACAAATAAACTTGCTTTTGTTTTGGTGTTCCATCTTTCATTCTTCTTCCCAAAAAGCATTTGGAGACTGATCACTGACTACAGTACAGGTTCAAAAGTAGCTCTAGCAATACTGATAATTTTTCAAGTGTCTACGTGGTATTTCATACTTAGATACTGAAGTGATCATCATATATCATTAGAGGAATAATCAGGAAGTAATCAAAGACTGACTGTCAGAAAACACTGGAAATTTGTTTTAATTTGTTTTCAGTCTCCTTACCTAGATAGTTTCATCTGACAAATGCTCATATTCTTCCTGTAGTCTAGGACAGTGTCAATGTCCTTGATATTCTCAGCTGTATTTCTGTGCATTTTTGTAGCTTTTGATCTGATGTTGAAATACTGAAATCTTCAGTTGGTTGAAAGAAAACACTATAATGACTTTAAAGTTTAGGTCTCCCAGTGCCTGTCCAAGAAGATGCCATTCAATCTACAACTGGCGAGCACTGACCTCTATTGCTATAGAGCTTTTTTTCCCCCTTCAATATCTCTTTCCTTACTTATTTGCATTTATTTATGCATTTAAGCTATGTTATTGACTTTTTTCCCTGTATGATTACAGAAGTAATACCCCATTTTGTGTAACCGTTGTTTGTTGGGGTCTTAAAGAAACATTCTGTAATTTACAATTTTGACATTGCAAGGAGCAAAATTCTAGAAGTTGGAACGCCTTAAACACTGCAAATGTACATATCTCTAAAATCACTAGTTTTAGTTAAGCTGATCTAAATTTTCTTTTTTTTTTTTTTTCTCTTGACTGAAATTTATCTCACCTTTTCCAGTTTCTCTCATTTCTGGCTGAATATCTAAAGCTACCTGTTATCATTCCTCTGCTGTATGTCACTCAAGATCGCTTTCCCAGGAGTTAATTGGGAACAAACAGCTCAGGCTGGCAGCAAAAGCCTCATGATATTTGCATGCAGGAATATTCATCACTAAGTTTTCATGACTGATGCTGCTCTATTTATATATACTGAACAGAAAAGAGCAAGAAATCCAGAAGACATGTGCAGTATTTCTCTTTACAGGAATCTAACTAAGAAAAAAGAAAAAGAGGTTTTGTTAGATAAAAATAAAAAGGTAAATTGAGATTAAGGAAGGAGAAAATCATGTGTTTTAATACTGAAAGAATAAACACAATTTCAATTAACAGTTTTACTATATTTATATGCAAAATAAATACAGACTAGTCTGGAAACAGACTTGTATGATAATATTAATTTTTATTAATATTTTTATTCTCCATTACTTTTTCTTCTCTATCATGACAAGACAGTAGCAGGAAATTGCTGGATCTATTTTCTCAGTTCTTTTTTTATCTGTTTTAAAGCATTAATTTTTACAAATCAGCTTTATGAAATACATATTTTTGAAGTAAATATCATTCATATACAGAAAGCAGAATGACTTAAAATATTAGATTCACTCATAGCCAAATCACGCTGCATTTAAATCAGTAATGCATCTGTTTCCCCTAATTAGGGAAAGGTCATTGTAGAATAAAAATAATAATTAATGTGAAAATATTTCAGATATATATTATGTGCTGTGTGCGAAGAATTCAAAGTATTTTTGAAGCTCAGTAGCATTTAGCCAGCTATTAAAACCCTGTTGACACGGGAAGCTAAGAATCAGGGCACAGACAATTTAAATGACTTACCCAAGGCCACACAACCATTCAATTCCAGTAACAAAAATAAGATTCCATAATTCCAGTCTCCTCTGTACCTAGCTATACTTCATTCCTGCCAGGCATCTGTCTTACAGACAAGTACCCTTGTTCTCAATTGTGAAGTGAAATGAAAGGAAATGAAGTCACCTTGTGTGATTTTATTAGATGACCTGTCTTAATGAAATATTGAATCCTGTAAAGATGGTGCATCGAATTTATCTTTCTGGTCCTAAATATGTTAATAACATTCTTTTACTCTTTCTTCTGTAGAAATTTTGGAAATAACAGAAATGCGGAACTGTCAGCAGAGGTATATACTTACAAGACCATCTTTTACAGCAGGGTAGATTTAAGACTAAAAGAAAGCAGATGTGACAGCAAAGGACTGACTGCATTAACAGCTTAAATACAAAGTAAATGGCATATCAGACAGAAATGTGCAGGAAGTGAAATACCTTCCACCTAAATATACACATGCAGTTGCAGCTGTTTCCGAGGTAACACAATGTGCCTTTCTGAACAGTAATTCCCCAAAGCAGGTGTAACTTTCAAGGGATGAGTAGAGCAAAGAGACATTCAGAACCATAGCTTTTCCAACAGCAGCAGTTAGCTATTTCAGGTGATTTTTTTCCTTGACATAGGCTTTTTTAATTATTGCTAGCATAAGTTTGCCAGGAAAATAAGTTCAGTCTTCTGACAAACTCTGTGTAGGCTTTCTGTAGGGTGATCCGTGGTTCTGTATGTTAGCAAAAACAAGAACAAAAATAAGTTGGTAAGAAACCAAGAGGAGCAAGAGGAAGTACAGTTTTAAAGTTTCACTGCCTGACAGAACAGCTGTCTGTAAATCTTCTGTACATCTTTTACCTTTGCAAAACTGGATGCTAGCCAGCAGTGCACAATCCAACACAGGCAGGGAATCCAAATTTTTTACTGCCTGAAGCTTCTGTAATTTCTTATGGCTTTTCAGTTTGCATGTACAATGCTACTATTCTGATCATACCCACACTTCTTTGCACACAAGATAGTGATTACCTAAGACAGTGTGGAATCAGACCAAGAAAGGCAGGGAAGAGGACTCTTTCCTTATGATCAATATGGAAGTGAGAAAATACAGAATAAGAAGTAACACATGCATTTTCATGAGTACTCACTTTTTTCCCCTACTGTTTTCAATACCATTAAGCATTTTTTAATTATGAATTCAGACAGGTGTTAAAATATTCAAATACATAAAATTTTCCAATGGATTATCAATGCATTCAAATCCACTTAAAATTACATTTTTGTAGCATACCTGTATAAAATGCTACTTGCTCATCTCTGCAGAAGTCCTACTTAAAACCTATACACATATTCAGAAAACGAAACTCTTTCTGTATGATTTTGGGGTGCTATAGCATACCTCTCAGTACTTTGTTCTGAGTGCTAGGGGACTAAAATATCTAGCAATGCCAGGAATGATTATACAACATCTAATTAAAAGATCTGTTAATCTTTTATGGTCTTTGCTTAGGGTGCAGCAAGATGCACTCAATTTGTCACATGCTCAAAGGGATGTTTGCGGTGAAGGACTGCAATTTTGCAATTTCAACAGCGTTTGTATGCTTGTTATCGCATATGATCCCCCACAAAATGTTTTACAAGATGTGATCAACCGTGTGTTTCTCATTCATCCTTAGATTTTTTTATTCAAAGATTGAAAGTAGAGGTCTACAGCAAAGAAAGATGTAACTGGTGGCTTTTCAGCAGTGTAATGGAGAGCAATCATCCATCATTTATGTTCTCCTTCTCCCTCACACAGTCTTATACATATGAGGTAATACCTGCAGTTTAGATGAAACTGCAGCAAATATAAAATATCCAGGTTCTGCTGTAATTTTGATAAATGACAAAAATACATTTATGTGATTAGTTTCTAATACTGCATCAGTATTTTAGATAAGAAGATGATGTCATTCAAGGAAACCTTGAAAATCTGGAGAGGTCTGTTAAGACATAGATAAGATAATGTTCCACAAATATGTTAAGAATAGCTATAGTTCAGACTAAAGGCCCTGTAATCAAAAGTGAAAAATTGGTTTAGAAGAAATTTAGCAAGTAGAGGATATGCTGAAAGGTTTTCAAAAAAGTTTCCTAGGCTTGAGTTGGGAATTTTATTTCCAGGACACAAGGCAGATGGTATGTCCTAGTCTGTACTACCCAGCTGAAAGATGAGGATGGAAAGTGCTTTCACATCTCCAGGCATATATGTTCTTCCTGCCTTTTATCCCACTCATACTTTGCTTTCCTCAAAACAAACTACCCATTGCTGTATAAACATACTTCACTTCAGAGACTTGATATTTTTTGGTAATGATAAATTTACTTGTCAGAGAACCAAGGACCATTATGAGTTCATGCATGTTCCTCAGCTGCCACATCTGACCAGGCAATATTGCTTACTTGTCGGCACAGTTTGCTTACAAACTGTGCAAAAAACAGGCTATTTCATTTTGAGACATTATTTTAATCTATTAGTTGACACTATTAGTTTAGAGGAAATTGGTTCTGCAACTTTCATTTCTATGGAACTGCAGTAAAATCATTAAGATTGGTGTGAATGAAGAATTAACAGGAATTTTCTGCTATAGAAGCAATGGAAGAAACAGCAGAACACTAAGCCTATAAGAACAGCATGTGCTGACAGCATGTAGCATTGATTTTCAAAAGATCCGATTCAATAGACAAAAAACTGATTAAATTCTGAAGGACTGCAGAGGTTGAACAAGATGGAGAGATTAATCTCTGAAGAGTCCAACAGACACATGAAAAATGGACAAGTAAGTCACTCACCTAAGAAAAACTGAGGAGGTGATGAGCTGATGTTCTTTGGAACCTGCATCATCCTGAGGCCAACTACTATTGTACATGAACCTTGGTCACTGCACACTGAAGAGAATGCTAAACTACAAAAGTCTTGGTGCCTGTGAGTATATGAGCATGGGTGTCAATGTGAGCCAATGTAGTTGGGTCTATTTATGTATTTATTTATTTCCACTTTGTTTCATTTTTAATAAAATCATCTTTCTTTTCTACAGGGCCTGCACTAAATTTTGCTACAATTTTTCTACTAAGTTATGACATCACATCCTACCTTCTCTGTTTTTGTTTCATTTTTATTTTCTATTTCATCACATATTTTCTTCCTGCATGAGCTAAAAACAAGACAAAATAAACACCCCTCACCAAGAAACCCAAATAACTAATCAGTATGCAGACCCTAAAATTTGTTTCACAGATAATTCTTTACAGACACAGAGGTTTAGAAGAAAGATTGCCAGAAGCTGAAGTACAGCCAGACAATGAACAAGTTGCAAAAATTATTCCTTTAACAGAAATTGAACAAATACCTTATGTCAAGAGTACACAATTTGCTCTGGCTTTTTGTGCTTCACAGATCTTGAATGCCTAAAAATTCTGTGGAATTCAGTAAAGATCCAGTGGTTAGGTTGACTTGGCAGTTACATGATTTCTCTATCAATGTAATTTGCAAAAAATTAAAACTGTATCAAAGGCACAGATTCATAAAGTAGTATTTACTTCTTGGTTTTAAAATCAGAAAAGCATGAGGAATTAAATGCATCTACAATGGCTTTCACAGTTTGAAATGCAGTTGTCATCTGCATTGCCAGCCAGCTCGGAAGGCCAATGCAAAGGGGCAGCAAAGGACACTGTTCAAAGCAGCTTTTGGGGACACCTTGTTTCCAAACGTAGATGTGCAGATAATGTAAATTCTATGGTAAGAATAATTGTATCAGGTCATGGAGGATGCACTCAAAAAACGGGCTGTCTGGCACTCTTACATTGGAAGTAGACAAAAACAGCTCCATATTGGTTCCAGGAATACAAAGTGAGAGTAAGTGAAAAGAAATACCTCAATTAAATGCCTATTTTCTTAAAAAAGCCAAGAAATAACTGCAATTTCTACCAAGTCAGGTAGTTCAAGATCTGCAAGCTATAAATGAAGTCTGTATGTGAAAGTCTCACATTTAATTAGCAAGTGGCAGTTTGGAATGTTAGCAACCAGGTGCCTGTGTGTCTAGATAATTTCAAGGTAGTTAGAGTCTCCTGAATATTAGTTCAGTTTAGTTATCACTGCACAGTTAGCATTCTTCCATACTGGCCATTAGTTTAAACACAGCCAGTCTTCGATTACTCAACAAAAAACAGGGAAGGAGAAAAGGAAAGAGACAAAGGTAGGAAGAAAGCATGAAAGGGTTAAGAGATAATTCCAGAGTTTTTTAACAACTAGGAAATTCACAACGGAGGAGGGTAGAGGGTGGAAAGGGAGTCAAGTGCTGTTGTTTTTAGTTTCATCTTTTGCTTAGACATATAAGTGATTCAGTTCTGAATGATGTCTGTCTCTTGATCAGTCATAATAACTCCATTTTCACTGCCTTGGAAGATGCCACTGACAACCAGATCTACAGACCAGGCACAGGTTTAAGTCTGATATGCTGAAGCTGTTTTATGCCATGTAGAATAAAAAAGCAGATGAAAACTAGAGAGAATCTGTAAGCCTGAAAAATTTGTAGCCAAAGAAACAACTGCAGCAGCATTCCCCAGCTGAGCCTATTACTGCTGCACAACAGTGATAATTACTAAATTTTTATATTTATAGAAAACTGGGACCTCATAAAAATCCAGCTGCACCTTTATCTAAGTACAATATGTAACCATTTCCTATAAATATGGACATTTGGTGGAAGCATATTTTAATTATTAAAACGCAGGATTAAGGTAGAGGAATTTTTAATTATTTATTCGTAATGCATAAAAATTCTGCCTTTCAGGAAAATCAATCTGACTCATTCCCATTGTCACTGAACTCATCCACTGATCATTTAGTGATTTTTGACCATGAGGGCTACAGAACGATTTTTTTTGGCAGTATGTCCTGACAGGAAACAAGCAGATTATCACAAGTTTTCGATCATAATGGCTAATGTGCATAAGAAATGACTATGCAGGCTATAATGCTGGAAACACTGGCACCAAGAAGTCTGTCAGTGGTGTGGAGCTGCACAGGTAGAATAAGACAGAGACATTGATTCATATGAGATAGGTGGAACACTTCAATTATTTATCTGCAAACAACTGCAGCAGCAGCAAACCCCTGACATCGCATAAGATGGTTAACTTTGAACTTGGAATAGATCTTACAGTCGCTAAGGTACCTCAGAAGCAGAAGGCAAGTTGTCAGTAATTAATGGCTTGTGGATTTAAGAGAAGAGCAAGGTGTCAGCATTTATACAGCGACGGAGAAGAAAGTATGAGGGACAAATCTAGCTGACAACTGCAGGGAGTTTTGCAAGTGTTTGCAAGCAGCATCTTAAGAAATATTAATCTGAAAAATGACTTTACTTATAAATAGATTATGGCATCTAAAACTCCACATGCCTTTTATTGTCACTTTGGGCTGCTGGTCTTCTTCCATCTTGTTTAATAAGCTTTACCTTAAAATGTTTGTCCTATTTTACCAACAGCAGCACCAGCCAAAGTGATGAAAAAACAACCAACCCCATTTTTATGTCAGAAAAACCTCTCTCTTTTTATCAGTCCAAATGGTTCCAAAGGTTGTTTTTGTATAGTGCATGATGTGTGTGTGGCAGCAGTAGCTATATATAGCACAAATACACAAAACTGGTGAGGTGGATTTCAGTCCACTGCTGACATGCTGCCTCCTTTTATCCCTTTTCCCTCCTTGAAATAAACTGCTAAGATTTCAAATGCTGTCCTATCTCCATGAAGTCACTTGACCTAAAGGGATTATAAACTTCTCACCTGTTAAAACTCTTCTTTTTTAAACAACTCAGAGAACCCAAAGCAATAAAAACTAGCAGAAGTCACAATGTCATCCAGAGACAGGGAAGGGAAGAACTCTGGTATCTAAATTGCTGCTTAAAATGTCAGCAATGAAAACAAATGGAAAATAATTAAGGACCTCTCATTTTCTCTTTCCTATTCGGTGTTTATTTAATTTCTAGAACACTACTATATTAAGTTCATGCACAGGCTGAACACATGTGGAAAATGATCTGCAGTTTCATTTCTGATTATTTGGCAGGAGGGTGTTGGGGCTCTGTGGCAGCTGGGGGGTCATCAAACAGCAGAGCCTGGCAGCAGGGCTCACCCCAGCACCCCAGCCAGGAGAAGGCAGCCAGGAGGGCACTGGGGCAGCCCCAGCCCCTGCCATTGGGCACCTCTGTCTTGTTGGAGCCCAAGGCAGGGCTCTGGGGACAAATGCAGACAGAACAAGCACAGCGCTGCTTCTGATCATCATCTCAGCCTGGCCATCCTCACTTCCAGAAAAAATCACACATAGAAAAACAGAAGCTTTCTGGGAAGGTATGTGCCATGAAGTTTTGATAGCAAACATGATTTTATCTCAAGAATAAAAGCAAAAAACAAAAAGAAAAAAAGAAATCTGTCCTCCTTGCTTTCAGAAACCATTGTTCATTTCTTCTGTTTCCCAGATAGGATTTTAGCAACTGAAAATCAAAATATTTATTCTGAAATTAAAACATATAAAGAGAACTCAGAACAAAAAACACTTAGTGGAAGAAATTGAAACAAGGCTGTTGTGACAAGTAATACTCTTATCTAGAAAAAATAGTGTATTCATGCAAACTAAACTTTTGAATCCACCACCATTCTTTGCATCTGAATTCAAACTAAGACCAGGCTGGTAGTGACTGCCAGCAGTCATACACCCTCCCCTGGCTTCTTATATCCCTGGCTTTTTCTTCTGAGTGGTCCCTCACACAAGTTTTGGGGGCCTCAGCTGTTACAGTAAATGCTTGTAGGCCACTGGTATATGCAAGATGAGTAAAATGATCTGGGATAATGACAATCCTTGGGAACTACCAAATGTGTAAAGACCTACATCAAAATGCACCCTGAATTTAACTTTTGCTTATTGGTTTTAGGGCATTTGGACTTGATTTCTCCCAAGCAGAAAAAAGCGCTAGGCATGGGAGAAGTAAGGAAGGTATTTTAGTCTGCAGAACAGGGAAGAGTGATTTTCACCTAAGAAATGTTAAGAACTGCCGTAGGGAACAATGGGGCAAAATACATGGAGCATGAAAAGAATAGACTTATTGAGCCTTTTAGTTTTAATACTACTACTAATAATAATACTACTACTACTAATAGTAATACTAATACTACTAATAATAATAATTTCCTTTCTATACACAATATCTTCCCCAGCTGCTGCTAATATTAAAATTATTCCTGTGTTGGAATCAGAATATGGAACATGCCTTATCCTCTATGTCTTGCTTTTTTTGAGATATTTGAGCAATGAATTTTCTCTAGTGGATATTTGCTGCCTCATCAAGTCTTCCTCACTTTTAAAATGTAAACTACTTTCTGCTCTCCTTTGATTCCTTTAATTTATTTCTGAAACTTCCTTCTGAGTCAGAGCATTTCTTCCAATCATGTGGTATGCTGCCAGGCTTTTATTTCTTTTGTATATTGTGTCAGGTACAGACACACTTAAAGTTGCCCTCGTCAGCATAACTCTGAGCATTACAAGCCCAAGTTGTACGGCACAAGACTTTTTATTTCACAGTACAGGCTGGAGCTAACCTAATCTCTTTTAAAGATGATTTACAGCATAGCAGACTGGTGAATATGGGCTAAGCACTCAACCTTCCTCAATTCAGAAAAAAATATGAATATATATAAGTACATAAGACTTGCCAAAAGATTGACTTTTTAGCTCAAGCTGTTAAATTCATGTTTATAGGTTTGGAATCTCCCAGTCCCTCAGCTATCATTATTGATAGTTATTCAAAATTCAGGTGGTCAAGACTATAAGCAATTTGATCTCAGTTTGAATTTAACCCTGCTTTCAGTAGAAAGTGTGGCTCAGTGAGCTTCAGAGTTTTGTTTGAACCAAACGTTATCTGTGCTTCTATGAATTACAATGAACTTGATACAGACAGGCCTCTGTTCAGTAGTGAATTTAATGTTGATTCTAAAAGCCTCATGACCCTTCATAATTTTAAATTTATTTTTATCTCAAATTTTTAATGAGTCAATGGAATTCTACTTGCTATTTAATCTGATACCTTGCTTCATTTTGTTGATAAAGTAACATAATAATATAAAATCTGAACAGTAAGTATATTTAGCACCCTTTTCTTCTTCTGATTGCCAAGTATTATATTACTTGGACATTTTGTCACACTTCTTCCTTTGCCCCTCATCTTGTTATTACTATTCTGCGAGCAGTCACCTGCATTTCATGTTACTGGTGAGAGGAACAGCTGTCATTCACAAAATCCTTCACAAAGAAATATCCTTTTGTGAGCTGTCATCCCAAAAATTTTCTTAACAAGCTATTGATTTTTTTTTTGTTCATTGCTCTTCACATCATACATAGAAACTTCATACTTTTGAAGGTGCTGTAACTAGGAAGAAAATGTAGCAGATACGTTTTGCACCAAGTTTCCTCTTTTATACCTTGAGCTTCATGTTTCTGCAAGTTTTTTAAGTCCTTTCTATCATTATCTTTGCCAAGCAATCAAATCTCTCTTGAATGCATGTTGTAGTGTGTTTTGTTAGTTTATTTAATTACTCCCCCATTTTCTGTAATGGTTCTGCCCTTACCAGTTCTTCCCGCCATTGCATTGTCTATCATTTGGTTACTCCCGCCACAGTTTATGTCAATCCTCTCTGTTATATGATTTCCCCTCCCCTGTGTTTCCTTATATGTGAATTTGTTCTTCTCCCTGGGCCCAGTCAATTACTCCCCACTCCTCCCAAACTTCCAGAATCGTTTTTACCTGGGAGTTATGATTGGCTGTGGCTCCGGGGCCCCTCCTTTATAATGTAACTATTGGTTTCTCCCCAGTGCCTGTTATGTTAAGTCCACTCCCTTACCTTCCCCTATTGGTCCTTTGTAAACCCCTCCCTGAGATCCCTCCTCCCTTTATAACCCTGTTGCACTCTTTGTTGCTGGTCACTCACTGGCTGACGCCTGTTAGATACTAGCCAGGCTGTCACTCCCTGGTTGTCACGTTGGGTTCTACAATAAATCTGACAAGTCCCAGTGAGTGTCTGGACTCTTTACTCTCGTTGGCCAGCAGCGATTCCGTCCGCTGTGAGCGCAGCCCGAAGCCTTCTGACGCCGAGGGGTGCTCACACATTTGCAGCTGGGCCGCCCTCCTGCTAGCCGGACACCTGACTTTAATGCCACACCTCGCTGCAAATGCATAAGTCTTTAGAAGCCTTAGAGATACTCAAAGAACATTACTTACTTCTTTGGGGACCAAACTATAAATCATAGTCTAGCATTACTTCTTAAAATTTATTAAAATTCCAGCAAGAAATATTTATACAAGTGACTACTGACCAAAACCACTAACCTTAAGCATTAACAGAGGTAGGCCTGGAGCAGAACATTTTACAGATTTCCTATCAAATCTCACCTAATTAACAAGTGTTCAGAATTATTTTTAAAAAACCAAAACATTTTCAAGAGACATTTTGAACAGGGTGGGTAGTAGTCTTAAGCCAAGTTCATAGCTGTGACTGAATCCCTCCTTTAGTCAATCTCTGAACCCATAACCCTTCCCTTTTTAAAATATTCCCCTCTGGTATCAGTTACACAGATCTAGTCATAAATTTTTAACTCTTCAATTCAGTGCTCTTACAAAGATTTTAAAAAATTAAAATAATTTAATTGTTGAATGCATACTTGGTTTTATACATTTCAACTAATCCATACATACACTAACACAAAGCAGAGAGCTTCTTATCTCCAGGTGCTCCGCGCAATCTACTGTTAAAAAAGGAATCACAGAGGAGAGACCTCAGGAAATAGACACTTTGATCACTCCTGTTTCAAAACGCATTTTATAGCCATTTTTCTTTCAATCACCCCACACAGCTGCAGCAGAGACTCTCTTCCTTGCTATTCTTATTTCTCTTCATTCATATTGAGTAAGAAATTTTACACATGTCAAAACTGAGATTCTTCTTAATTACATCTACTGTAGAAAATTTAATTTTACTTGCCTCTTTTGAATAACTACATTTTTCAAAGACTATGAAGTATATATAAAATACATACTTCAACAAGACTATGAAGTATATATACAATATATGTCAAGAGTTTATGATTCTCCAAAGGCAGAGAGGCTGAAATTATTAAATGAAATAGAGAAAATAAAAATTGAACACAACTAACATTTTCGTCAGAGAGCGTTCCAATACATCTTCTGAATCATTAAAGTATTTCAAAATGAAGAAAAGAGGAAAAATGGAATATACACACATGCACACAAACACACATACCTGCAAAATCTCAAAAACACCAACCAAAAAAACAAACTGAAAAAAAAAAAACCCACAAAAACAACAAAAAGCCCTACTAAAATACCTGGTGAATAAAGAAAGGATAATGATAACTTCTGTCTGGACAGAGAATCACAGAATATTCTGAGTTGGAAGGGGCCAACAAAGGTCATTGAGTCCAGCTCTGAAGTGAGTGGCCCATACATGTATTGAACCAACAACTGTGGCATTATTAACACCATACTCCAATAAACTTATTTAGAGGAATTAAAAAATGTTTTTAAGAAAGTTTTAAAAGCTTTCCCCAAAGACCACAGACAGAAATATTTTGGAGTTAGTGACCCCAATACAAAATGAATGAATACAAAATATTCTTTGAATAATGTGATAGCACAATATGGTGACAGGGTATTTTTGAAGCCTGTGATTAAAAAGTGAAAATAAGCTGCTTCTGTGACTGCTGGTTGCAGCTATGTATATGTGTCTATGGTTTGAAAGAACAGAAGTAATTCTCCTGCCATGGAAACATTTTTGAAGGCTAAAGGTTAGTATCAGGTAAGGTACCTCCTAGAGGTCTCTCATCAGTCAGTTCTTCTTGCTTTTCTCATTATGAAATGCAACATCCCAAAAGTTCCCAAAACCACAGACTTCACAAACTTCCCAGTAGAAACCAGAGAATTGTAAAACAGTCTCTTTGGGAGCAGAAGAAACTTTAGATGTTTCTTTTTTGTTCAGGAAAATGTCAGGCTGGGAAGATTCTTAATTTTTTTGCCAATTATTGAAATAGCCTTTATCATTTAGTTTATAAAATTATTTCACTTATAAAATTTCATTAAAACCCCTACAGTTTTACTTTAAAAACTTAACCAAATTGGATTCAGTCAGTAAGAGAGAAATCCAGCAATAAGGGAGGGATTGTCCCACTCTGCACTAGTGCAGCCTTGCCTTGAATATTGTGTGCAGTTTTTGGCCCTGAGATACAAGAAAAATATCAAACAATTAGAGAATATGTGAAGGAGAGCCATGACGATGGTGAAGGGCCTGGATGGGAAGCCATATGAGGAGTAGTTGAGGTCACTTAGTCTGTTACGCCTGAAGAAGTGAAGACTGAACGGAGACCTCAGTGCCATCTACAGCTTCCTCATGAGGGGAAGAGGAGGAGGGAGAGACATCTCTTCTCTGTGATGGCCAGTGACAGGACCTGAGGGAATAGCCTGAAGCTGTGTCAGGGCAGGTTTAGGTTGGATATCAAGAAAAGGTTTTTCACCCATAGGGTGGTTGGGCATTGGAACAGGCTCCCCATAGAAGTGGTCCCAGCACCAGCCTGACACAGTTCAAGCACTGTTTGGACAACACTCTGGGGGACATGGTGTGACTCTTGAAGATGATGCTGTGCAGGGCCAGGAGTTGGACTCGATCAAACTTGTAGGTCCCTTCCTAATCTGCATATTCTGTGATTTAGTGGACCCAGGTCCTGCATCACAGCATGAGATTAGTGCTCATCCTCAAAGCTTCAAGTGACATAAGATTGTGTGGCCCCTTCCTCCATTAGGGCATGATGAGCTCTAAGAATGATCCTCTCAGCACCTCTTCAGAGAAGACATACAGATCTCTAGATTATCTCTAAAGTTACATTTGTTCTGTTTCTGAGTGATTTTTTTTTTTTAGGATACCAAGTGCTATCTATTTTTGCACAGCTCCTTCTTCCCCTTTCTGTCTCTGGTAGTATCTTCCAAAGCTGCTATATCCCTTCGTATTTAGCCCACACTGATTTTAATTCCTCTGCCATGTTCGAGGTCAGCATGTTCACTTAAATGGAACAGTCACCTGTCCTTACCACTAAGAGACACCCTGTTATAAAAGATCTTAAAGTCCAAAGAGCAGCATACCAAAAAGGTTAACAGCAAATGAAATGGTGCATTTCAGTGTTTCTTAGGAACTCCATTAAAATTTAGTACCCATTATTGGTCTTTTTAAGATCTTAGCTTCCATTGAATCATCTGATTTTGTCCTTGTAGTTTCATTAATAATTCAAAAACTTTTGTTTCAAACACCTCATATCAGCATCTTTGTCAGCGTCATGCTAATAGCTCCAACTTCACCTGTGTATAAAAGGAAGGAGATCAGCACAGAGAGAGAATGAAACCTGAATTCCAGGCTTGCAGTAGCAATCAATCAGAAGAAATGTATTTTACACTGAGTGATAATAGCAAAAAAGAAAGTTTTTTAAACTTAATATTTTACTGTATGATAAATAGAATCACATGGTTTTACTGCAGGGAATATCCATAGAAAGATAAGCTATAAAATATGAACTACAGATTATATCATAGAGGCATCTCATAGTGGCTCATTGCCTACTAGTCAGCATAATATTGCCAAACACTTTCATTCCAATTATGAGAAATGGAGAGGAGACTTGAAAATAAGTTCCTACATACTCCTTGATATTTATAAAATTCCTCTATACATTGTATCTCTGCAGAAATGCCATCTTGGCACCACAAATAATTTCTGAATAGATTCGCTTAAATACTGAACATGGCATGGCTGAATGCATTATGATAACAGCTGAGCAAAAACAGATTTCTGACCCCACATTATTTTGACCCTTGTCAATGGCCTAGAAGAAATGAGGTCACAGTCAATAACTTAAAAGACAACAAAGATTCGGTAATTGGTTAAATAATGCGCACTACAAATCTTTGCCACAAGAAGATACACTTCACTTCTTGTCCTAGTAAACTAGGACAAGAAAAATATTCCTTTCTAAACAAAACAATGTAAGCTATGCATACAGAAAGACTGTTTTAAGAATAACTATACCAGAAAGCAAATACTCTAAAAGACTAAGTAGATTATTAAATAAGAATTTGCAATAGTCTCCAATTGCATAACTACAACAGGTAATTAATGAACTAGGAAAGGGGAGTAAAGAGGTGCCTGTTACAGAGATCCAAACCTTGAGAAGGGTCCTAAAACACTCAAGTGATTTTAAAACAGAAACAAAGCCATAGAATATGCTGGTTTGGAAGAGATGCATCAGGATCCCAGACTCCAGCACTTGGCACTCCACAAGACACCCCAAGAGTCATACCAGGAGCCTGAGAACATTGTCCAAACACCTGTTGAACTCAGGCACACATGGTGCTGTAATGACTTCCCTGGGGAGGCTGTTCCAGAGATCAGACATCCCACGGGCAAAAAACCACTTGCTGAAATCTAACTTAAACCTCCTCTAACTCAGATTCACGCTGTTTCCTTGAGTCCTGTAATTGGTCATGAGAGTGAAGAGACCAGTGCCTGCCCCTCCTCTTCCCCTCATGCAGATGTTGAAGACTGCAATGAAGTCTTCCCCCAGTCTCACCTTCTCCAAACTGAACAGACCAAGAAACCTCAACTCTCCCTTGCCCAGCTGGTGACGCTGTGCCTGATGGCCCTCCTCAGGACATGCTTGGCCCTCCATTTCCCATTGCATTCCATCCACCATTGACCAAGACCCCCCGGGTCCCTTTCCACAGTGCTGATCTCCATCCTTACATTCCTTATACACACAACCAGGGCTGACTTGGCCCAGGCACAGTATCTGGCACTTGCCCTTATAAAACTTTGTACAGTTGGTGATTGCCCATCTCTCTTAATTGTCTTGCTCTGTCTGCAGGGCCGCTCTGCCCTCAAAAGAATCAACAACTCCCACCAATCCAGTGCTGTCAGCAGACTTAGCATTGCTTTGAGCCTCACAGGCAGGTGGGTAATGAACCTGCTAAAGAGAGCTGGGCTGGGCGAGAGCCCTGCAGAGCCCAGCTAGTGACAGATCACTGGTCTGATGTCACCCCATTCACTGTAACCCTTCTTGTCTAACCCATGAGACAGTGGCACACGCAACACTTAACACAGTTATCCAGCAAAGCTTTTGGTACTGTCTCTCACAGGTTCTTTCTGGACATTTTATCCAGAAGAAACCTGTGAGAGACAGCATCAAAAGCTTCACAGAAGTCCAAGAAAAATCTATCTGCTGGCTTTCCTAGATCAACTAGATGAGTTACCCTGTTAGAAAAGGAAACCAGGCTCTGTTGTCATTATATTGCAAAGGTTCCGTACTGTTATCTCCTTATTGCAAGAGTTTCCTACCGCCTTGATGTTTCCCACAGGCAGCTCCTCTAAGCACCAACTCTTCCTTCTTCTTGCAGCAGCCAACTGACTCCAGTTTCTCTCTCAACCAACAAACCCACTCTTTTATAGCATTCTTCTCATTGGCTACAGCTGTGGCCTGTTAAAGTCAGGCCTGTTCCTAATGTCTAGTAATTGGCTCAGCTGCAACTCCTTAGGGGTGAGATTACTTTCTACACTACCTTTAATTTCTTTTATTCTATCCCCCTACAAGGTTTGACAAGCAGGACTTTACCCTAATGAACCCATGCTGGTTGTGACCTGGCCTTAAAATAATAATTCCATGTGTAGTTTAAAAAAACATATACAAGCTCTCACAAAAATCCTTCAAGTTTTTAACTTGAGGCAACTTGAAAGAGTAATTTGGCCATAGCCTTTAAGTATTTGCATAGCTGTACTTAAATCTTAGGTGTGCTTGTACGCCTTTGTAGTGATTTTCATTCTAGTAAAGGAGAAAGTTGTGTCACTATTCACTAGACAGTTTGCTGGATGTGTTAACTTTATTTAATTATTTTAATGCTCTGGCATTTAAATGACAGGATGAAGGTTTTGAAAAGGACATTGAGAATGGCCTGCCATGTGTAGAGGCCTGAACTAACTGCTGGCCATCCCAAAGGAGTACACTGTTAGTACCAGCATAGCAACCGGATTTGAAGATGTGGAACCTCTTTTCCATACTGGAGAAGGAGAGGAGGAAAATTGCAGCTTGGATGAGGATCACGGTTGCCCGCTTTTGTGATTGTGACAGGAGCTGCTTCAGAGAAACAAACCAAAGCACGATGACACCCAGAGTTCCAAAGGCAGAAAAGAATTTTTAGTGTGCAACAGTTCTGTGGGTCCTGACTCAGGAAGAGATCCGTTGCCATTTGGCCTGAAGAGGACGTAGACAAAAACCTGAGTAACTGGAACATGATGAAGACTTAAAATTTGTATTTGAGGCAAGAGAACTATCAAATTTGGAGATCATGAAGAAAACCTAGCTCATCCCAAGTCTAACTTAACAAAAAAAAAAGCTAACTTTTAAACTATTATAATTCAAAATTACATTTTTAATGGAGAATGTTGTCAATATTTGTATTTAAACATCTCACTGTAGCTTTCAGGACATAATGTGTAATTTTTAAATGTTTGGGATAATTTTCAATCTCTTCCATATTGACTGAAGTAGTTCTTAAGCAAATGTTTGCATATGCAATTAGAAAACTGTATGCCTGAATATGTGCAGCAATTATATTTGCAGCACTGTACATTTTTGGACATTTATGCCTTTGAGATTAGTTGCCTCAAATATTTACACTTATTATTTCATTTTAAAATGTTATCAGAGACACTTCAGTTATACTAGAAATCTATGCTATGTTATTAGTTCATACACATATACTATGACCTTTCCTTTTTTACCCATCTGCTTTTACTTCATTTTACTCTGAAGACAGGGTAATTAAAAATTTCATAATATTTCATTTTATAACAGATTTTTTGCAAGTGTATGGGATGATGAGGAAAATCTTCATTGCTTTGAGTGACATATCTTTTATGTCTGATTCAAAAAGCACTCTAATCACATGTTCAAAAAATAATCTGAATTCCAGGAATGTTTTAACTTCAAGATGTGCACAACTGTCTTCCATGTCAGGACTAACAATTATGTTAATGGAAAAGTATATTGATATATAACTTGGACAACATTTGTGAGTTTCTCAATCTAACCAAAGAATGTCTTTTATTTTCTAAAGTTCTATGGAATTCTTCTGTGTTTCTCAATGAATAATTGCAACTTTGAAACATAGTTTTGGAAGAATAGGCTTGGGTATATTGTTAAGTACGACCTTTTTGGAGTTTTTCAAATTTGTGTATCTAATGAACTGAAAGGTTACTTTGATGAAGTAATGATTTCTGGTCTGATCCCATATTCATTAAAAATAAAATATGAGAGTTCTTCATGCTGAACTGTTTTTTGTTTTACTGGCTGAAGTACCTTCGGTTGTTGAGCAGGGCTCATGGGGCATATTTTCTGTTTGCACTTTGACCACTCAAGCTTCAAACACAACTGCTAAAATTTATAACAGATCCCAAATCAATGACAAAGTTACCCTTTCCATGAACCCTAATTGGACTCACAAATATTTTTAAAGTTTTATTTTTAATATGCCATTTATTGACTCAACCAGTTATTAGCTTTTCTCTTGTAATAGGAGAGTGGTTCTAAAATCTGTATTTTGATGGTGTGATTCTTTGCCAAATATGGCTGTAACTGAGAATTTTCTAAGACAAAACTCAGCATTGCTTAGGTGGTGACTCAATATGATTGAAATATTAAAGGAACACAAGGTCAATGTCTCTTCACTTTTATAAGTGCTTTGATGAAAAACTCAGACAAATATATGTGTGGATGTATTTGTGCTTTCAAAGCAAATGAATTGAACAGAGTGAAAAAAGAAAATTTTCTTCCCAAGGAAAAGAAGGCTATCTGTACATCTGCAGTTTGAGATGAAAGGTAGCACAAGGACAATAGTGCTTTCATTGGTGGTGCTCTTCTCCCATTATAGCTTGGCTCCACAATGCTTCATTTATCAGGAGTGTATTATGGGAGACAGTTAAAAAATATCCAAGTGATAGATATTCTTTTCCTGTTGTATTTAGAATAAATGGCCTTACTGTAATACTGGAAGAGTAGAAGAATTTAGTTCAGAACTTCTGGGAAAATGAACTTAAGGAGCCCTTAAAGCATTCATCAATTTCTAAGCCTTTGCAGTATTTTTGTTAAAAGACTAAGCCCATTTCAAAAATCATTGTCCATGTTTTTCTAACATTTTTGTGGTATGAGTGACAAATGCACATTTTCCTCACTGCTGGTCCATTTTTCAGATCTTTGTGTATATCACAAATCTCATTTCTGGAATAGGAAATCTATAGTTTTATCTGCTGAACACAAGTATTTACAGACTGAGTCTCATTAATTATACATCATGAAAAAAGTTTAGTTTTACAAATTACTTGTGATAGCTTTATAATGATTTCTGCTGCATTTTCAAGCATGTTTTCTCAGTTAAACCATACCAACTAAGATACATGTACCAACACAGCAGTGTAGGAATGTTCTGGGGAGAAATCAGCTGTAATATTTAACAGTATGAACCTTTGTGAGGATATATATCTCTCTGCCCCTTCAAATTTTACTGTGTATCTCATTTGAAAGTGAAATCATGAGAGAGAGACTGACATTAAAGGTACACACTGTAGTGCAGGGAGCTGAGGGTGCCCTGCTAAGGCTGGTTCCACAACAGCAGGCTCAGGCTGAAGGGTGCCAACAAGGCTTGGCCTGTCAGCCACAAGGCTTGACTTCAGACATAAGCAAAGGGCAGCTCAGACCAGACAGCAAAAGTAGTCTGTTTTCCTTCAGATCACCCATCAGTCCCTTGGGGATGAGTCCATAGAAAAGAATGGATAAGACTCTAAAGACAGGGATTCTCTATGCACATTTCTCAATGTCCCTTTCTGAAAGCCAGCCCACCATACCTCCTGGACTGGAGAGTTACTGAAATTTCTATCTTAATGCAATTCTCTGGGCCTAGTTTCAATGCAGAGCAAGGACCAGCTCATTTACTGTGTTCCTGAAGAACCTATGCACTTTGCTACGCTGCCAAAAAGACTTAAGCTTCTTTACTGAGCAGACAACCAAAGCACTGGGAACTATGAGTCAAAATGCACAGCAGCTGCAGGGATCTGAACATGGTACGAGTAGGTCTCTGCTGGACAGAGATTGGACATTGTGGGACAAAATATCAGGGAAGGAGGCAGGCTGAAGACAACAGGAACACTAAAGAAGCCGATGGCCAAGGCAGCAGAAAAATCTGAGAAAATTTTTAGCAGGACTTAAAGGCAGAGTTTGTAGGGAGAGTGTTGTCAGGGGAAAAGCATGGAGATGTTAGAATTCAGCAGCATGAGGGGCAAAGAGTTCCTTCTCCATTAAGAAACCATCCTTGGCCAGAGGCAGCTGAGGTTCGAGATCCCTGGCAGTGCTGGTAAGGTTCAAGATCCCTGGAAATGCTGGTGATTGATCACCTCAGGACCCAGTGAGATGCAGCAGCTCAGCCTAGATTTATATTTATGACATATCAGCTCATCTGACTTGCTTTTATTGAAGCAGAGAGCACGTGACTGAATAGTTATGCCAGCAGGTCCACAAGTCAGTGGCCCCAGTAAATAGTGCAGATAAACAGCTGGGAACAAGGCAGGGCTGGCAGTGTCTTCACTTGGCTCTGCTGCAGGAAGGTCAGGATGCGTGACCACAGCCCCAGTATGGTGGTCAGCCACTCTGGTAAAAATTACCGTCGGAGATGCTTTGTTATTTTGGTACCCATGTGCTAAATTGTGAGAAAGCAGCACAGCAGGTTGTTTTCCTTTACTTGATTCTTGGGAAAGAAGGGGACTCTTCATCATTTTCTGTGATTACACTGTTCAAAAATAAGCTTCACTTCTCTTTATTAAGAAGATCCATCATAAATTATTGAAAACTTCCTGTAGTTTTTCTGAAAAAGCCTGAAGTTTGCTGAATGTCCATCATCATCATCACCTGCTAGAAGCTTTCACCTCCCTTTCAATGCAAGTTTGTCCTCTCCGGTTAATCTTCTCCATGGTGGGGAAGGTGATGACCTCTCCACGTGAATGTTGTGCTCCCTCTGTCACACTCAAGGCTCTGCATTGCTACTGTGGAGGGACACAGGACAATTTTTCCTCTGCTCAGCTTTCTGGGTGTGTCACGATTTTGCTCAGTGACCACACTTACCACTTCCCTACCACTTTGGCTTCCCTTTTCTTTTGGTGTGTGTGCATTTCCCCCTGCAGCCTCAACTTGTTCTGTTCACATCCCGTTCAGGATTATGTGGTGCTGAAACTGCAATGGCTCAGAGAGTCACTCGGCAGCTGGAATTGCAGCAGAGCTGAGCGCTACAGGGGGAGGACAGAGGGCTTAGGCAAGGCATGATGCTGAGCTCTGGAGCTGGGAGACTTCCTGGCAGCCTTACAGGCCACCAGGGCAGCTCTGGGACTTCTGTCTCCGTTTTGATTCTGGCTGATCAGTTTCTCCCAGTCAAGTAATCTCTGATGGCTTTCTGCAGTCATCAGAGAAAAAAAAAATGAAAAAATGAGGGTTTTTTTTTCATTTGGAAAAAGAAGAAAAAAAAAGACAAAAGGAGGTAGATTGAGGCATATTTTCACCAAATTACATAATTCCCCAAAGAAGGCTCTAGGAAATTGTTATCTATAATGATGAAAAATAGGAACAGAAAGACTTGTGGTGAGCTGACTGTGAACTCTTTGTTGGTTAGAGTGGTACCCTACAGATTTCAGATTGAGAGGAACTTTACCCTCCCAGAGAGAAACAAGGGGAGTTCCAAAGAAGCTTTTATTTTTTTGCTACTTTCTGCAAGTTATATGTGATGATACTCAGAAGGAACTGGTTGGTGGCCAAATAAAGATTCAGATATATAAAGCTAATGTAGTATGGTTCAGATATATAAAGATTCCGAAAAATAAACTATCATTCTCATCTCCCATGGCTTTATTGAAGGTAAAAAACCTTCAATATGTGAAAAAGTTTGATTTTCAAACTTTTATGACTTGTAGTTTTGATCATAGCACTGTAATACTTCTTTATGTGGGTTTGTTTTAATAATGTCTGAAGCAGGCACACTGAAATTGTGGCTCTTCTGTAGGAATGAGGCTGTTTCTCCCTTTTATTACGAAACTTCTCTTGGTTCCAGATTTATGAATCAGTGTTGTTTTCTTGTGTCAGATTTACTTGCAGTCAGGCTACTTGTCTGAACTTCTTTTTCTATCAATGGAAGGTAATACAATTTGCTCAAGTATGAGTCATCTCGTCCTTCAGCAGATTTCTAAGGCAGGTCAGGTGAATCATTTTCCTTGGTACCTACTTCTCCCTGCTGACAATAAAGGGAATCTAACAGAGCAGCTCTGATATATCCCATACATGTTGTAAGTGTCTAAAGCTACCTGAGATTAAACCCACTTCCAGTGTTTGTGGAAAATGTACACAATCTACCAACATCAATTGGCTTCTGGGTGAAATGGAAGCAATGGGTACCGAACCTTCCAGCAGAGGTCTGTCCTTCAGCGAGGGAGTCCACGTAATCACGTTGCCTACACTCGTGACTTTTGTCTCTTCAACAGGCTTGTTGTGTACCAACCAATGCCCTAATGCAGAAAGGCTTCCTGCTGTGTTTCAGGGGAGATAAAAAAGAGTATTTAGTCTGATGAATTTCATCAAGTGTATGGCACTTTTCCAGCAAAATCTCTCATGCCTATTTTATTTAGTTGGAAAATCCTGGCCTGTTTTGTTTGATGTATTTGCCAACATTTGCCTACTGTAGGAGCAGTAGCAGTAACATGTGACTTAGATGTCCACATCTTTGAATAGCTGAACTTGAGGCACCTGCATGGTATGTAATCAATGCAAAGAATTATGCTGTGGGCTTAATTAACAGTAACAGACCATTCAGTAATGTTAGTGCACACACACAAGGTCAAAAAGAGTAATTAATCTGACCTACAGTTTCCTCTATCATTTATTATTAAACATTTGAGAATATAGAAAAATTCATAATTGTCTAATAAGATATAGCCCCTTAAAATGAAAATATGGACTACATTAACTGAAGACCAAAACTGTAGGACTTGGACCATTCCTCTTTGAATCTTAATAAGAATTGGCTCCTAAAGAAAATGTGAACTAACTCTCAAAAGAGCTAGATATTTTCTAAGAGTCACATTCTTAAGTGTTCCAAGCAATCAAGACATTCTGTTACCAACTCCATTCACTGTTACCATTTTGCAGTCAGAATTGTTACATTTTTCCCAGGTTATAATTCATAATACTTTTCATAGATTTGTTCTGCACTTAGACATTCCTTAAGAAAATAAGAATATATTCAGTGGCTTGCAACCTAAATGTAATCATGAGAGAATTTGGAAGATGGTCTTCAATGGTATCTCTCAGGTTGGAAGTGCTCTAACATCCTGCTCAGAGTTAATAGTGAATTCAGCATTTAGACCAGGTTGCTCAGGGCTTTGTTGGGTCAGCTGTCTAAAGCCTCCATGACAAAAATGCCACAACTTCCTGGGCAGCCTGTCCCAGTGCTTTGCTGTCCTCAGAGTGATTCCAGGACAATTTGTTCCAGTTGGAACCTCTCCTCTTTTAGTCTGGGACTCCTGTTTCTCATTCATCTACCATGTCCCAACATAAGAGGAATTTACATTCTTGTTATTTCCCTGTGGATATGGGCAGACTGCTGTAAGGTGTTCCCAAAGCCATCTTGTCTGTGGGTTAACAACCTGTTTCTTACAGCTTCTGCTCAGAGGGCAGGTGTGCCAGCCCTGACCATTCTGCTGGCCTTCACTCAACTCACTCCAGTTTACCAATGTCTTGAACTGGAAACCAAAACTAAGAGTATTCAAAATTTGATCTAACGAATGTCAGATAAAAGTGAGTAATCATTTTCCTTTGCCAATTGGCTGCAATTTTGTTTATAAAGCCCAGTTTATCAGGACAGTGGTGACACATGCTTAGACACAAACATACATTGATGTAGCACCAGACTATTTTGCTGCACCTCAAGGATTTGCAGGTAAACACTAGTTTTGAGCCAAAAATACCATCTTTGCCTAGACAATCTTGGATTTTTTTTTCTGAAAACATATGTCAAACCTACCTGGTTATCTGACTTCAGCCCCAATAAATCACATGGTCTCACAACAAGCAAATTTAGTGTATAGCACACTAGCCAAGTTTATGTTTCCTATGCAAGTATAAAATGAAGTTGATGCCTCCACTTTTTCTGTGGCTAAAGGCCTATACTGAAGAAAAACTCTCAGAAACAAAAAAAACCCCAAACGTTTTCCAAAGGTTTGAACCTTATTGATGGAAATGGGCTACAAGACTGTTTAAAAGTAGAAACCCAGAAAATACTGGATGGGCTCCAATTACCCTAACCGGTGACCTGGCTCCTGATAAGCCACAGGTGTACTAATTACCAAAGCAGAGGAATGACCTTGCCCTTAATGGGTTGCAGCTGTAAGTAATTAAAATAAAGGTGATAAAAAGGTGGAATGGATGGTAAAGGAAAACAATGAGGAAGAGGGCCTTGATGAGGTAGGTAAGCCTCTTCTCTTCACCCCTCTTCTCTCCCCTCAAGTATGATGAGATATTTGAAAATGGAAGGTAAAACCCTTGCCTCTCTTCCCCTCAAGTATGACGAGACATTTGAAAAGTGAAGGTAAGACCCTTGCCCCTCTTCTCTCTTCCCCTCAAGTTCAAGTTGCCATTTGGAAAAGGGAGGTAAGACCCTTGCCCTTCTCTTCTCTTCCCCTCAAGTACAAATCACTGTTTGGTAATGGAAGGTAAGACCCTTGCCTCTCTCCTCTCCTCCCCTCAAGTATAACAAGCTGTTTAGAACTGGAAAGAACTGGAACTCTTCTCTCCTTGAGTACAAATTGCCATTTGGAAATGGCAGGTAAGAACCTTCCTCTCCTCCTCTCCTCTCCTCCTCTCCTCTCCTGTCTTCTCATATTGTAAATTCTGCCTCTCTCCTCTCCTGTATGCAGAGACTCCTCCCCTCCTTCTCTCTATTCCAGGGCCTTTTGGAAATGGGAGGTAAATGCCTCTCCTTGCTGACATTTTGGAATGGAAGGTAAAACTTGCTCTGCTTTTCTCTGGATTGGAAGTTAAGAAACTTGGACTTTGTAGGTTTTTGCTTTTGTTGCCAAACTTACACAAGAAAACTTCAGCTCTCACCATATAAGAGCACCCATGTCTAAATTGCAATTTCTTGTAAAACCTGCAGCTTGGGGAGCTTTGGCTTAATGCAATTCTTACATTAATTTATGTGACTGGGAATCAAAACCCAATAGGCATATCTCTACCACATGCAGGCAGTGGGGTTTTGAACAGTCTTTTCCCATCTTTGTAGTACCTTTTCAGAGCAAGAGGTAGATTTTCTCTTGAAGCAACAGGTAGGAATTCATAGTCAGTCACAGCTCTTAAAGTTCAAATATTTTCTGCAGTTCTGCAACTTATACCCCCCTTGAACCATCTAGATAAATTTCACTAAGCTGTTAAATCAGGGGAGACATATCTCGTTTCTTCCCCTATTTTCAGATTTTGTTGTAACTTGATTTGAATTTCATAAATGTCAGAACATTAAGTAGCAGTACTGTTTATTTCTATCTTGAACAAGGAACTCTAGGTTTCTATCTGCTTGATTTTGTGAAAATGGGCTTATTTACCTTTTCTGTGTCATACATTTAAATTTATATCACATGCAGGGAATGTGTTTGCTGGCATTTGCAAGAATTAGAAGCACTTTCCAAAATAACACATCTTTTTTAGATTCAACCTGAAAACCAATATTTGGGATAGAAGTTTTTGGCTATTTGAAGCACAAGTAGCTATAGAATCTTTGGGATTTTCACATTCTAACTTGATGCTCTGATTTCTTGCAAGAGCATCTGTCTAAATCTGTGGTGTCTACGCTAATTTATGCACCATTTGACTAAATAAATCCCATCAATGAACCAGAGGAAAATCTTTATATCTTTTTGCTCCAGTGCAATTGTCTTTTTGGTTTTTGTTTTTTTTTTTATTCTTTCAAAGAACTCTCATAGGCATTGCATTTGCCATTATTCAAATAAACATTGCTACAGGTAAGATGATACACAAACGTCCAGTGTGTGCTAGGCTATGCCCCAGAGCAGTCATAGTTTGAAAACAAGCTGCAACAGGTGGGTGCCAAACAAGGAGAGAAGTTGTTGCAGTGTGAGCTCATTCCCTGTTTTACTTCCCAGTCCCTTCCCAGGTGTGGCAATACCTCTCTCCCTTCCCCCTCGCCCGCTTGCTGAGTGAGTTCTGTCAATCAGTCTTAGCATTCCAGCAAGGCCTCGTGTGGTTGGTCAGGTTCAGAGGATGCCCTTCAGGCCTGGGGTCATTGGCCTGTCTATGTTTCCCTTGTTCCTGAGATCCTGCCCCTCCCACCTGGTTGGTGCTCACCTGTCCCTGGGCTTAAATTGAGCCAGGACCATGTGCTTGGGATTTTGTTGGAGCTGTTGCCAAGATTCAGGTGTCTGTGACCACAGAATAAAACTCTGGATATTGACCCTCTGGCAGAATCCGTCTCCTTTTCCTCTTCACCCTAGCCTGAAGCCTTTCCACCAAAGGTAAACTGAGGTTCTACAAGCCTGGACTTGTTTCAGTGCCCAGCTGCAACCTCCAGCCAGCCAAAAGTGTCTCTGAGGTGAAACACCACAGTTGCCACCCTTGACTCAGCAGCAAGGGTCAGACAAGCCCAGGCACAATCTACCTGCTAATATTGGGATCATATTCCAATATTTTGGCGCCCAAGCGTGGGGCTGCGTAGCCTATAGGCAAGAGCAAAAAAGGAACAGAACTCATGGCAGAGCCTGTTTTTTGAGCTTTTACTCCACCAAGGAGCAGAGATACTTACCGGAATGGAAGCTGTTGCTGGCCAGGTCCAGGCAGGCTGGTCTCCTCACCAGAATAGGACGCCCCTGGGCCAGGGAAGGCTCTCCTATTGTCCCCTGGAAAATCAGCTCACCAGAAAGGAGCTTTGCTTTCCAAAGGCACCGAACAGTCCATGAAACTTCTTGTGGGTTAGTCCCAAAGTCTCTGCTGAGAGCAATGCAGTCAGAGCTCTTTCAGCTGCATGCTCAGCTGCCGAAGTTGTTCCTAGGTATTGAGATTCTTTCTTGGGGCTGCAGAGTCGCTCTGCCCATGATGCCCAGAGATGCTGCAACTTTTAATTACAAGAAAAGAGGGATTGTGGAGGGATAGAATGCAAGAGAATAGTGCAGAATGTAGTCTCCCACCTGAGGAGTTGCAGCTGTACTAATCACCAAAGATTAGGAACAGGCCTGCCTTTAATAGGCCACAGCTGTGTCCAATAAGGATGAGTGCTACAATAGAGTGGGTTAGCTGGGTGAGGGGAGAGTTGGAGTCTGTTGTTTGTGCTGTGAAGAGTTGGGGTTTGTTGGCTGTACTTTGAAGAAGAAGGAATCAGTGCTGCAAGGAGCTGTCCATGAGACATTACCAAGAAGATATGGGAGCTTGTGCAATATGATGACAACATGTGTGTATTTGAATTAAAAATGCTTATTGCTCTAGTGACAAGTAGATTCATTTTACCCTGGAATTCCTGGCACTGTTATAAAAGTATCCAAGTTATCAGCAGATCTCCTTCTGAGAGAAAATAGCACCTTTTCAGGCTCCTTTAGTGTAACATTTTTGAACTCATTATGTTCAGTAGGATTCTGATGAACATGTGTTTTTAACATGATGTTCAATATCTGTCAAAGATAATATATATGCAGACTACATGCCTCTGTAAAAAGAGAGGGATTTATAATTTTTTTTCATCCTTTTATGACCTGAGGTTGTCCATGATTACAGTAAGGTTTAGCTTCTCTCCTTTTCCTCTGCTGAAATTGAAAATATAATATGCATCCCCTAGAAAACCTCGCAGAACAGGGCAGAGATGTAACAATGAAAGTCTACATAGAGAATTCCCTCTGTTATGACTTTGAAATTAGAGTAAACTCATCATGATATTAAGTAAACAGAATTCTGAAGCATGTTTTGGGTTGGTTTTTTTTAATGATGGCATAAAAGAGCAAATCAACATCTCAGAGGGTGAAACTCATGGATGCTTGGGTTCATTTTTTGTTTCTTAAAGGAATAGAGCTTTTACTAAACACTGTGGTGTCTCTTTATACAAGATTGTTTTCTGAATGCTTTTTTTTATTCTAAGAAGTATGGATATATTGAGTTCTAATTTGGTGCTTTAAAGGAGAAGATTTTAAGTATTTAAAAAAAAGTGAAAAACAGCTTCAACCTCAAAATGAAGCATAAGAACAGCAGAGGCAGTAATGATGAGTTGCAATGGAATGCAACTTGTTAGCATTTCCTCTGTTCCTGTCACTGATTACCACAGAGATCAGTGCCTGCCCCTCCTTTTCCCCTCAGGAGGAAGTTGCAGACTGCAATGAGATCTTCAGTCAGTCTCCTCTTCTCCAGGCTGAACAGACCAAAGGATGGTAAAAAAAAGGTTTTGACATAAAGTACACAGAAATGTCTAATTTATTTTTTTTAATCTATACAAAGTAAGGAGTGCAGAATTAGGGAGCTTTTAATCTTACTGTTTAAACATTTTTCCTATCTGTTAATGTCGTTATAGATTGTAAATTCTTCTGTTTGGAAATATTTCAATAATTCCTTGTCAATATTGTTTGAAGTTTTGGGGATATTTTTTTAAGTTATAGAATATAGGAGTTTGTTGCACATTTTTAATGTACATACACAGGAAAGTGTTCATAAGCTGTTAATATTATCAGAAAACCTGCACAGAGATTTAGGTAATTAAAGAAACCACATTTAAGCTCATAGTGACTCAGGTGAGGAGAAGATAATCACCCTGAGAACTGATTCTGTTTTCCTTTGTGTGTAATAGAAATAACCTGTTGGCTATATATCTATTAAAGCAGCTCTCTACTCCTTTCAATTTAGCTATATCATAGAACCAAATTAATGTGTTTCTGTACTTCCCCTCTGCCCTGTTCTTTGTAGAGTGAAATTAAAACCTCATATTTGATAAAAGGCAGGAATCTGTTTTTATGCTTGTTGTTTTATCTCAACTGAAGAAGTACTTGTCAAGATTGTTTTCTCCTGCCTCTTTCCTGTAAGTTAGGCTTCCAAAAAAAATAACATGAGAAGTAGTTCAGAAAAATAAGTTGCTGTAGTGTAGCTGGAGAAGCAGCTATTAGGATGTTGTGTGTTCACTGATTTTTTTGTCTTGCAATCTTATTGAATGCATTCCTGAACCCTTTGTTTTCTGGGCAGTGCCATCTTTTGCATAACACACCATCAGTATGCCCTATTAATACATCATTTGCATGACAGATTCAAAGGCATGCTGAAACAACTGCTCATCAGAGCAGCAGCACATTGATGGTTTATCACTGTAGCATATCAACAAAATGACAGAAACTAATAATTTTAGATTTAAAAACAAAATCTACAGGGGTATTATGTAGGAGTGGATTCAATTCAGGCATCATAATGAAGGTGTAACATATAAATCTTCAGCCATTGTCCCTTATTTAACAGAATTTGAATTCTTGCAGTGTCACATTATTGTCTCCTAGATGCCTCGTCCCCCCCAGCCTGAACCCTGAGGCTCTGTGGACAAGTGAGGTGTTCACTCGTCAGAACAACTCTCTGATCTGTGTCTTGGCATAAGACAATGGTTAAACTGTTCCCAAGAGTCCAATTTCACTCTCTTCTCCATTCTGGCTAATAGAGGCATAAGAATATGTCCCATAATATACTGGTAATGTTCTTCTGAGACATTCTGTTAGAGAGTATGCCCTGAAATATGATGCAGTCAGAGAGAACTGTGGCATTTGTTACCATTAGTTACAAGGTCAAAGTCAATGGCACACAAAGCATGAAAAGAAGATTAGATACACAGAGAATACTTTGCTTAGGAATTGTCTACTAAATATGCTATTGCTGTTGGAAAGCTTTGCTAAAGAGGAGGATCAAATAAGTTGAAAAAATTCTGCAAGAAGAAAGTCTTCTAAGGAAACTCACAAGAAACGAAGTAGTAAATTCTCTGCATTTGGTCTCAATCTTAGGAACTTGATAACTCTGCTTCTTCTCTACAGAAGGCATTGAAGAGTTCTCTGAGTATGTCTTAGATCTCATTGAAGAGTGTAATCTTTCTTCATTGTATGATCCCATTAGTACAATATCTTTGACTAATATGAAACAATTCCACTATGTGCATGGAGTTGGACATGTACAACTAACCAGTTGATTCATACTAACTGCAAACATCATAAAAATTAATCTTACTGAAGATCTGCTTATTAATTTAAGTATCTATCCAGTGTTATCTGTTAGCAGATGAAGATAACTATAACTAAAGATTTTAGCAAACGAATCACAAGATTTTTGTATATATATAATGAACACAAACCTATAAACTTAGGCACATATAGGACACATGATTCATATAATATTCAACTCAAAAGTATTTAGTACTCAAGAATGGAATCATATCGCATTAGTTAACTAGCTCAGAGAACAATACTTTCTGCATGACTTATGCAGCCCATTTAGGAACAAGTATGAAGCCTATATATCTTCAAAGGAGTGTGCAAACCTTGGCTAACTAATCCATTTATGCTAATCCATTTATTTAAAGCACTTGAATCTAAATGACCTTTATGAATCAGGCAGAACCATTTTATGTTTTCACAGATTGCTTTCTACAGAGCCTTCCTCTATGGGTCATTTTCTTCTTTTTTTTTTTAACCCACTGAACAAGACAAAACTGTCTGGAACTATCACTGTGTTAATCATAGTGCAAGCTCTGAAACTTAAGACTAAAAGAGAGAAACCATACAATTCCACCTGCTCTCCTGATCTGGATTTTTCTGTGAACCACAACCCTTTCTTTAAATTCTAAGAAATCCTGATCATTTTACCTGGTAGAAAGGACACAATCATCAATAGAGGAGCTATGAAGTCTTTCTTCTCAAAGGGTACCTACATCAGTATGTCTGTAGATGTGCGACAGAATTTTTGGGGTTTGGACTGGGTTTTTTTTGGATAGGCATTGTGCTCTGTCTGCTACAGTTTTTTACTGAACAATTTCAATCAGCATTTCATTCAAAACCGAAGACCTTTCATAATCTTTAGCTCTGCAGATTTATCATTACAAAGATATTTGTCCTTTTGTTTAGCATCTATGACTTATTCTTCCATTTGCTCCCACAGTTTGGAGTTATTTGACTTAATTGTAACTTTTCTCTTCTTACTTTTTTGATACTTTTTCTTTTCAAGTGTATCAAAAAAACTCTGTCATGTTATTACTATTTTAACATATAGTTTCACTGACACATTTGATACATAACAAAACACTTATTTAAGATACTTCACACTGATAATATATAAGAATTTAAACTACTGGGGTTTTTTTGCCCTGTATGTACTACTTTATACTGGGGAAATCCTGCTGAAGAAAATAATTATTTGAAATAACTAAAATTACTTAATGCAATCCCTAGTAAAAAAAAAAAAAAAAGTATATTTTCTAGTCCCATCTTTTCTAGCTATTCAACAGCAGGATTCCCAGACCAATTTTGGAGTTTGTTAGTGGAAGTGATTTTTCTCAGATTCAGATAATTCTGAATGGTTTAAGTCTTGGCATATATGGAGAGTTTGTATTTTTGCCTTTTTCTGCTCTGCCCAATACATAGGGATATGTCCCAGGGGTTTGGTTATAAGTCTTTCACTCTTTTTTGGCTGTCTGTTGCTTTAGCTCTTCTGGTTTGACTGAGTGGTTAAGGCTTTCACTGTTATCCAGAATAAACAAACCAAACCAACCAAACAAAAAAACCAAAACCCAAACCAGAACCAAAAAAACCAAAATCCACAATCCTGATTTCTTTGGCTTTTAAAATATTTAATAAAATCATTATTGCCCTACTGTCTTTTCCATGTCTAGTTGTGCTGGATAGATTATCTAAATTAAAAACAACACTGAAAGAAATAAATTTTCCATTGATGTAGGCACTTAAAGACCTTTAATTAGTGTTAAACTAATTGTACACAGGATTATGAGCCTTCTGACTACAAGGAAAAAGAACCAATGTACCCTAATATTTATATGATAATGAACAGTAATATGTAATACATTTTTATTACCAATTGCTATATTTACTTAGTTTGCTCCCTTTATCTGCCATGACTTAGATTTGGATAACTTACTAAAGTTTCACAGAATCATGGAACAGTTTGGATTGAAAGGGACCTTAAAATTCATTAGTTCCAACTCTCCTGACATGGGCAGGGACATCTTCTACTAGACTAGACTGCTAAAAGCTGCACCCAGCCTGACCTTGAATGCTTCCAATCATGGACAATCCACAGTTTCTCTGGGTAAATTTTTAAGTGTCTCAAAACCCTTACTATATAAATTTCTTCATTCTAAATTACCCTCTTTTACCTTGAAACAATTGCCACTCACCCTGTCACTACAGGCCCTGTTAAAAAGTCTTTTCTTCATCTTGCTTATACTCTCCCTTCACCTACTGAAAGCTGCAGTAAGGTTTATTCTGAGCCTTCTCTTCTCTAGACTGCACAATTCTTGGCCTGTTTTCATAGGAGAAGGGATCCAGCCCTCTGATCTTCATGGCTATTTCTTATTGGTCTTCTAAGGACAAATTATTTTCCACATACCTAAACACTAACATTGAGATAGGTCAGCACATTTTCTAGCTTTTTCAGCTCACTCTATTGTTATCCATGCAGGTTCAGTATCAATTTTAAAACATTTCCTGCCTCACCAGATCTTGTTTGCCCTTGAATTCTCTTTGCTTAACAAGCTGTTCTTTCTTCATATTCTGGTTGAGTTCTAAGTGCTCAAGATGCCAGTCTGCTGATCGTGCCAAAATTGAAGCTGAATCAGCCAGTGAAATTGCTTTGACATCTACAATGCTGGAAACATGACACTTTTCAAAGCCAAACTAAAGGCATTTCAAGATTATTTTTAGTTCCACGAATTTCAATTATTAAATTAATTTAGATGTACGCAATGTTTTGTTTGGGGCTGTTATCTCAAGATGTCTCTCCAATTTTAGGCTCCCCACCAGGAGAAAGGAAGAATGTAGTGAAATGAGCCCAGTGGAGGGCCACAAAGCTGGTCAGAGAGCTGAAATGTGGCATATAAGGAACCAGAGAGACAAGGACCTGTTTAGCCAGGAGAAAAGATAACTCTGGGAGATGTTATCAAGGACAGCAACTACTTCAGCCATGGGCACAAACAGGGTCAGACCAGACTCTTTTCAAAGTGCAAAGTGATAGGAAAAAGGGCCATGGACAGAAGCTGACACATGTGAAATTCCAATTATATATATTAGCAAGTATTTATTTATTTGTTTGCTTGTTTATTTTATCTTTAGAGTAGTAAAATATTGGAACAGGAACCTATACAGTTTTTTTCTCCAACTCCTGGGAAGTTTAGAGCTTAGCTGGACAGAACTCTGAGAAACTTGATTAGATTATACTTGCCTTAACCAAACCATTCTTTTGATGATGATGACAACTTCTGGAAGCCCCTTTTGACCTGAATCGTTCTGTGATTCTGATACATACATTTTGCATTCTCAGACACCTAAGATTTTTAATAATTGTGTTATTTACTACCATGGTTTCTACTGTAGTGTGGATTGTTATTTACGTGTTCCCCTCTTGAATCAGCTAGATATACACAACAGTATAAGATCAGAAGATTTTTTTTTCATTTGGCTTTGTGTGTGTAACATCCACAAAACAAGTGAAAAAAACACAAACTACTTAAATTAATTGTACAGAAAGAGAAAACAAAGTACATTTACAGAATTGATGAGAGCAACTTTGTATCACTTTTTCAGTAACAAAGATTGTAAAAAAACTGAGGATTGATATCCCCAACCTATGCTTCTGTAAGAACATCTGAATCCTAAACTGAATTTCTGGGAAACTCAGATCCTCAGCTTTGGGCTGAAGTCAGCTAACAAGGGCTCCTGAAGCTGGTATGGCTGAGGTCACACAGGTCCCAGATATATGCCCAGCCCAGGCTCCTTCTCAGTGCTGCAGAACAGAAGGATATGTCATTAATTTCCTGGCTATTTCTAAAACTGTAGCTTTTGGTAGAGGGAAGACTGTTGTATGCAGTTTATACAAAGTGGGAAGGTTTGCCACAGTAAGTTTACAGAGAATTAGAATTTTCCTATTTGCTTTTTATTCATCTTTGTATTTAATTTTTTGGAATTTATGTCGCCCTACAGCAAATTACTTAAAATAAAACCCTAACTTACTGTTTTGGTATCTTTAAGCTCACTTTCTATTGATAATGCTATTAGGGAGAGAAGGACAGGATAGAATAAGTATTTCTGTTTGGGATTTTTTTATTAGTTGTTATTAGTAAAGTCAACAGTTGCTTCTATATGCTTCCATCATAATTACAGCAATTGACTCCTAGACTGAATAAAAGAAAGAAAATTTAGTAGCTGACATTGGTTACCTTTCTAGAGACCAAATTATTTGTGTTATGTTATATTTGCTGTTTACAATTCATCATGCTCAGAGATATGGCAGAATTATAACTGCTATACATTACATGCTGATTTTATACTTAGGAATGCCATAAAAAGAAATGTACTATCTTCCAGTTTCCATTTTCTGCTTTTAATTCCAACATTTGGAAAATTATGTTCTTAATCAGCTTCAGTGCTAAGTGTTTTCCAGAGATTTACTCCAGATATATTTAATAGCATGACAAGATATATCTCCAAGTAACATTTGTTGCCAAAAATTGAATTCTGAAATAAAATTATCCATTATATTTCAGTGCCCTGTGTGGCACTGCAGTATGCAGAAAGAAATATGGAAGACAAGAGAACATAAAGAAGGAATGCCTCCTTTAATGGGATTACAAAATCAAACCAGACTGTTACACAGATTTAGTGGTGGTTACAAGGCTTTCCTAAAGTGGAGTGTTGAAGAAAACCAATAATTCCATATGGAGAGTTACATTTTTACATAGGGGGAGAATGTGAAAATTTTAAAACCTGTGTTCAGTCAAGGTAGACTAAGTTAAACTGAATACTTTGAAATCAAAATAATACCTCAGTTTTCTTCATGGCACCAAACCTCACATCTGTTTCTCTGCTATGAACCTACATCCAAAAATATCCTGCTTCCCAAAACTGGCAGAGGCGGCCATGCATAAGGGGATTGCATTTCACAGCTGCAGTGATAGCAGTTGAAATGTTTTGGTACTTTAGGTATGGTTGCACAGAGCATGGGCTCTGCAAGGGGGAGTGGCTGTGACACTGCTTCCCTTGACAGGCTAATTCCATGTGAAGGGAAGTCTGCTCCCCCTGCTCCAGTTTGGTAGCGCTTCCCAGACACACCAACCTCTCCCATATCTCTTGAAGGACTTCAGATGTGTCACCACAAAAGAGGTATCATTAAAATGCTTAGATTTAAAAAGCATTTAAAATTGTTAAAAGAAATTCCTTATTGCATTCATAAGTAATGAAGCCATGTCCAGTCATGGAATTTGAATCTAGTTGGTATAAAGCCATTTTATACACTTGATTACATTAGGAGTGTTACCTGTGTTATGAACCATACATCCATAGTCTTCAACAGCTGGACTGAGTACATATTAAAACCAAGCAGCATTTGTCTTCTATAAGAAATGAATTGTAAGAGTGATTTCCATTTAAGCAGAGTTAAATAAAACACTATTGAGGAGGAATATGAAATTGTTCTGTGAGCGGGAAAATGACAAGCTACAATACCACATTTTAAAAATTAATCCATTTTTACTCACAGAACAGGAAAACACATGATATTCATTGAATTTCTTTAGATGGCTTTAGGGCTTCAACTGCTTGCATTGAAGACGACACTTAAGAATCTCTCTCCTGCAAAGTTATTCCTTCTCTCCACTTCCTTTATTTTTCATTTATTCAGAAACATGGAAACTTTTTCATAGCTAAAATGGAACATCAAGGATCCCATTTATATTGCATTAAAATATTTGTAACCTTCCATTTCTACATTTTGCTTACCCAGCTTTATTTGGGAACAACAAGAATTCTTTTCTGGATGGAATAAATAAGTTGGAAGTGTTCTTCACCAACTATATTATTTATTAATTCCTAAAGTAGCTGAAATATGTTAAGGAAAAACTCTAAACACATGGAAAAAGTGACTTTAAGGTATTTCTGTCAAATTTTTGTTTGATATAGCATGATACATATTTTTGTGGGTTCTGTCTCCCACATTAATGTATTTGAGGTTTCAGCAAGGTGTAAAACTTCTTTGTGGCTTGTGATGTTAGAAGGATATTGCTTTTAAATAGATCTGAATTAATATGAATTAATGACTGCTTCAAGGTGTTTATTGTTATGTTTGGCTATGGAGACCCCATGACTTCTGGTCATATATACTTCAAAAAAAATATGCTGCTTAACAAAATAAGTTAAAAACATGCCTATTTTTTTATTAAAGTCTAGGAAGAATTGAGTAACAGAGTAAATTTGAGTCAGCATACAAAGTTGTTCTTGGATAATTCTTTTTCCTACTCTTTTGATTTGTTTGTTGCTTTGGTGATTATTTTGTATTGTTTTGTATAGACTGTATAGGTCCATATCATAATAATAATTAAAATTAAAATATTTTAAATTTAATTCAGTAATTTTAATTTTTGTGATCAAAATGTTGCTGTCTTTTAAATTTTATTCCAATTTATATTGATGATTTTATTTTATTTACAATAAATGTTGAAATTTAATGTTTGAAACTAAAAATAAAATGAACAAGTATTTTTTAAAAAACTAAAAATTTATAGTCCTATTAAAGCACATTTCAAGGGGAAAGCCTAGGGTTTTACAATTTGGTTAATTCCAATAGAAAAATGGTGAATATGAAAGCTTCTAACCAGTTCTAGTATTATTATTTCTAGTAATTTAGATTTGGGGAAAAAAAAGATCCATGAAACATTAAACATATTCTTCCCAATATACTAGAAAATTGTAAGGAAATTCTTGATGGAATCTAATATTTCCTCCATTTTAAAGTTTCATGCTGAACTCAGCAACCAGTAGTATAGATATTTTCACTCTATTTCTATAGAATTGGTTTATGCTGCTATATCAATTCCTGTATTGATTAAAAATCAAGAAATCCTTAAAAATACTTGTTTTTCCTTAAACAAGTATTGATTTAATGTTTGATAGTAGAGCAAATACTCACTAAAATATTCCAGCAGTCTTCAACTCTATTAACAATTTTAAGATACAAAATATGTTTGAAAACAATATCAAGAAGGCCTTATTCTTTAATAGAGAGGAACTTTTAAATGACCCCATCTTAGCTAAACAGGAATAGCCTGCATGTGAAAGGTAATATTATCTTGAGCCGTCATTTTTGGTAACTAGACCATAATGTTTGTTCCTACGTGATACTTTTGATTTTGGAAAGGTCTCTCCATGATATTTGACTTTCTCTGCCATGATCCAGAGATTTATTCACATGTGTATTTTGAGAATTGTTTGTTTATTTCATGGAAGTGGTTCTTGCTTCATGAACTTGTCCAGAGGCAGACAAGTCTCCTTTTACCAATAAAAGTGTAACCTTGGATATTTCACACATATTGAAAGTAGAATGAATTAATTTCTCAGACATCATTAAAGTTTTCACACCATCATCCATTCAAAACAGAGTAGAAATGTGGATAATGTGAATCATAGCAATTGGAAGCGTTTTTCATACTGAAAGAACATACACTGAAAAACACAATTTAAATCAAGGTAGAAAGACAAATACTTTAGATATTTTATAAAAAAAAATATTACCTACTGGGGGAGAAATGAGAATCCTTTTCCTGATCAAAAAATTATATTGTTGAACTGCATTGTGCCAATATTTATTCATTTTGAGATTATATAAAAAACTGGAAAAAACCCACACTCATTCTAATTAAAGAAAACCTCAGGTTGTTTTGGTTTATGTTTTTTTTTTTCTGTATTATTATTTACTTGCTTTCATGTGATAGCATGTATTTTGTTCTAATTTGTTCTATTTTTTTATAAATTTGTCTTGATTTTTGATATAAAAATATTTACAGTATTCTAGTCACAGTGGAAAGATATTTTAATAAAGAAAAAAAGTACACATTTGAGCTAAAAGAGCTAGAGGTTTTAATTCTACTTAAAAAAAAAAAACCTATAAAGCACTTTATGGCACTTAGATGGAACGATGCATTTGAATATATTAAAGTTTCTGGTTCTTCATCTATTCAGTAGCAGGCATATTGGCTTGCTGATATCCTAATGCTGCATTAGATTTTAATATGGCAGCCTCTGCATGGTAACGAACTTTTATTATTAAATTTTAGTCTATTAAATTTAAAAAAGAGTTCCTAATGCCAACATAATTGTTTTGGAAAGAAAGTACCAAATGACTGTGAAGTTCTGGATATAAATTTAAGACATTTTCCATAATGTTCTCATGTTTCAGATAGTTCTCAAGCTCATTAATTTTTTTTTCCCCCAAACCTAAAATCAAATGGGTTGTGCAGAAAGGGGCACTTTGATGATATAATTTAGATATGTAAAATCTGATCATTTTCTTTCTCACTAGTTCATTTCCACTTACGGCTCAGTAAAAGTAGAACTGCTTATGAAATATTCATTGTACAATGAACAATACTATTTTTGGTGATGTTTAAGCAAAATTTATAGAGTAAGAAAGGGAAATAACAATTTCACAATGCAGCCAGGTGGCTTTATCCTTTCCAAGGGAGTATAAATGTGTCTGGATTGAGGACCCCCAAATGATAAAAGAACCCCAGATTTCTAGTTTCGTAATATAGATAGCATATGTTGTAATTTTACTTTTTAAAAAAATGCTTTTAATAGGGGTATTTAATGAGAAATCACTGAGACATTAGGAGCCATTGGGACAGTGTAACAGGGATTTTGTTTTTAACTAGACTGTTTCCTGCTGCAAATCCAATTGAAGTTTTATCTATAGAAAAAAATAGCAAGAAAGCCATACAAGCTGTCTCATGTATAATTAACAGTCATACACATTAAAAATTATGATTTTCACACTGGTAGATGAGAATTACAAATTTCTCATAATTTCAATTAAGGTTTTCTGGAAAGTCTTGAAAATGCTTTCTGTCTGCTCATTATCTGATAATGATGGCATCCAGATAATGTCATTATCATTAATTTAATCAGTGTTGCGGATTGTGAGCTTTGAGTTCTATCAGGGCTGCCCTGCCTTGAGTTATTACCCAGGGTTGTTTTGTGCTCTTGAAATTAGTCTTCATTCTATTGCATTTCAAGTGGGTTTTTTACATTGCTTTCCTTGGTGAAATCCCGGACTTCTTGTTGCATTGGAAATCATCCCTCCTGTGGTTGTTTGCTGACCAGATTTCATCTGCTTCTTTGTCTCTTAATCATTAAAAAAAAAACTAATAGAGAAAGATTCATAAGGATTTTTCAGCAACCTGTAACTTTCCTGCTTAATGTAATCTCTTGGCCTTATGAATTTTTTAAATTCTCAAGATCTGTTACATGTTTGTTTTCATATATGGCAGTCTTCAATTCCATGTAAAAGGAGCTCAGCTGAAAATATTATTTTCTAATGAAAGGAAAATTGCTAAGTTAATCTAGCAGTAGCATTCTTTAATGAAAGCATATTGTATTTTATTTTACATTCCATTTACACTTGTGCTTTTAACTGTTCTATTTGGAATCTTTTCTAAATTTTGGATATGAATAATGTTAAACTAATGTGCCTTTAGTTTCATGTATTACTTTTTCCACTTTAAAAATCTGGTACAACATCCTTCTCACAGTCCTTGGTCACAGATTTATATAAAATACACTAACTTTTATATTTTTATTTGTTCCTTCTGAACACAAATTGCTGTTTGATTCTCTTTCTTTGAACTATACCCAGATTATCTCCAATCCAAATATCTTTAATCCTTTATTTTCCTTTACTTTCATTGTGGTCCTATGTGTTCTTTTCTCCTTTTTGTGTTTATGTCTCAAACACTTTTTACTTGCTTTGATAGTTTTTCCTTATTCAGTGTCACATTTATTTTTCTTTTGGTGAGGGAGGCTTCTAAATATGTCTGCGTTGCTAGTCAGCTTTTCTTATTGTTCTGCATCTTTTTTAGGGTTTTTGATCTCTGAAAATGATTTAATCACTCTTTTCTGGAACAATTTTTTCATTCAGAGCCTTTTCATATAATATTGTTATCTTCTTTTAAGTAAAAATACATAAAACTTTAAATCCCAGCATTTCCCAATTTCTTCTAAAATTGAATCTTTCATGATCTAATAGCAGTTCACTACATTCCTGTAATTGTGAAATTTTTTGCTTATTGCCTGGTTTTCAAAATGTTCAGTCAACTTCACTGTTATTTCTTCCTTCTCTGAATTAAACTTCCTTTCAAGTCAGAGAAGTCCCTATTTGAATCTCCAAATTTCATTTCATGCCCACATAGATTAAAAACCTCTATTTTTTAAAAAAAATCATTAGCATTTATTTTTCTCTGGCTGTTTCTTATTTTCAGATTCTTATTGTTAGCTGAGCACCTTCAATTAGTGCATGAATGTAATCCATAGATCCACAGATCCATAGATCTTTGCACATTGGGGGAATCTTGTGGTGCCAGAAGAAGTGTCTTTTTTTGAGCTTCTTTTGTCAGAGGAGCATGGGAAGAACAAATTACATATCAGTGTGATGCTTTACGCCGTCTGGAATGCATGCAAAGCATTCTGATGAACTTACCTAGCTGGATCAAATAATTCTCCCTGCCAGCCTTAGAGGGAATTTGCTATGCAAAACAGGCAATGCCCTGGCTACTCTCTATAGAGCTGTCAGTCTTCACCACTTCTGAGACAGAACATTGCACCTGGTGAAATAAAATATGAGTTCTACAGAGAACTCTTGACTGGGTTAATCAATTCTTTTGTTAATATGTGTGATTCATTGTCTCAATGTTTTAGTCTAGATATTTTATTCCTCCTACATTCATACATAAATTATCATTTATCACGTAAAAACACAAAAGAAAGAAGCTGTGAAATAAAATTTACATTGGTGACATGTAGAAGCTATTCAAATATTAAAAGGTATTTATTAATTAGAAAATCATTGGCCACTTGCTATAGGCAAAAGTTGTCAATACTTAAAATTGAGATATCAAACTAAATATTGCTCAGTTCAACTCTACAGTACTACTTTTTATATCTCAGATTTGCTCCTTGGTTTCAGATTCCATGTTTTATTTAGTTTTCTTTTAATTTTAAAATCTGAACAAATTATTTCTCTTCAAAGACAGATGGCTAACATTAATGGCTAACATTAAAATATATTTCAAACAAATCCATTTCTCCTAAATGCTGTAGGATGCTGACCTTCATGTGGTACTCTTATTTCTCTGTTTTAATTGGACAGTGAAATCACACCGTGGATAAGCCCTTTCATGTAGCATTATGAATTTGAACCCCATATCTTGCATGACTGTGTGGAACAATATTGTTGCAATACAGAAGAATTATTTTATTTTTCACTTTTAGTCAAGGAAAAGGATTATTTCCATACTTCTAGGACATTTAGCTATCCTCAGTGATTAAAATAATTAGTTAGATGAGCCACATCAGGGCTCAAAAGTGACACCTGTGAGACGGAATAATAAAGTCATTTGAAAAAAAAAACCCAGAAACTTTATAATTACTGGGAATTTTGGCTGAAAAAATGTTGCAATGCCATACAGTATAAAGTTCAGAAGTAAAGGATCTGTTTTTCAATTGTTTTTTGATAATTCTTTCACATACCTCTTCCACTATCCTAGACTTAATTTTAAGAGTTTCTCTTTTCTTCCCTTTCTTTCAGCCTTTCCTTTTTTCTTCTCCTTCTCATGTTTTTCCCATATGTTGAGTAACTTCTGCTTTCATGTTATTCCAGCTACTTTTCTCTATTTCCTTTCTCTCTAAGAACAGGTACATCGTGTTAAAAATTTGCCTACTTTGCCTGTTTTGGTCTTCTTCAACTCCATTCTATTCCTCTTTATGCTGCCCTTTCTGCTTCTCTCTTCCTTGAAAAAGCATACATTGGAACAAACGCTGATCAAATTGTTATTTATATAGCTATATTTGAACTGTGACCCCTCTCTATTTTAATTTCTTAAATAAAACCCATGTTACACATTTTTAAAGTCCCATGCACAACATTGATGAATATGTGATTGCATTGTCAGAGAATTTTAAAGCAAAGGAAGTAGGTGTTCATGCATTACTTCCTAATTATGCTTGAAACTAGAAAATAAGTAAAAAAACAACAGCATTAGTTTTATAATTTTATTAAGATGATGACTCCAGGAGATCTATTTGCAGGACAGCAGAGAGACACCAAAAAAGCAAAAAGCCTCTTTTGTATAAGCAAAGGAGATAAGCAGAACAGTGAAAGCATTCTTTGATACAGAAGAGTAAGGGACATTATTTTTGATGTATTGATAATTCAAACAAATTTTAATTTGAAAACATAATGAAAAAATTTACAACCATAGCTGTACAACAGAAGAAACCCCAACTTTTCACTTGTAGTACTAATTTTCCAGTTATATCAGTAACAGAACTGCCTTAAGCTGCCCTCCTCCTACAAGTTCCAACCATTTTTCTTGTCCCATAATCTATTGTGTCCCCATCTACTAACCTCTGGGCTGTGCAGGAAGAATGAATGAAGTGTTGGAAGCAATAAAGGAGCCTCTTGAATTCTCCAAAAAGAGATTTATGAAATAAAAGTAATTTTTGAAGAGATGATAGAACAAAAAAAGGGCATTCCTTCCTTTTATGTACAAACTCCTACCTGGAGCTGTAGAAAGCCTTGAGGCAGGACTTAGAAGTGATAAAATATGACTTCTTATTGCATCACAACATGTGTTTAATTTTGCCAAGAAAAGCTGCTGAAAACAGAGTAAATTAAGTAACATTCTTTTCTACAGATTTGCCTTTAATTCTAGTCGCTGCACAGGAAAATTTCAACAAATCATTTGCTATGAGAATTACCATTTGTCTAACTCAATAGACAAATTTTAATCTAGAGGAGCCATGAAGGCTTGTAGAGGAAGTATATCTAAACTTAGGAATCAGAAAACTTTTAAGCTACTTGCTGAAATAATCTTCTTGAACTTAACCTATTTTTCTGAAAAAAAAAATTACATCACTCACACCTGAGTATGTATTTGAATGTACTTCAGAATGTCTGGAAGAAAACCTAGCTATTAATAAATACCTGTCCTTCCTCCTCTTTTTCTGATTCATAATTTATCAAATTGGGCTGCAAAACTAGACATAGTAATTTAGTATATTAGTAAAGAGAACCTCTCTTAAGGTTACCTATTTACTGCAGTTTATTCACCATCCACACTTCAGACAACAAACACTGAACAATAACATTAAAAAAAACCTTTTCCACAGACTTAATAAGATTTTAAGTGGTTTTCAAGTCAATGTTCCTGTGTTCTATTCTTGTGACCACTTCTTCCTCTCATCTTGTCCTAAACTCGTCTACTCCTCTGATAACAAAAGCTCCTCTGCCTGATCTCACATGAGATACAAGCTGAATGCAAATCTAAGGTGGAAATTCAGTGTAACTCATCTAGGAGGAAGGAGAATAAATTATTACAAATGTACATAATGTGTGATTTTGCACAGTGTATGTAATTAATTTTGTAATTAAATAGTTGGGTTTTTCTGGTTTTAGTTTTGAGAGAAAAAATTCTGCCGTATGTTATTTACACAGACTTTGATGCTTTTGATCTGATCTGAAAAATGCTCTAAAACCTAACAGGTTAAATTGTCAGGTGCAGGTTACTGTAATTCAGCTAGCAAACACAGAGTGATTCTTCCACCTCCCACTCCAAGTAGCAGAGATTGAGGTCAAAGACCTCAATTTCTTCATTGAGACTTTTTTGTCACCATTTAAACATTGTATTTTAACCTTTGAGTTTAAAGCATGGATGAAAAATTGCAACCATGACCCTTCCTTATTTGGGAGGGAGAACAAAAGATTTTTGTTGAACTAAGGTTTTATAATTTGTGCAAATATACCAGAGAGAAAGAAATGTTGACAAACAATAACTGAGGTGAAATCTAAAGCCACATCCTAATTAGAGCTTTGCAAATCTTGAAAACTGGCCCAAAAGATCTGGAAGAGAGTTGGTTACTTCAGACAGGCAGAAAGTTCTTTTAATACTGGGCTTCTGCATAGATCTTCCAAATTCCTGATTTTCAGCCTGTTGAAGGAATATGAAAATGAAGAAAAAATGAATTAAATTGTAAGGCATTTGGAAGGGAAGTGTCTTTCAAGGGAATGATGGTGATGATACTAGTAGAGGTTTGAATATTCTACAGATTAGAGAAAGAGTTTTACTCATATGGTGTGAAACATCTGTAATATATGCGTGCAGAAAACCTAAATGCAACTTCTGCCTGAGATGATATATACCTATAATACAGATAATTATTGAGGGTCTCACAGGGGATGTCAGCACACTTAAAGGAAGGCTGCTATTCAGAGGGACCTAGGTAAGCTGGAGAGACAAGGAGCATAAATTGAGAAAAAAGGTGTTCAGAGTGGATCTAAAGAAAATTTTATCTCTGAGAATTACTTAGCAGTCTGCCCAGAGATGCTGTGCAATCTCCACCCTTGAAGGTCTTCAAGACCCAGCTGCACAAAGTCCTCAGCCACCGCAGGTCTGACCTCAGAAGTGACCCTGCTGTGGGCGGGAGGTTGGACTGGAGACCTGAACTCACCTGTGACATGAACTGTCTTTTGAATGTAATTTAAAGTTGAGAAATTATAAGACGTCTAGGGTACAAGAGTAAAAATGAGCAGACTTACACTTATCCCCTTATTTCTAAGAAATTTCCAATATGAACTTTTTGACTGACATCTGCTCCTCTCTTCCCTGATATTTAAATGGAATTGAAAAAACATTTGTTCTCCTCTCAGGTTTTATCTAAGTAAAGGTTCAATTAAAAGCTTCTAAATATAATAAGAAAGCTCCAAAACTCAGAAAAATTAATAAATTTTAAAAATGTTTTGAGGCTGGAACCCTGTACCTTGATTTTCCCTTTACATGGTTTGAGCCTTGTCAGCTATTCATTTTAGGTCTTAGAAACTAAACTGAGACAAGATTTTAACTTGACAAAATTAAAAGTATTGTCTCACCAAATATTGAAGCCACAGAGTGTCTCCATTTTCTTATGATAAAAAAATAATTATCTTGTGTGCATACCATTAAAGTTGAGATAGATCTAAGAGCTATTCTAAGACTGAACCAAGTATTCCATCTAAGAGATATTTGCCCGCTGTAACATCCCTGTATTAAACATAAACTAGGCAAAAGTCTTACTTGAGTGAATTAAGAACTTCAGATTTCTTAACAGAGTTACATAACTTCTCAGGTGAGTTTACTTTTGTGTGACATGAATTCTGATACTAATTAAATACACAGAATTATAAAAGATATTGAATGGTCATTAGTTGCTGGAAAATTAGCAGACAAAACTTCTACACAACTAGAGAACAAATGTATTTGAGGCTGGGAAAGTTCTAAGATAAAGAGTTTAAGAATTCACAAGCACCTTTAATATTTATTTGGATAACAGATAGTTGCTTCTCTTAGAATACACATGAAGTTTAGAAAGCTAAAGGTAAATTAATTTCACTATTGATGAGAAAATCCCCTAAAAATGCAAGCCAATTCTAAAGCAAATAAAAACCCAAAAAACAAAACAAAACAAAACAAAACAAAACAAAACAAAAAACCCCAAACCAAAACAGAAAAACAAAAAAAAAAAAACAAAAAACCAAAACAAACAAAAAAAACTTGTTAGTGTTAGCGTACTTGTCAGGACTTGGAGGATACTGGAAGAACCAAAGCAAGACTTCAGTCCAATGAAGTCTTCTTGAGATAAGATTGAGGGTAATACAGTTAAAACATCATCTTTTCACTGCATCATATAATACTTTGTTTTTATTGGCACAAAAAAATTAGTTAAAAAGTAACTCAGAACTAGAAATTGAGTGATATAGTTTTTGAGGATAATGAATTTTTTTTATTCTGTGTACTTAACAGTTTATTGAAGAGCTGTGGTAGGCAGGAACAAAGGCCATACATGGGTGAGATTGAAAATCTGATGCAAAGCACACCTAAACTGTGTTGTCTTCAAAAAGCTCCTGTATAATCACAGTTCCACAAGTCTTGTTCAACTGATCATATTTCCAGAATCTGATGACTCCTGTTTTTTCAGATTTTCTGCAAAGATGCATATTCATTCCAAACTCCCATTGGTTGCCTGATTCAGCCTCCAAGACTGAGCAGAATTATAGTAGAAACAGGCAATCCCCCAGCCAGGCAATAATGTGCATTGACTCCAATGATTTCAGAAAGCTGAACAATTGCTTTTTAAAGCTATATCATATTACATTACACTAATACTATACTAAATCACATACTAAAGAGATACTATACTAAAGAATACTAAAGAAAAACCCGTGACTGTCTCCAGACAGTCACGACACATGTGGATCCAATTGGTCAAGGAATCAAAACAAGCTTCAACAGTGTCCAATTAACAAGTCACTTTGGGTAAACAATCTCCATTACACATTCCACATGTGCCAGACAACAGGAGCAGTGAATAGAGATAGGAATTGTTTTCTCTTCTTCTCTGAGCTTCCTCTGCCTTCCCCAAGAAAAATCCTCGGGAAAGTTGTGTCTGCTACTCTCTGTGAAGAGAGCTGTGGCCTCACAGAATACAGCTGAAATTGCCCTAACATTCTCCCTCTTCTGTGTTTTGGAGGGACTTTTCTCCCACTTTGCAATTCCGGAATGGAGAGACACAATCAAAATCTTAGATTTAACCTACATAAAATATACCTTTCACCTTGACTTTCTATGGGCCTATTATTGTTGTGTTTTTCTACCAATATACTTTTAAGATGTTTTCTTACAGGGTCCTCTTTAATGTTTACCAGTCACAAGAACTCAGTTAAGTGCTCTAACCAGTATGATATCACTGCTCAAGTAGCAGGCACAATCCCCCTGATGGCCTTCTCCCAAAGATCAGTGCAGGTGACAGCAGGGTTAAAATTAGTGCCACTTCATGTTTGACACGGTGACCTGCTAATTGGGGAGGCTGCAGATTGAAAAGCATTGCTTGTTGCAACCCAGTGGTTGAAAACATGCACCTTTGCATCCTCACTTGCTTTAAAACTGTTGTTACTTTCATGGAGCAGTGAAATAGTGGAAATACAAGAATATTTGAGATGCCTAAGCTGACACAATGGCTCAAAACTTACCTCAAATCTCCCTTTTCTCTCCTGTTCTATTCACTTTCCCAATCAGATGGTTTGGCCTAATCTAACCCTGCATTAAAAAATGACTAATCCAAAGAATTCCAAAATAAAACAATTACTTTTAAACTTGCTTTCTGGTAGTTTACAGCCTAAAGAAACTGCAAGTAGGATCAGCTGATCACCATAGCTGGTGCAATCCATGCAAATGGAATATGTAGCAATGTATTTTCCAGTGGCAGCAAGAATTTGTTCCTGTTTGGAGATTGTGAAAAGTCAAAGTATTTGGTTTAGTTGGTGTGTGGGGGCTTGTTAGGCTATTACAACTTTATTTTAAATAAGCAGGCAGTTAAACAACTGAAATGTTAAGAGAGTCACCCTGCTTGTAGAAGTTTTCCAAAAATGGTAATGTTTTTGTCTTTTTTTTCCTGTCTATGTATATAATTATAGGTGGAGGTTTGATGCTTGAATCTTGTTCAGACTATGAAGCCATTGTTATGTCTCTTCTGTTTTGTACAGTTTCATAACATTTCTCTTTGCCATCAATTTTTCAGGCGACTTTCTCCTTCACTTCCCTCCATAGAAAGGTTCATCATTAGACTGGAAAGTATAGCAGATTTAGAAAATTTAGTATTCATTTTGCTCACTTCCAAAGTTAAACAAATAGAAAAGTAACATATCTGACATTTTATAATTCCAGCAAGTATTAGGATTTCAAGCAGTGAAATATGACTGCTTCAGTGCACATATAAGCAGGAATATTTTAAAACTAATGCCAGTTTTTTTACTGATGCCTTTTGTTTTGTTTTGTTTTTATGGAAATAGTGCATCTTTGGACTTAACAATTGTTGAAGATTGCAGCCAGTTTCTAAAACAGAGGAGCTAAGGAAGGATACAAATTTAGGGCTAAATTCTTGCAAAATATCAGGAAAATTTCTTTGATGGCAATGGATTACCTTTGATTTTCATAGATTAATGTGCTGATATATAAAATATATAAATATATTATATATATTATATATATATAATATGAAACTTTAATTCAAATTTCAAATGATCTTTCTTATTTTTACCATAATTTTTACCATAAGTTGCCATAGTGCATTTCATTGTAACATTAGCTTCTGCATTCTCTGCATTTATACAATGTGAATTTAAGAGAAACAATGTAAAACCCAGAACTATAGAATTTACATGAAAGGCATATGAAAAACCCTCTTTATGACATTTTAAAGCTATTAAATAAAATTCTTCACAGGTAAACTGAGATGGGTATTCTAAAAAAATTTAAATTGTTATTGAGATTTGGGAGAACCTAAATAAAATTCTTATACTTTTTATTGTTCAAACTAAGTTTTAAAAATAATTTTAAATGTAGTTCTATTTTGAATGTTTTGTAAATCTCGGATTAAATGGTATGAATTTTTACAAAAAGAAAAGAAAAAAGTACCCATACCCATATTCAGGAGAGACATATCAGTAAGAAAAAGTGCAAAAAATGTAAGATCTGAAGGCAGCTATCAAAGACAACAATGACACATGAAATATGGAAACAGCTGGAAATTAATCAATGAGAAGAAATCAAATGAAACAAAAAGATCCAGACCATACCTATGAAAATTACGGCTACAGGCAAAAAAAAAAAAAAAGGAAATTAAAGGAGGAAGAAATGCTGGCATTACATAACAACTACATAATAGGAGCTAGCATTTAACTAGCAAAAGGAGCATATGATTTTACTGTTACAGGAGAGCCATTGTGTAGTGAAAATTCAATTAATCCTGGATAGCAAAACAGTAGTTGCAGGAGTAGTAGTAGCAACACATTTTTAAAAGATATGGAATAAAGGATATATTTTTATATAAATGTTCCTTTACAATATTTAAAATATAGGACTCTACACACGGGAAATTAATACAGGCAGTTACAAAAATGTGAATGATATATAACACATATAAATAAATAATAAATAAATAAATGTGTGTTTTCTATATCTTTATATATATATACACATATATATATATATATGTATATATATACACACATATATATAACATATGTTTTTTGTCAAAGGGAACAGGCCTGCAAGTCTATCAATCCCACACAGAAAGGAATTCTAATTTATTACCATCAAGTGAGCAACCCAAGCCCAGGAAATTCAGTTATCAGGTCAAAAATAATTTCTTCATGGCTATTTGTGATGCCACAATGATTCAAATGTTCCAGTGTTTCTGAGACTGAGCTACATAATAAGGGATCACTAAATGTCCATTAAACATTCCTCTTTGGTTTAATTCTCAGCATACATCAACATTTCCCTGCAAAGCCTTTTATATACAATATAGATTAAAAAGGCATATTTGCTTGAAAGTCTATTTTGAGAGCATGTCTTAGTCTAAACTACCTTAGACAGCTCTGCTTTTATAACATAAATTCTGTATATCCTGAATTTGCAAGGCACCAAACTCTCCTGAATGGCATTTAAATTCATCTTCAAATCAGAGAACAAGTTGGTGAAGCTCTATAGAAAGTAACATTTTTAGAGAACCTTAGATAGAATTTTGATGCCAGATGAAAGGTTTCAGCACAATTTAGTACAAGTTTAATCAATTACATGAAATAGAATGATTCATATTGGTTTTGAATGAAGGAATTTTCCTTTCTAAAGTACATCAGAAGCCCAAGCAAGCAAGCAATTAAATAAACATGTTTGATATAATTGTGGACAAATAATTTGAAAATATTTTTATTTATATTTTCCTTTTTTTCTTTTAGATATTTTAAATTGAGTATTGTCAACAAAAATTAATTAATTTTGGCTTGAGTCAGGTGTGCTCTAACTCTGTATGCTCTAAGTCTGTGTTGTTATAGCCAACTGACTATAACTCTGCCTCTGTATTGAGCTCTTAGTTTGCAAAAGAATTTGAGAAAACATTTTTAAGACTAAAATCTAAGGAAGAAAATTGAAGAAATCTCTACAGGATTGTCCAAGTAAAACTGCACTTTTGCTCCTCTGCTGGTGAATATGAGACATTTTCCCTTTTTAAAGAAACCTTAGGGCTGGGCTTGAATCTCATAGTTTTCCTGTTTGCTTATTTCATGTATTTCAGGTCAGCCAAATGCCAGAGCTGCTTACAAATACTGTTTACTTTTAGATTGTTTTACCTAACCAGCATAAAATGTCATGACTCCAGGGAATAAGCCACATCATTCACCAGCTGATTTAAACAAACTGTGTATCTATAGGATGCTGAGGAAGGTCTGACAAAAAGAAAAACCTGTTTAACTTTGTTGAAGTATACTGAAGCCCAGATATACATTAAATTGCAGCGTGTTAAGAATTTATAGATTTTAATGTATCACTCTGCCTTGAGAACATGAGAGGGATGTTTGCTTAAAGGTATTTTCAAACGCACCTGCTCATCAACTGCATTGAGTTTTAGATTGGTAAAAAAGAAACTTCAGGCTTGGTATGGTATTATTAACTAATAAAATGTGAGCTAAAAATAAGACCGAGAATACAGTATGAATAAATTGGAAATATTAATGAACTAACGTAATAAGAATGCATTCATTTTTAATGTTATTTTAAGTAAAAATATGAATACTTTATGTGTTCTTTTTAAGGCTTTCTTGAGGCAGTGACTACACACTTGTGCAAATTACAATGAAAACCTGTTTTTCCTGGTCCTGTAGCAATGTATGTAACTACAATGCTCTCTAGTTGATATGGTAAATAGTACTTAAGTGTTTATCTTCACAATTTCTCTTTAAAACAGAATCTGTCAAAATAGGTAAAGTATTGTAACACTCGTTAATACATAATAAAGTGTTTATGTAATTAGGTATGCAGCAGAAGCTTTCTGAGACTGTGGAAATGTTAGTTTTGACCATCTATATGTTTTCAAGCTGTGCATTGACTCATAGTTCCTCTGGAAGCTCTGGTGGAAGAGGTAGGGCATGGTCTCACTGGAGGAGATACATGTGGAGTGCAACCTGAAGAATGACACTGTGCCCCTTGGTTTCCCCTTGTACTCCGAGGTGAAATACATTTTTCATTGAATGCAATGAGACTAACATGCTCCTGGCTCACACTTCTCTCTTGCAATGTTACACAGAGAAAGGCATGTAGGAATCCAGGCAGAAAGCCTTTATTGCTTTTAAATTTTTGAAATGGAAACCCTGGAATTTAAATGCAATGAGCAGCACTTAGGAAGGGATTTGGGTGTCAAAAAAAATTGTCTCAAGCCATTTTAGAACCATTTAAAACTACCTGGTTTATACTCAATACCCCAGTTTTAGGTTTTCTTTTTCTGTCATTTATACTAGACTCTGTAAGAATAGCTGAAAGGGTGTTAAATCTTTTGTTTAGCCACCTAACTTCAAGTTACCATTTACCTTTAACTTCCATCTAATATGTATACTATATCAGAACTTTCTTTGCTCAGGGCGAAAGTGGCTCTGTTGGTAGTTGCTTTCATGTTGATGTGGTTGATCGAGCAAAATCTATTTAGATTTCCAAGGGCTTATTAATTACACCTTTTCTGTGAGTCTCTCTTTTCTGCAGGCAGTGGTAAGTAAAAATGATGGCTTGGGTGACCAAATTCTTTCAAGAGAAAATAAAGGTTATTTTGACATCTGAAAAAAAACCCTCTTATCATTACCTTGTTTGTAAAATTCTAAAGAGAAATTATGAAGGCCATGCTGATGTTGCTACATAGACTTTAGCCTTTTTTGGAGCTTCCCAGAAGAGTAATAATTGTTTTTTATACAATGGTGGACCAACTCCAGCCAGTGGGAAACCTCCCACACACACCCATGTACTCCTCTTCAGCAGGATGGGGAGTGAATGAAAAGGGCAAAAGCAAGAAAAAATCATGGCCACAGACAAAGGTAAGTAAATAAACAAGAAAACCAACAAAACAAAAGAAAACAAAACCCCAAAGTGATCACTCACTACATCTCACTAGCAGACCAACATTCATACATTATGTCCACACAACCTGTGAGCACTGACTTTTCTAGAAAAACTCTCCCTCAGTTTTATTGCTGAACACGAACATTGCCATAGGGCAAGGAATGTCCCTTTGGTCAGCTGGAGTCAGCTATCCCGATTGTGTCCCAACTTCTTCTCCACTTTGAAATACTGTTCCAGCACTACTCAGCAGTAATTAGAACCCTGGTTTGGTCCCAAGTTTGAAACGTAGCACAAAAATGCTGGTTACAAAGAAAATTAAGTCCACCCCAGCCAAGAGCAGTACATGCTCAGCAGCCTACTGGGGGCAGACAGCATGGAGAATGAATCATAAATTAGGGTGAGATAGTCCTAAAACACCCACTCTTTTCTTGTCTTGATACTCAGAGTTTAGCTATCAAAGTTAGAAACTGTTTTGTGCTCTTGGTCTCATACTTGTCAATGATGAACCACAAAAGAAGAGATTTTACTCCTCTTCATTCCTTGATGATTCATACAAATTAGGTAGAAATAAGAACATTTTTCTCTTTTAAGTATACCTTCCTGTGCCCATTAAAAAACCAACAAAACAAACACTCATAATTTTTTGGCAAAATTAAAATAAGAATTATAGCTTTCAAAATAATGGAGAAAATATAATTTCTCCATTGCTCTGAAAATTTTAAATTAGAATTACATTCTATGCTTTTAATTAATTGTTTATTTGTTTCATGTGACCAGTATTAGTAATACTGGAAAATAAGTTATTTCTGGATTTTGGTTTTTCTAGGGCAATCTGAAAAAAATAAAAAATATAGATGGTTTCACAAGAAAAGTCACGGCTGACAAATTGAAAAATGAGAAAATGAAAAGCATTTTATTCTCCTAATGCCTTGAATTATAATATTCATAATAAAGGCTATGTCTTTATAAAGATTTTGATTTATCTGTAGCCTGAAGGCTAACTAATATTACAAATAACTAATATTTGTGATTTTATAAGTCATAAGAATATTCAAGGATAATTTTTCCATACCATTTTCTGCAAATTGAATTATGAGCATCCTTTTTCTTCTATTGGTAACTCATTGAAATAAACTTACCTATGCCCTAAAAATGCACAATTAACTGAGATATTACTGACAATTGTTGACAACAGAAGCTCTGAGTGTCGGTGAAAATAAACTACCTGCCAATATATGAAGGTCAAAAACATTGTCAGTACCATTATAAAAGCATGACTGTGACCTGATTAATCTTATGTTTGCCAGTTTGCCAGTTCCCCTGTGATAGCTGCTCAAAAGCTCTACTTGAAGAGGTGAGAGTAAAAGGGGATTAAATTAATGAGGATCATGTAATATTTGCTGAGCTGGAAATCCTTCTCAACCAAAGAAGGCATTGTATTTATTTTTTCTACTGCCTTTTCTCTATAATTCCACAGAAATAAATGCAATTACTATAGGAAAAAACATCTATCTTTTCCAGGATTGTGGGAGCAGGAGGTATATACCCATTTGCTGGATGTGCAAACTGGATTTGTACTACATTGCACTGTATTAGAAGCGACTAAAATTAATTTAACTGCACTAACCCTTTGATCATGTAGCTGGCCTTTCCTTTGTTTAAGCTCCTTGCTTTTTTGACTAGAATTTGCTTTTGTCAGCACAGCAGCAAGTGACATATGGTATTTTTGTTGTTACTTGAAATAATCTTCCATAGATCAGCTGGATTTCCCAAAAGAGCTTTGCATTCAACATTAGAGAGAGAGGAGATGAAAGAGAACCCCAAATCACTATACATTTCATGATAAAAATCCCAGTAAAGTAAGCCCCCCCCCCCCATTCAAACCGATATACTTCACATTTTTAGCAATTAAAAAAGGATGAAATCTTCTCTGTGACATATCAAAATCTTGTGAACTTTTATTTAGGAGGTGAAAGTGCAAAAACAAGCTTTGTTTCTTGCAAGTCTTGTGTTTTGGGGATTTTTACTAATGTCTGATGTATTCATGCAATTAACTTACTAGCTGCTTGCTTTGACTTTCTTTCTGATACCTAAACAAAAGGTGGTTGTACATTCTTCTGGACTATACCCTTGCTCCTATCTCACAGCATCCAAATGTTAATCTGCCAATGGAATTTTAAATTGACACAATTTAACACATCTAAAATCTGTGATTAAAAATTCCCAGACACAACAATATTGACCCTCATAATGACATATTTAAAAAAAATTAAAGGAAAAAAATAAAAACCCAATATGAACCAAAGTTACACATTGAGAATGCTGAAATGGATACTGTTATGTATTTAGCATCACAAAATGTTTCCTTTGAAGTTAATGGATGGCATAACACAGAAACTGCTCAATATTTTGTATTCAGAGACAGCAATCTGTATTGTTTTTGCCCACCAGCACAGGACATCCTTTCTTTTCTTCAAATTATTGCATATTAATGGAATACTTTTCTACTCACAGGCAACAAAAAATCAAGGCACCATTTAACCAGTCAAAGAGGCTGAATGAATGGGAAGGTTAATGCCTCAAAGTAAATTAAAGTTAGTTCACATTTTTTTAATAATTGCTTTCTGCATTAAACTTATTTTAAACAGGAATATGATTCACAGTTCCTACAGGCTAAGTTATGAGTCTGTGATGGAAGGCAGTTATGCTTCAAAGCCTACAAATTCAGATAAAAAAATTACCGTAACTTTCATAAGTATTTAAAGGTCAGTGGAGGACTGGAATGTTGCATGAAAACAAAAAAGAGCTATGGGCAAAATAACTAGAATTGATAATGACCTTTAAATCAATGAAGAATGAAAATCATAAAATACTTATCCATATGGAAGAGCAAAGATTCTCATAAAAAAACTTCAAGAAAAGGATACAAAGTAAAATAGTTCATTATTACAGGAAATGACAGACTGGTAATATGCTAAGGCAAAAGATTGCTCTTACACAAAAAAAGTCTCCAGGGAAATTTCATTTAAACATGTAATATACTGTGTGTATATTTTTGAGTGTGCATGCATGCTCTCGTCTCTAAGCTGGGCTTAATGAAGCCAAGGGCAATTTTCAATGTCCTACTATTGCATAAACCTGGAAGGATTTTATCTTATACTCCCTTTTAAAATAAAAATTAAAAATACATTGTAACAAGTGAAAAGTGTTACCTCATTAGCTTTAATTTTCTGTGCGTTCCTTTCTGTGTCTATTGTGACACTTGCCTAAAATTTCACTGTGGCATTCCTCTTTTCATATAAAATAAAGCTGGTATTTTATATTTTGGTAGGCTTTGACCAGAATATGTTCAAGAGAATATGTTCATTGGAAGACAAGAAAACTTATAATCTATGAGTTCTTAGTAATTACAAAGACTCATTCAATTAGGAAACAAAATAGTTAATTTAAGGAATAATGAGTGGGCAGAAGAATTCCTTCATCTTGAACAGCTGAATTTTCTTGTTATAAACTCTCTACTGCTTCACATAATTTAACACAAACTAAATATATCCTAGATTCTGGAATTCTGCTAATAAGAGCTAGGGTAAATCTATGTTTGAGAACAGTTCTATATGAAATGTTGCAACTGTTTCTGAGTAATAGAATAGCCCCAAGTTTGAACTGAAGCATAGGAGAACATTGCACAAAGCACAAAACAAGAATTTGCATTTAAGAAAATATACATGTCCTGAGAATTAAATTGAAATAGGATTTTTAATTTTTTTTTCATTACTTGCTAGAGAGATATACAGGAATTGTAGCAGAGTTTAACTGTGAGTATGCAGGATGTAACGTTGAAGAAAATAAGTATTAAATTACCAGGTCTTTCATTGATTCTTATGTATTTTGCTCCTCAGAAATTAAAATCAGTGTAATAAAAACATCTGCTGACCTTTCATCCTCCTCTACAGCATGCTCTGAACAGAGCACGAAGAACTCAGAAAGCTTGGTGCAATTTCATTTTTCTCTCTGGTGAACAGCAGTAGGACCCAAAGGAATGGCATGAAGCTGAGTCAGGGCAGGTTTAGGTTGCATATCATGAAAAGATTCTTCACCCAGAGGGAGGTTGAACACTGAAACAGGACTTCCAGAGAAGTGATTGCAGCATGAAGCCTGACAGAATTCCCGAAGAGTTTGGACAATGTACTCAGGCACATGGTGCAACACTTGAGGATGGTGTTGTGATGGGCCAAAGGCTGGACTTTTGTGATCCTTTTGAGTATCTTCCAGCTCAGGATATTCTATGATTCCATAATTCTAACATGCATCAATTCCTTTGTCAATTCCACTTTTCAAAACTGGGAGATTGCTGCCTCAATATCGATCATTAAACAGCATTTAGTTTTTACAATATTTTCTCTTCTCTCACTTAAGAACCAACCATGTCCCACATATTTTCCTGTCCTTAAAGCAAGCATCACTCATCTTACACTATGTATTATTGTTAAAACTTTTATTTGCTGTTTCAGTGTGGCCAAAGGCCTAGTCCAACATGACAGGTTTCCTTGATGTACAGTTGTGTTTTCTGAGTAGAATCAATTTCCCACACTATTTACTAGAATCTGTATTAGAAAATACAAATCAAGCATTTGAAGAAAAGTGAACAGATGATCTGGCACAGATTTTTTTGTCCCTAATATAGAAATTCTACTCTTTAATTAATGGCCAGACATAGGAACTAATTTGGCTGAAACTCTGTATGTAGCAGTGCAGGTGCATATTTATTAGATTTTCACATTTAATGAGTATGGTGCAACTCCATGTTTGTCCAAAGGCAGAATTATTGCAAGAAATACATAAAACAGAACATCTAATAACTTCCATTCACCCAGAAGTCTTGAAGTGGTTATCTGTCCAAATTCTAGTCGAGCATAGACCAAACAGTGGATATTTAACACGGAGGAATAAGTAAATAAAGGAACTAGGTATATATATTACATTTATGCTATACCAGAGCAGTATGCTCTTAAATATCTTTTAATTAGAAGCATCTTAGATTTTTATTTTTAATTTTGATACCATATCATAATTAGAAGGGGTTATGTTACAGCAAATTATTTTATTTTATTTCAATACTTTTTGGAGGAATGGGAACTGTATTAATAGATCTCCAAGTCGGTGGTGTTAGCAGTGGTGACAAAGTAGGTGCTAGAAGGTACTTATGATCATGAAAATTCTGTAGGAGGGTGTACCTGTTATGCGCTAAGAATATTTTATAAGTGATCCTCTGAGGTAAATCACTGAGGTTTTTTTAACACCAGAACTTCATTTTGCAACTTATCCTGTCTGCATTCTAAAGGTAAATCAATACTTCTGTTAAAATCACTGTGAACTGCTATAATTTCTTGAGCGTAATAATCCCCTCCTACTATAATTCTTGAAAGCTTCTGTGCTCAAATAACTACCAGGTCAGCAGAGCATGGGCTGGCTTAAAAGCATTAGAGGTCATGCTGTAAACTCTGTGTGGGGAGAGGAGATAAATGGCAGATTCTTCAAATCTGAAACTCAAGGGTGAAGTAGTAGATTTTAGCTAGAACAAAGCTTAGTAATATCCCACAAAAGCTTGCAGCCCCTCTTCTCCATTCTTCCCACCTGGATGAATTCTCTTGTGTCTGCCAGGTTAGTTACAATTGGATGTAACATCCTGTACTGAATTGATGTCACAGGGTGACACCTAAGGCAGTACTGGGACTACTGAGACTGTAACTGCATCTGCCTAGCTTTTACTTGTTAGATGGTTTGCTATGGACTGGGAAACAGCAAAACAAGCACAGAAAATGGTTATGGGCAGACATACCAGAGAGATCTGAGTTTTATCTGCATGTGCATAGGGAGGAAATAAGAGAAGGAGTCATTACAGTTTTATATCTTAGTAACATATTTGGGGATGGTGAGACTACAACCAGAAGCCATTTGCAACCTGGAAATATTTGACTTTAGACATGGAGAAAGTCAAAGGAATTGGCCTGGGGTGTTGTGATCAGTACGGCCATTGACTTCTTTTGCCAACCATATGACCAGCTAAGTGGGAAAACAATAAAAAGGGTAGGAAGAGAAGTAGGGAAGCAAGTCCTCCACGGAAATCTAACACCATGAAGATGAACCTGAGGTGTGTTTTTCATGGAAACCCATTTCCCAGATACAATTCCTCATGCTGACTGGTTGGAGTAAGCATCCTTTTGCACTGTATCTGGAGCGCTGGTCGCAGTTGGACTGGGGCAGAAGTGACCATCTTCCATTTGAGTGTGTGTCCTGTATGCACTCTTGGAATGGATTTTAAAACAGATATAAATTTTATATTTTTTCCTGGTATAACTGTCCTGCTTAGAATTGAGATCTAAAATTTATTTCACTTCATGGTGTAGTTCTGTCCTTGAGGTTTTATTGTTCTTGAATTCTTCCATGACAGTTGATATAATTCACTAATCCAACTTAAAAAAACCTTTCCAAACAACAACAACAACAAAATGTTCTACTTATTCTGACAGCATTAAGCTGTTGAGACATTCCAGATACAAATTTAAACTCATCACTGAATCATGAAATCTTAGAATCATTTAGGTTGAAAAAGACACTTAAGATCTTTGAGTCCAACTGTAAGCCTAATGAAGCCAATGCCAGCAGATTTATTTATTAATATCTACTTTGATGTTGTTTCTAATTTTCATGTTGTCTCTAATTACACAAAGTATATTTAAAAATTACTAGTAAAATAGTATAAATAATATACCAAAAAAAACCCAAAACAACCACAAATGCAAAACCCCACCCTTAAAAAAATTTCCAAATCTCATCTCAGTTTTGAACATTTTTGATGGGCTTAGAGGTAGATTTCTGGTGCAGCTGGGATCAAAGTATTATAATAGGGAAGATAAAAAACATGTGCTTTTAAGTACTTGCATACTTAAAAGACACTTCACACAGTCCAGGTGGATCATTTTCCTCAACTCTTGACCTTGTAAATTTCTTCCTGTATAACTACTAATAATAAGTAAAATAAACTAGAATTAGTTCTTTGAAACTCTGGATGAGAGAAAAGGCCTGGCTTTAAATGTAAACTTTTTATCCTTCCAGATGAGGCAGCATAGTGTACATGGCACAGGAGATGACCTGGCCCTTTCTTCAGTCATTTCCTCAGTCAGCGTGACTTGGAGTCAAGTCACACGCTGTGGTGTGAGCCAATGCAATGAACGATTCACTGCCAGCAAGGGAATGACACAAAGAACTAATGGCAAGTCACACTGCTAAGATACAAGCAAGAGTAGTACAATTGTGCTAATGACCATTTTGTTGGTACATCTTGAAACATAAGCATAAACATAAATAAATATAAATACATCCACTGTTTAAAGTATTTCCATATATTTGTCATAACCAGTAATGCCAAAATTTCTGAAAAATATGTATGCAAGGTGTTACATAAAATTTAAATGTGCCAGATGGAGAGGGATAGTTTGGAAAAAACCCTTACTTGGGAGTTAGAATTCAAGAGCAGGCAGAGAGGAGACCATTCTGGAATTACAGTAAGAAGAATACAAAGAAATCCTCTCAATTCTTTCTTACTTTGTGAAAGTATTCTCAAAGGTTTTTCTGGATAACAATCTAATGAATTACATTTATCTGATAGCAGACAAGTCCTCTGGAGTAGAACAGTGCCAGTTTATATGCTTAGTGGGCATGTATTTTCTTTTGCTCGGTCAAAAGAACCAATAAATCTGCTGTATGCAGTGTCTCTCGTCTTCATGAATTTTTTTCTATTAATTTTAACAGCAATTGGGTCAAAATCAGCTCTGCTTTCCTTTTTCTGGAGGAACCACAGTAATATATTGAAACACTATCACTTTAGATAACATGACTAAAAAGTATAATGTTTTAGATTATTTTTGACATCTGTATTTATTTATTGCTCATGGACAGTTTTGTGTGCAATAAAAATGCATGAAAATGTTACTTTATTATAACTATAATAAATTGCATGATGGATGATTCTACCTGAATGCCAAATATTTGTGTCCAAATAAATTTTGTACCAATATACTTATTATTAACATGTTGATACTCTCCTATTGCTCAATTACAATAGCAATTTTATGTACCATGGGTTTCACAGAATCATAGAATCATCAAGGTTGGAAGAGACTTAAAGATTATCCAGTTTCAGTCTTTGTAGAAACACACACACTTCTGCTTTCTATGATAGCCTTTGGTGGGGCAAAATTGCACTTCCTAGAGGGTTATAAATCAAAATTATCTGCTTCAGAGAGTGTTTTTGTTTGTGGTGAACTAGTTTTAATCAAGTCTACACTTCCTTTCTGAGATTACTTTTGTGGGCATCAACTACAGTAAAGGAATATCAAATACATGGCTTCCATTTCAATAAGTAAAAGATCCCTCATATGGTTTCATCTACTGATTCCTTTTTTGCCACTAAACTTCACCAGTCATCTTCTACACAGAATTCAACTTATCCTTTCCATATTTTGGTGAGACCACAAAAAAGAAATTAGTTTCCTAAAAACAGATAGGACGACACATGTTCAAGGACTCACGTATTTTGGATAATACGTGAACTTATTTTAAAGAGCTGATATGATATAGAGATATATGATTTCATTACTATTCAGTTTTATTAGGCTCTGATCAATTCATAAATGCTTTTCAGAAAGTTAATCATGATCTGATTTGAAAACTTCAGGATAAATTCTAAAGTTTGATAAACACTTTTCCTTTCAGGGTAATTTGCTCCTCAGTGACTGGTAAAGAGTTCATTCTTATAGCGCAGGCATTGAAGATAAACACAGAACACAAAGGCATAGTCCCTATCCTTACTACAGATGCTTTATGAGACCTTCAAACAATCATTTGACCCAAGATTTTTGTAAGTTAATGCCAAAGCTGAACTTTTAGGGTGCTGAATTGTATTAGGTTTTTGTCAACGTGCATTTACAAGTCAGTTTGAGCTTTACTTACTGCACATTTCTTGCTGCCAATCTGTTTTTAAAAGTGTATGGCCACCTGCTCAGGGACAAACAGTATTACTGAACATTGTAACATGTTGAGGCAATTTTGGAACTGGCTCTTTGAACAAGACATTGGCCTAGGTAACCTCCAGAGAAAACTTCAACTTTTTTTATTTTTGTGATTTCTGCATTCTTCCAGTGCCATTTTCTTCTGGTAAATTTAAGAATTACTGATTTCCACTGGTTTTTGGAGGGTTTTTTTGTTTATTTATTTGTTTTTTGTTTATTTGTTTTTACATTTTGTAGGACATTACATATTTTCATTAATGCACGTGCAGAAGCAGCAAAATTTTAATAAGTCCTACTTCAATAAAATAAGTGACACAGAACTAAAATGTCATTTTCCTAAGAGACATGTTTTAGATAAAAGAGCCAATTAACATGAAAAAATCATCATTCTGTGTTTTGAATTTTTAAATATCAGAATTGAAAAAATACTAATGTATGTACATGGAACAAAAATCAGCAGTTTCCTTCAAAAAGAAAAAATATCTATATACACATTTTCAGACTTTTTATTCCAACATAAAAGTTATATTAAAATATGAAGTTCCTTACGTTTCAGAATCTTTCAGCTTAGCCAGGAAGCAATCAGCTTTCTTAAAGAAAAAAATACTGGTTCCAGGAATTAAACGGTGTCTATATACTTATAGCTACACACTTCTCTAACAAACGATATGTTTATATAACTACAGAAAATATAATCCTTTAATTAATTGGCTGTAACATAAATAGCATTCTAGGCAACTTTCTAGAATTAGAACACTGATAATAAAAATAAAAAAGTAAAAGAAAAACTAACTATGTTTTCCAAAGATGGAAATATGTTACAATATTAAGCATTCTGTTGTAAGGCAGGAAAATCTAGATCTAAGTAGTGCAACATCCATGCTGTGTGGATGAAAATATATGTTATATATATAAACCTACACATATTTATATGCACATATATTTATTCTCCATGTTTCAATTTACTTTACAGCATTTCATGAATAGCTAAAATTCTTACATTAACCCATTTTATTTTACTTCTTTTTTTCTTTTCGTATTGCAAACTACCTTGACTGAAAAGCGAATTTCTCCCATGTGAAATCCCCAGGAGTAGTTCAGCACACAAGTGTTTTGGAATTCTGGCTGTGTCAGCATGTCAGTAAATGGCTAAAAGAAGCATCACCACAAGTAAAAAGATGAAATCTAACCACAGATGATTAGGGACTGGCACTTCAGGATATAAAAGCAGAAAAAAAGAAAACAGAAAATAAAAGAACACTCTCTGAAAACACTACTGTTTTCTTTAGGAAATTTAATTTATTCATTCATAGTTTATCAAGAAGAAGGGTCTTGAGAAGTTGACCTCAGCAGCATTTTGGGACTGATTTTTTTACAAAGATGAGCTGTTTATGAACAATTTTTCCATTTCATGTTGAAATAGAAATATGAGTGTTTTTAGGGGAAGCTTTGCTAATTTCAAATTGAAGTTAGTTATTTTGTACAAATATTTTTTTCTATTATAAATTCAATAAGGGACTTCACTTTCTGCAGATTTCCAGTATCTTTCTGTCTGACCTCTTTTATTTTTCTCAGAATTCAGTTTGTATTATTGTTGTATAGACATAATATATATTTACCATTCTTCTATTTTTAAATAGTCCCATCCAAGTTTCAAAAATGGTTAGTTTCCTCCTTTCAACAACCTTTTATTCTTTTCTAGTGTTGGGGTTTATTTTACATACCTTGCCTCAAACAATTCGAAGACTCTCATTAGTTTATCTTATCAAGTGAGTCTACAAGCCATGCAATTTATTCAGCGATATACCAGTTTGATGTGAAGAAATAAATGAGATTGTTACCTATATCTCTGTCTGAAGATAAGGACAATGGTTTCTTGCCTGAAAGTTTCCATTTTGTACAAAAAACAACAAATAGACCTTTCAGAAAACATAGTTGTGTAAAAAGAGATTTACTTGTGGAAATCAAATGTGATCAGGCACCTGGGACCTCTCAAAATTTTGGTTAGTCCCCTGTTTAGCTTCTGTAGAAATGTATCTGTACACTGATCTTTATTCAAAGACAGATGCAATGCAAAATGTAGTTGTTACTGTGTAGAAATCAATGGACTACTTATTGAAAAACCATACTACTAAGTGTATTTATTTGACTGAGAATTTTCATATTCTTCAGATAATTTGTTATTTATATGTTTATATATACTATTTTATTTCAGGAATTCATGTTATATTGCAGGAAAGATATGTATACTTTTCTGCATTATGTATTCTACTTCACCTTTTTCACTGTTTCTGATAAGAAATATATAAGAAGATGCTGAAAAGTCTAGCAATCTATAAAGCACTAAATGCAAATTATACCTAAGCCAACATCTGTTGTTTTTTTACCTTATTCAGTGGCAGTTATGAAATGGTTACACATATTTTTTTTTTAAGTTTTAAAAAAATTTCAATTACATGTGTTTTCCAAATTTCTGAAAGTATATTCATGCAGGTCAATATACTTAAGGGCATATTTTTTGACCTTATAAATAAATATAAAAATATTTTGGCAACTAAATGAACTCTAGACACTATTTTTAAAGTTATGTTGTGTTTTGGATTTGAAACTGCTTGGATAATAAATGCACCTTGTTTTGAAAATAAGGTCCTCTGTATATGCTAATTACCTCCAGATCAGTTATTTCTAATCTCACCAAAAAAAAAAAAAAATTATGAATATCAGGAAACACACAAAATTTTATTTCCACCAAATTCTAAAACTCACAGATACATAATAATACTCATACATAGACAATTAATTATGCATTTCTTATGACAACCAGTCTTCAGTTATATTCAGTAATTATTTTGCATAATTATTGACTAAGTGGTACTCAAACAAAATGAGGTATACTCTGTTGTGAATCACCTGATCACCCATCTCAGTGTAAAGAGTGACTTCCATCCAGCTATGCCATTTTTCTGACATAACCTACAGTACTTGAATTTGCTGCTGCACATGCCAGAATCTAGTACAACTTTGGTGCACTGAAGAAACTTGTATTCATCCCAAAATACTCAAAAAAATGTCCAGATTAAGGGGGTTTTTTGGTTGCTTTTTTTTTTAATTAATTGGATTTTTTTTACCGGAACTTCATGCCTGCACATACAGCTCTGCCCTAATAAAATATAATTATAACAGCAGTTTACACAAGTGAAAATTAAGAAAAACTTGAAAGCCCAAAAGAAACACACACACACACACACACACACACACACATACACACACACACACACACAATTCCTCCAAGTCATAAAAATATTTTTCAAATACAAAAAGTACTTAAAAAGAAAAAAAAAATCCATCTAGGGGTAGCAACTTGTATTTCTCCAGAGATGTAGATATCTAGTCCTCTGTGGATTAGGTGGACTGAATTCCCTGAGTAACTCTAATCACTCTCAAAGTGATTGATAGTAATTAATGAAGTAATGGACATATATATAGAGAAATAAGAAATATTGGTCCACTGGGAAAAGATCTATAACTTACAGTTTCCCTAAGAAATATAATATCTGACAAATTATATCAGATTATATAAAGACATATATTTTAAAGCATGTCTGAAATGTAGAATTATGCATGTAGAAGGGAGTGTGAGATGCTTTAAGACATTCGTCATTTTCCAATATTTATTCCAATTAATATGGTTTCTTTGGGGTTTTATTTGTTTATGAGTTTGGTGGTTTTTTTTTTTTTTTTTGTTCAGAGGAACTATGATTTCTGTTTTGCAACACAAAGCCTTTCAGAGTTTGTACATCAAGTGCATATCATTTGATACACAAAGTTAATTTAGATGACAGTGCCAGAGAATGGGCAGCCCATGGGGTTTGCCTTGTGTCAGATTTACAACATATAGGTCATTTAATCACAGAATCACAAAATCTACTGGGTCAGACCTTTGAGATCATGAAGTCCAGGCCATGACCTAACACCACCTTGTCAACCAGACCATGGCACTCATCCAGTCTTTCTTTAACACCTCCAGGGACGGTGACTCCACCACCTCCCACACTGTGTCTAATACAAGGTAAGAATGGCTTCATTGAAGACTGCTTTTTGTGAAAACAATAATTTTTTGTCAATTTCCTTGTGGGCTTTTAAAAACTTCAGGCCGTTTCCTGGAAATAACCTGTCAACAGGGAGAAATTTATCTGGGAAACAGAATAATTTAAAGAATAAAGATAGTTTTTAGGTGTACCAATGAGAGTGTTTTCCAGCATTCATGAAGACAGAAACATGTTATATTCTCTTCTTCCCACCTAGGTATACCTTTTCCACTGATATCGCTCTTTATGATGCACAGATGAGGGCTTGCAATAATGCTTATTCTGAAAAGCTTACACAATAGCTTAATCACTTTCTGTATTCTGTGTACCATTTATGAAAGGAAAAGCAAAATCATTGCTAACTGACACTTATCTTTAGAACTTCCTTGGACGGAAAAGACACCATTTCAAATGTAAGAGGTTTATATAGCTTGGTAATATAGTCTGGTAATGTCATTTAGAATTTTTCAGAAAATTACATTTAAATGTCTTTATAAATGAGCGATACTACTTAAACATGCACATATTGCTGCAATGAATTTCAGTAATGAGAGTTGTGGATTTTTTTCATAAAGCATCACAGTAATAAGACTGTTAAAAATACATTTAAATGTTGCAATAAAAATACTACATATCTTTTTCTGTAGTGTAATTTGTTAAAATCTTCCATTACATTTGACAGCCCTCCATTCACTCTCATTTCAGTTAATAGATATAGTGTACTCAATTTCTTGCCCTCTGAGAAAGTACTGGCAATATGTTCTGACCTATAATCTATACTTAAGGGTTCAGTAGCTATTTAGGAATGTTCATGGAGACTTTATTAATCTCTAATAAACTCAGCTCTTCCACTTCATTTCATGGCTGAATGTAACAGTGTTTGCTTTCAAGACTAATTATAGAAGGCAGAGCAGAACAGTCAAAATTATGCCCCTGGCATAATTACAATAGACTTTGTTTATCTTCATGCCTTTAAACACCGTTCAACTATGCAATAGCTTCCTTTTGTCCTGGATATTTGTTTTTGAGAAATGACATTTAAATTACTAAACAAAAAAATGTTAAAGTGAGATGGCAAGAACAATTTAAATCTGATTGTAAGAGCAGCTAAAGCTCCAATTTAGAGAACAGTTGGAAAAAAATCAAAAGAACCAAAACAAACCCAAGACTGGTAGCAAAATACTCTACGTAAAGGTTTATTTGAAAGCCAATTTTCCATACAAGGTGTCTTGTCTGTGTTCTGTGATTATTTTACTATTATAAAATGAGCATATCTCTAAAAACCTCGTCTTCCTTTTTGATACAAGTTTCTCTTATACGCAATATTTACAAGACAGGGAGTACAAATGTATTCTGCAGAGGATACTATACAGAGCAACTCGAGTAGTAAAACACTTAACCTCTTCCATTTCTGTTACAGAGAGAGAGACTAAAGTATGAGTCTAAGGGGCCCTATAACAATAAAATAAGAGCAATAGCACTCCTGGTGTAGTTCTGCACTACAGATTAAACTCCTGGGACATCATCTGAGCAGATGTGGTAAGTCTTAATTCTTTGGTAAGAGCAAATATTGCAGGAAGTCTAATTCACATATGTAATTCCAGTCCTTGTTTTTTGAACAAGACAAACTTTTTTTATGTTTGCCTCAATTTTCAAGCACCTAGAATGAGAACTAAACATAGTGCCTCAACTTAATTTGAGTATATAAACTACTTTACTATCCAAAACCTGAAGATGTGATGGGTTTTATTATATTAGTCATTAACTCCAAATAACTTGGAGGATTAAGGACAACATACTATGTACTATATAATACATTAGAGTAAACAAGACTCAAATGCCCATAAAAGGTTATATTTCTCTTTTGTTTCTTTAATCCACTAATTCAAAGATAAAGAATTTGCCTAAGATCAAAGATTCTAGTGCAAACTCCAGTTTATAGATTTTGCAGCTTTCCTAAAGGGCTTGGAATACATAAACTAACAGCATCACTTTTCATTTTGCAGTAACTTTCATCTGAAGATCTCAAAGTGTTTTTCAACTTCAGAGAAGCACACCCTAAAACAGCAAGTAATATACATGAGGGACATACAGGAATTTGTTCAACCCATCATTACTCATTGAAATTTATCTAATTATTCTTTAAACACTTGTGACAACACTGTAGCAAAATTCAATTAACTGAATACCTCCCCCTCCTCTCTCCTGTATTTCAGTTTTGAAGTATATTCAGTTTAAAATTCTGGAATTCACATAGGCATCATACAACTGAGTCATAATTTGTGTAAAACACCAGGATTAGTGCCCTCAGATGATGAAAAATGTCAAGAAATCTGAATTAATTTATGTGGCTAGAAACCCATTTCTGTTTTTCTGCTAAGAGAAATAAAACCAGATTAATCCAGGAAAACAAATTAATTGAAAATTGTACTACACTGTACCAACCAGAGATGCTGGATTCCTGTGGAACTGGAAATAAGGTAGAAGGCTAGAAACATTTCCAATATCTCAGGCAAAAAGAACATTTGTTTATTAAGCCTTTGCACAAAGACAAATAATCTTCAGCTGTGTAGATGACTATTTGAACTTTGTCCATGTAAATATGATGACTGCAATTTAGCCATTCTGCTACACGTATTTTAAAGAAAATATTTAATTAACTAACAAAATAATTATTCTAGAGGCATTTCTCTGTCATAATGGCAAAAGTCATATAAGGACATACAGATAAGTCATAATAATTCAGAATGGATTAAAAAATGGCCCTAAAGTCCATATATTTTGAAAAATCATTGGTTAAGCATTTTTAGACAAAAAAATTGGTTTAAGCATCTTTAAAGTAAACACAAAATAAAAACCTTTAATGTTTTTACCTTTCATGTCAGTATTCTAATATTGCAGATGGATAAATTTTTCTCCTCCATTTGTCCCCTTTTTCTCAGGTTTACTGAGATCACATTCAAACACTGCAATGAATGTTATGAACACATCACAGATTAGCTCTGAGGGAACTGGCAAGCCAATGTCACACAGAATGTTGACATGAAAAGATGATCTCTTAGATTCTGGAAACAGGTTAGCCAGGTGAATATCTTAGAAGTGTTAGTCAGATGACAAGTAATAAACTTAGTTCCAAACTGGGAAACTTGGTAGTTTGCTACTTTCTGCAATATAGACTCAATAAATTTAGTTTTCTTAATAAAAAGAGTGCAATATAAAATTTTCCTGTTGCTATCCTTATAGAAATCCACTGTCAACACTGATATCAGGACTGAAGCTCTATTATAAGAAAAGTCTACTGCAATGTTATCTGTTAGACACCACTACCTTGTTAATTATTCTATACTGATTATACTGGTTCCCAAATCCTTGCTCTGTGAGAACATGGAAAAGATGCAAATGACAAGGGAAAAATAATAATTGTGTTTTTTTAAATGTTTGATTTATTTGTAAAGGCATAACACTATTCAGTTTTAATATTATAAGTAGCCATGGGTTTATCACATAAACCAGATGTATTCATTTTCATGGATGCAGAGTCTTATAATAACAAGAGCTCTTAGGTAGAACTACTGTCCTCTAAAAACTACTTTATAAGTCTCATATTTTTAACAATCATTAAAAGAAAAAAAACTAATATATTTATCCTTTCAGTTAGGGAGTGTGAGCCTTTCCTCATATACTGTAACCTACTGAAAACTGTAGCTTTTGTTGTTCTATTTTGCCAGATAATATAAACAGTCAACAAATTGTTGTACTGATCAGATATGTTTAGTCAATTGCTCCAGCAGCCACCTGAATGTCCAGCCCTTCTTTGAGAAGTGAATGTTATTCTTTCCATGGCATGAGCAACCTGGTCTAGCCTCATAGCTGACCCCGTTGAGGTGGGATGTTCTGAGGTCCCTCTCAACCCAGATTAAGCCCAACCAGTCTGGTTCTGCAATTCAAAAGTAGAGCCATTTGTTGGATTTACTAAATTCTGGGTTTCATATTTATTAGCATTTTGAGTAAAAGAGACCCACCAGAGTGAACAGGGTGCCTTTAAGAAAGCAACCGTAGTATGAAACCTCCTAGTTTAAAAAAAACCCCAGAAACAAAAACCCAACCAAACCCAAAACAAAATGAAAAATCCAAAGCCAAACAATGAATCCTTAAAACCAACCAAATCAAAGAACCAAACCAGACTACAAATGTACCACCATATTCTAAATTTTAAGGTCATCTAGGGAAGCTATTTCAAGAATTCGAAAAATAGTATAGAACGGATTGCCTATTCCTAATCAAAATAAACAACTCCATATTTATCTTAATTAACAGCAGTAGTTTTCCTGTGTTGTTCATACAGGGTTGTTTTTCTTGTCGTATCTGGCTGGAAAAAAATGTTTTATAAATTCCTCTGTATCTAGATTAGTGTGAAGGAGATCTTATTTTTCTTTTTGATTTTGTATTTTCTAGTGGCCTTCATGCAATCTCTTTAAAATGCTTTTTCTAACACATCTGGGATAACTAATCTGGTTCTTGAAAGGAAAATCCCTTCAGCAGCAAAATCTCTGCTCTGAATTGGTAACATTTGCTGCACTGGCCACACTCTGCTTAACAGCTTTAATCACTTTCCTTGGGGTCTTATCTTGGATCATAACTTTAGCAATCATTGCCAAGCTTTGATTTACTGGATAGAACTAAAACTGTCCCCATTATGTGGCTTATATTCTCTACCCTGCCTCTCATCTCTGCTCTTCATGGAGAAGCATTATAATGTGAGGGTTTTTGTTTGATCTGAGATCCTGTACATTATCTTGAACATTATTAAACTCTTCTGGAATATACAGCATTTAGCTCTACACATTTTGCTGTGTTTCATCTTGTTATCAAATGTGTCTGCTTCTACAAGTTGTCTTAAGTGCTAATTCAGATGTCAGACAAAACATGTGTATAAAAAAGTACAAATTTACTAGTGGAAAGAACACCAGATACATTTTTGGCAATGGAATGAGTTTGGGACAAATCTGTACTGAGAGGCCCTCAGTAAAAATATGGAACAACATTTATAACTTTAAATTAGACAAATATTCCATGTCCACTGTCCATTATGTCTGCATTTACTTTACTTATTTCAAGTTCAGAAGGAATTTTCTCTGACATTGCATTATTTTGAGGCAACTCTTGTTAGTGCTCTGAAATGCATCTTTGAAGCACATTGTTTTTAAGCCTGCTTTATTGAGGACATGGAGATGTTCCCATGCTGCATGTCAGCAAATATATGTTCATCTTTTGCCCACCCCTGACAAAGTCTAGTCACCAGTTCTGTGACTCTTGGAATTGTCTTTTTTGGGCTTATTTTTATCCAGGACTCGAGTCCAGGGGTACATTTTTCTGGAGAATGAATCACAGCTATTTTTGCAAACCTACTTCAGTGAATGAGGGTTTAGTGGTGCACCATGAGCATATATTGACTTCATATGTGCACACAGTCCTGGTAGGCATTGAGTGCTGTCTCTATAAAGGACTAACTTACAGGCCAGATACACTTTGTGATACTCTGTACATTAGTCTTATGGTAGAAATAAGAACCAAGAGGGACTTTGCTCCATACCAGCAAATCCAGACATCACCTCAAAGCTGATTTGTCCCAGCTTCCATCAGGGACAAATTTTTCCATAAACATTTATTCATGTTCCATCTCTGTTCCAAAAACACATTGATATATCTCAGTTTTTTACGTGCTTTGGAAAGATATGTACTGTACTTCCTATCATCACCCTTTGTTCACAGTGAGACCGACAAACTTGCTTTAGGAGTGTGGTGCTTTCAAAAAGCACAAACTCTGGCAATTACACAGGTCTGGTATCTCCCTTAGTAGACAGGCATGGCTATAAGATATTTTCTCTCATAGAAGCTGATGTTCAACATTCAGACATAAGATATTCAATAGCAATTAGCCTAATGAAGAATTATAGGTACAGAAAATTAGTATATGAACTTCAGTAGAGAAGTCCTTTAAATGCAGACTCTCATCAACATTGCTCACTTAGCCACATTTTATCTCTTTGAGCGAGTTTTTTTTTTCCTTCAGTCCCACAGTAATCTTTAAGATAGTGATCAGTGATAACTTTAATTCATCTCCTCCAGACAGGTGAATAATCACAACATATCATCAGGAGTATCTGACAATATTAAAGATGGCCTTCTTACTTTTGTTATCTTACCAGAAATTGCAGTTGGAAACATAGTTTTTAGCTTTTTTCAAGGGTTAAGTACATCCAAAAATGTGCTCTTTTTAGTAGAATCTCTAAGGTTTTGATGAAGTCTCAACTGTGGTGGAAAGGAGCAGTTTCCTTCCCTTTCCAACTGCTGATAATTCACTTATGAGCTCAGGCAATCAAGTGAGACAGTTCAGCTGAGAACATAACAGCAGAGATTTGTTTTCTGATAATTTAGTTCTCTGAATGAATGTACTGTGGGGACAGAGAAGCATCAAGGCTGGGACAAGAGAAGGCAATTGGGAGCTGGGAGCAGGAGCTGGGAGCAGGAGCAGGAGGGGTGAAGGGGCCCCTTTGTTATCAGCTCACCACTGCAGTGGCTCAGTTTCCCTTGGTGCTGCTCTTTAATTTCTCTCTTCTCTCTAGAGTCTTTGGCTCACACACAACTTTCTATTGTCTGCCTGACCTCACTACACAGGGACATGTTTTTTTAATACACTCCTTCTTTTTTTATTTTGCAGTTCTGAAGCTGGACTGACCATCTAAAACTAATTGGAAAGTTCATCTATACACGGTCAGAGTCATGGCTTATAACAACATCCCAAGTGTTTTCTAGACTGAACCGCATTTTGCTTTCTCTGCTTTTTTTTCCCTTCAGCATTGTTGATTTAGCCTAGTAAAATGATGAATTAAAGATCCCACTAACAATGCTGATATCAAATATTTATCAGTTATTAGAGAGCAGTCCCTGTTCTACCCCAACATTCAATTCTTTTACCATGTCTGTGTAACAGCAAGCAATCAAATAAGCACTCTTCCAATGAAACAGTCATTCTTGTGGAAATGCAAAACTAAATTTATAATAACTGGTAAAATAATATGTGGATACTTTCTTAAGAAGTCTAAAACTATTCAGAAAAATAAATTATCATCCATAGTCAAGGGCTCATTATTCTTTTCTAGAGGAATCCAAGCATCCTGTTGTGTGTAGTAATGCAAAGTGATGGACTTAAGAAATCAGGATACTTTCAAATACAGAAAGCTGAAGAAGGTTTATGGCCCTATCCCTTGTTTCAACCACTACTGCCAAATTAATGATATAACAAATTTGCTTTCCTTGGGTGTGCTCTTCTGTGCTCAGATTGCACATGTATAGCAAACCAATATGCTTCCTCTGAGTTCTCTAAATGAGCTACAATTTTCACCCTTGGTTTACAAATGCCTCCACTGTTGACATCCTGTAACAATATGGCTTGCACAAGACCAACATTAAAATTAGATGATTATGGGCCTTTTTGTCAAAGAGGAAACTCTTTTAAGATATTTTGGTCCATATGTCCTCTCCCAGATAACCTATGATAGCAAAATGTGGCTATGCATTTTTACTTTTGGAACAGATTATTTTCATAATTTTATTTTATTTTTTAAATAACTTCAATTTTAAGCTCTTCCCCTCCTTAATGTTTCCCAGGGTTTATGAGCATCTTGAAAACTCTAGAAGAACAAATTTTAAGTGCACATTTCATGAGTAATTAGTAATGTTTTAAGATTATCTGGACCAACACACAGTCTAAAAGATAATTTTAATAGTTTATGAAGATACTAGGACCAGGTCCCATGCTGAATTCTCTTGGAACAAAAAATTAATCTTAAATTAGTCCTGCAGGGGCTGATGAAAATTCCAAGTATGCATCAAGGACACTGTCTTTTCAACATCACTGACTGCTGAGAGGGTACTTTTAAAATGTGTCTTACACTGTTTTCCTTTGCATATTTAACTTAGTGAAATCGTGCCTCTAAGTGCACAAGATGTATTTTAAAATACCAGGTGTATCATTTATATTGGTTGAGAAACAAGGAAGTGGGATTTTCTGAGCTTCAAAGGACCTGGATGTCTTTGCATTACTCATGACTAAACATTACAGCATATGTCTGCACTCCAGGGCTCAGCATAGAATAAAGGTGTGCCAGTTTGCCTTAAAATAGCCTGAGCATGTGCTTGTGGCAATCTAACCCCCACAGCATGGAGCTCAGTGAGGGTAAATTTATCCAACTTTTCAGCCAGATCTGTTCCACAGTACAGACAGAGTAATAAACAGAGATTGTTAGGAGTTAAAAAAAAAAAAAAAAAAAAAAAAAAAAAAACAAAAAAAAAACCAGAAAAAAGAACTATTTCATTTGATATTTATTAGAAAAAAATAAAGCAACTCCAGTAAAGCTGTTGGGAAAGAGTTGAAATAAATCAATAACTGGCAACACTGGTAATTAGAACAGAGCTTGCACAGCTTACAAACAGACATCCTCACAAGCAAATCCAGGTTTATAATTCCTTACAAGGCTACATATGAATATATTTCACAAGAAGAGACCAGGGTGTTATTTGTCTCTGAATATGTAAGATTCTGTCCCTTGTGCTGATTACAGGGATGATAAAACTATTACAGATCCAGTTTGTTACCAGCTTACAGCCTGTCACAAATGTCAGGAAAAAACATGTTCAAGAGGAAGTTCTGTAGAGTTCCTTAGTTCTTTTCATCTTCCAGGCTTTACACATTTAAACACGAAGGCATTGTAAGTACATAAAAGGAACTACATAAGATCACAAAGAAAAGCTTTATCTTCAACACTGACCTTTTTCAGGACAAATGTGTGTATTCATTATGACACAACATTGTTAAATGAGAATTTCTATTCCATATTTTCAGTTGCTTTTAAGCAGTTTGCCCTGGGATTAGTCTTCCTGGAAAATGTCAGTAAAATGTGATGAAGAGTTGGTGTGAGGGATAAAGTATTCTTCAAGGTAGTAAATAAGCATTTTATAATGTAAAATGTGGGGGCTTTGCTAATTTTTATAAATTTAGATGCACACAAATGTGAAAGGGTATTAAAATGTGGAAGATGTTTGGATTTTCAGTGTGTACCAAAACCGTTTCATCCTTTTAGTACCTTTGTACCTTAACTACACAAATAAGGAAAAAAAATTTCAGGTTTATTGGATTTCATAGAATTCATGTTGAAGGTTAAAAATTTCAGAGACTTGATTGGATAGGAACCTGATTTGGGAAATGAAACCAATCTGTGCTGTGTGAATGCAAACCAGAAAATTACCAGAAGAATAAAGAAAAAATAAAAGGTGTGAAGGAATGGACAGAAGGAAAATAATATCAAGAGACAGGCTGAAGCACAAGGGAATGCAAAAATCAGGATCCATAAATCTCATACATCCCTCTTTGTGGAGTTAACTGTCAAAAATGACACCTCCTTTTCCATCAAAAAGTGTCCTGCTGAACGGACAGTGCATTATGGCTTACATTTGTTCCACTGAGAATGAACTCAGTGTTCGTTTTAGTGGAATCTGTTCTTTCAAGGAATTTTGAGGACACTTTGCAAAATCATTTTCCTCTTTTCCTTTTGATAATACATGAAAATAAAAATAGAAGGCTATATTAAACAAAGTACCTAAACCCAACAAATATCATTACAAATGGCAGCCTCCAAATGAGGAAGTGGCAGAATTACATGAACAAAATATCGCACTTTAAGCTAATTAAAATTGACATCAGATATTTTCAAGAATTACGTATTATTGGACAAATTTCAGTCTGAGATGTGGTAAACTCAGATGCTCCTGAGAAACACTTTTATACCTTTCTGCATTGCATAAAAATGTTTTTCTAAGAATACTTACAAAACAGGCAGGCCTTTAAAACCATTGAGGAATTGTGTAACCCCCTTTCTTTAAGTATCTTATTCTAAACAGTTATGAACTCAGAAATAGTTCTTGTACCACAAAGCTACAGATGCTCAGTAGGAACTTTGCTTTGATGCCTCGTTCTCAGTTTCTAAATTGCTGAGCAATTTATTAAACCATAAAGACTTTTTTCCCAAACACATTTAATCACAGTTATTTTTAATGTTGATTTCTAATGACAAGTATACAAGTAAATTCTTTTTTGGCATAAGCTAATCTTAAATTCATAAAAAAAACCCAAAACCCCAATGTTTTATTGCCAGATAGCAGGTGCCCTCATTGTTTTTATTGCATTTTTATTGCATTTTCCTCTTATGCAGGTTGATAAATAAATCTGTTCCTGAGGTTAAACAGCAATATTTATGTGTAGAAGTATGTACATTGAAAACAATGTCCTGTGAAAACAATTGTTGTCTCTCTTCTGATGTGACAATGGACATAAATTTGTAGACAAGAGTAGAGAAACCAAAATATATTTGACTTTGATATTTTCTTTGTGCATTTCAAGGACGTTTTAAGCATTAATTGGAGACAACACAGACAGATTAATGTTTTATTACTGGAATGGTACTTGAGAAAACAAAACGAAAACCAAGATGAGAGTTTACTTTTTGAAGTTCACCAGGAACTTAAATTAAGGAGTGATACCAGAAAAAGAAAGAAGCTCCTAACAAGCAGGCAGTCACTGGCCAGAGGAGATGTGGCTTTGCCTTAGGCCCTTCATGCAGTCACTGATTAAGCCCCAAGAAATGGCCGACCTAGAGATCACTATTATTCTTAATAGAAACAGTTATAAATAAATCTGAGAGCATGAAGGCAAAATGCTGAGATGTACATTGTCAGAAGAGAAGGCAATTCAAATCTAGTCTCCATTAGCACTAGTCCTGGAACACTGTTACTCCACAGATACTGAAGAAGGCACATTTAATTCACACTGGGTTGATATTGAAGTGAAACCCTTTGCAAGCTGGGTTTGTTGATAGTTTTGGCTTTTTTTTAAATTTGGGAAACTATGATATTTTATTGTGATGTTGTACTGATGCTTGTTTTTTGGTGGTTTTGGGGGTTTTTGTGTTGTTTGTTGATGCTGGTTTTCATTGTTGCTTGCTTGGTTTTGTTTTTTAAGTTTTAGGACCAAAGGTACTAATACTGAAAAACAGTTTCACTGCGTTTCATTTGATTTAAACTTAATTTGGCTTCCTTTTAAAATAATCAATGGAGAAATCTTAATTTCATAGAATCATAAAATCATAGAATGACTTGGGTCAGAAGGGATCTTAGAGATTATCTAGTTCCCATTCCCTGCTTTGGTCAGGGACACCTTTCAATAGACAAGGTTGCTCAGGGCCCCATTCAGCCTGGGGATTTCATAACACATAGCAGTAGATTAATGTACAAATAAGACTATTGCTCATTTTTAAGTTTAAAAGGGCTCAGTATCAAAGTGGAAGTTTTACCTCCCTGACTTTTCACTGCTGAAGCTCAATAAAATGAACAACATGGGTGAAACAAGACACTAGACAAGTGCAAAAGAAATTCCACCATAATGTACAATTCTTGTTAATGACATTTTTAATTCTTGACTGGCTTTGTACAGACTCAGAACACAGAATGAGTATTCATTGCCATGTAATGAGAGAGAAAATTTACTTCTCCTTTGTCCTTTTTACTTATTGAAGGTATTTCTTTTATTCTCTCATTTTCTCAAAAAATTGCTAAATTGCTTCCCTAGAGTTAATGAAAAAAGGTGTTTATTGCCATGGTGAGAAAGAAGAATATGACAACTACTGCTTTTGTTCTCAGACTCAGTTTAGGAAATTGTTCTACTGCTGATCAGGAAATCCTTAGTAAATTAAATCTTGATATTCTTTAAGCAGATGTTGCCAGCCAGGCCAAAATTGCCTTGACAAAAATTAGGTAAAACCAAGGCCACTGCTGAATGGTTTGTATTCTTTCCTTTAATTCTGATTAGAAGGCTTTGAAGAGAGGGAGTAGAACTATTTCTTCCTTCATCCTACTCATGTTACCCATTAAGGAGCTGAACCTAACTCAGAGAGGTAGATTCAAATGAAACATAATTCTTCTTCCAGGGCAAGTGATATTGTTGACATTACAATCAATTACACTGGCTTTACTTAAATGATGCCTTATTATTGGATTGTAAAACAAAATTCAAAAAATATTTTGACATTTGGCTGTACTCAGAGAAAGATGTAGTCTAATGTTTCTCTATAACCCAGAATAGCGCATTGTTTCTGCTTCAAGAGATTCTATAATTTTTTAGTGATTAGCATTTCTTTATTTTTATACGTATTTTCATTTATGCATTCATTTCAATATAGTAGGCAAGGGAAAAGAAATACATGTTAAACACACAAGTGTTGTCTAGTTTGCATTATCTGTGTGTTTAATCTCAATCCTCAGATATATATTCTGAAAGCAAAGATGAAATGTGAGATTAAAAAGTGGTGGTCTGTGCCTAAAGGACCTTAAACTGTTCTGCACATTTCTTTTCTTGTGCAATTCTAGCTATCTCTTGTGGCATCCACTTTTCTGAACTTCTTAGAAGTCTGAGAGGAGACTGTTCCCTACAACAGATGTCCAAATGTTGCAGTTAGAAACATTTGAGCACCTCACTGCTATAACTTAAAAACTTCCACGAAAAAGAAAAGATTTTGGCAGAATATTATTTTATTTAGATTTCTAAACAGATATTTGAAATTAACTTAAAATTCATGTTGTCCTTTTATGTTCTAAAATGATAGCAAGCCTTAGTAAATAGCAAGCCTTCTCTCTATTTAAAACAACAAACAGAAAACCCACCTTTCTTTTCCTCTCCTGTCAGAGCTTACATTAGAACTTGTGACAGCTATCATGTAATTAGCAGTGGGTATCAACACAGATACAGCATCAAAACAATTAATGTAAATTTCTTCCATACCTGTTCTCTGTGTATTGAACTTGTTTCATGGCATGATATGAAAAACATGGCCTGTGGAAGATACCACAACCTCTCTTTTTTCAGAGGTAGAACATAGTTGATTGTTCTCCGCCAAAATAAGATATTTATGTTTAAAAGAGAAGAAGGGCCTGAAAACTATTTTTAGGGGGGACTCTGCTTTTGCTGGTTTTGCTTCTTTTTTTTAATTTCCCCCACTTGATTTTTCCATGTTGTTCCATTTATTCTTTCAGGAAGCCTTCCTAACATTTCTCTCAACTGCTTCCCCATTCCTGAGCACACAATCTGGGATTTGTCTGGCCTTTAAATCATCGCAAAACCTGAGCATGTGTTACTTTCTTTTTTTCTACCCACTACCTTCCTCACCACACATACACATAGCTGAATCTGAAAAAGTGAAATTTTGGTTGTCCCAAACATTGGAGAGGCTCCATTACCTCTGTGACCAAAAAACCCAAAACATTTTTACAAATTCTTTTTTCTCTTTTTTTTTTTTTTTGGAGGGGGTGTTGGGGAGGGCCTGGTGTAAACTCATAACAACATGTATCTAAGGGCATGAAACATTTTTAATTTCAGAATGTTATGAAAGAAAAATATTTAATATTGACTAGGAGCTCGTGCAGAATTCTAAAATTGTGCAAAACAAAAATTTTTAGTTTCATTGTCTGTTCAAAATAAGCTAGTATAGATTAGTTATGGTTAGATATATCTTTATTTATTAGTTAGCCATAGTATGAATACACTTCTTAATCTAGACCTTAACTTTTTCTCAGTTTTCACCAGGAAAAAAGACATCCTGAAAATAAGCAGCAAACAATTAAAAAAAAAAACTAAAACAGGACAACAGGAAAATATTTGATTTCTGAAATAGTTAATATAGAGGATGTATTACAATAAAACAACTGAAATTGTGCTAACATTTAAGAGTTTTCTTGAGAATCAAAAGGTTCAAAATAGGAGTGTGAGCTTGAGACAAATCTTGTCAAAAGACACATCAGCCTGTCAATATTTAGAGAATATTTGTTTAACAGTACTTCTAAATTAACACTCCTATCCAAGTGACAGAGTTAAGTATTATCATTGAAAAGCAAACTGAGTGATAGTCTTTCTGCATATCCATTGTAATTTTATTTCTTTATCATGCAACTAACAACATTTTAAAACTAGGATTTGGGAATTACTTAGGAAATAATAGCCAAATCTAATAATTTTTTTAATGTATTGAACACACAGCTCATAGCAAAATCATATTAAAAATTAATAGCACACAAGGAGCCTGGAAAAAAGATATAAAACACACTTCTCCCTTTTGTTACTAATAACCTCAAAAATATCCTTTTTTCATAGGTATCAAACAGTAACTTGACTAATATGAGAGCCATGAGACATTATGTACTAAAGATTTTTTTTTAATTTTTTTCCCATTTTTATATTCAATACAGCATTTCACTAACAATGCTTCAATTGTTTTATATGATCATATGCCAACTGCAAATAAAAAAGTGTTATTGATGTGGAAAAACATCCACCTTAAATAAATAATAATGAGAAAGTTATAAAAATGATGGAAAACAGAAGGACATACATAGCAGGGATTACTGTACAGAAAAGTAGCAAAAAGGACTGATGTTGGCATTATGCAGATTAAATGACCTCAGTATATAGCATCCTCAGGGAAGAGCTGGATCCATTATGCTGTTGCATGTTTGACAGTGGTATCTTAAGGATCTGGTTTTCTTTTTGTATGACAGATAATCACACCATGATAAAGAATTTTGGACATTTAGGATCTCTCTAATAATGCAGGTGCTAAAAATGTGAGGGGAAAGAGAGAAATACAGCCAGAAGCAAAGCAGCTAATCCTTGCAAAAGCCCAGACAGGAGCAGGACCCTTTACGGAGTCAGTATCCCATTCTCAAGATCATGCAGATGGACTGTAAGAATGTGGTGAAAAATCAACATCTATTCTAGTTAATAAGTGCTGAGTTTACTAAATGAAACGAAAGATAATAAGAGAAAAAGAAACAAGTATTGTGATGACAGAGAAATAAAAGCTAATATTCAAGATAATTATTTCTATTATTTTGGTAATAAATGCAGTTTAATTTCCTGTTTGGCCACACTCCCTTTTTATTCATCTATTTCTGAAAACACATCATATTTTTGTATTTTCTGGCACCATTAATGATGACTGAAATTAGGGGGAATAGATTTATGACAAGCTTTCACATTAATCTGTCTTGTAGAACAGACTAAGTCCCAAAAGATGAGGTACGATTGAATTTTCATTTAGTAGCCCCTGTTTCCGTCTTTTGTAGATATTTTAGACTAATTTATTTCTCTGCTGCATTTGTGGTCTGGTGTTTCATTTGAATGCCATTAAAGTCATGTGAGTGAAGCAGATGCCAGCCTTTGTAAGATGAATATATATGAGTACAGTTTTGGTACTGAGTTTCTCTGAAAACATTTGTTAGGAACATATTCTTTCACCCAGAAAAAAACCCAACAAACCAAAACTATAATATCCAGCTGAATCTGCTCCAGAACAATATTTCAGATTCAAGTACTAAATGGGCAAGAACTGATTATGGTAACACACTGAGAGCAAAAAATGTTCCAATAAAAACAGAAAGAAAAATAGAAATTATGGTCAATCCAGTAATAAAACATAAAAATTCCATTTGTTCTCTTCTTCCTCAACTTACTAAACAAAAAGGTTCAAAATCTGTCTGGTAAAAATGTATGTTTAATGTAAAGAATTCATCTAATTACTAGGTAAAAATCGAGTCTGCATTTTGCTTGTGACTCCCAGGATACAATGACAGACATATCTATTATGTGTACTACTACTGATAAACTATCTTTTTAATTCAGTTTTTTGCACAAATCTACTTTGATAGAACTGAACATGCTTACAAGGCATATAATTCCTTCTTACACAGAGTATAATTACTAAAGGAATTACTGATCTAAATCTACATAGTCATTAATTGAAAAAGCTCATCTTTCAACAAAGAACATTCTAATAACCTTCAAACCCAGATGGCAAACTTCACTTTAACATTTTTTTTAATTTCTTTTTTTGTTTTCACCACTTTGTATGTTCTATTTCCATGGATATATTTGCTGAAGTTGTCAGACCTTTATTTTATGATAAACTTTTATGTCTTTGTTCTAATGCACAAAGGGGTTTCAAATGCAACGCTTTATTTATTTTTCAAAGCTCAAAGCTTCTTAAAAGCCTCTGATGGTTTTTTTGTGGGATTTTTTAGTTTGTTTTGTTGTTTCTTTTCCTTCCCTCCCTCCTTCCCCTCTCTCCCTTTCTAGCAATCAGCAACAATAGACCTCTTGTGATGCTCAAAATACAATTTCTGTTCTTCCTTGGTGTCAAAGAGTGTGCCTTCCGAGTGACACTCGTGATGACTCTAAAATGAGATGTGCAGTTGGGGTTATTTGGCACTGAAAAGCTTAACTCAGCTTCTACTCTCTAGTCTTCCATGAGAGCAAGGAGCAAAGGTGAAAGGTTGCTACTAGGAATTTGAAAGACGTGTTTCTCTGCAATAGTCTGGGCTCATGTTGCCAGGAAAGAGAGTCCTGCTCACATAACATCATTCATTAAACTTTGAAACAGAAGCTATTTATTAAGGGGAACAAAGAGAGTGAGTTAAAAAATAAGATTACTCTAAGATATATAGTATTATAATGGTATGTTTTTATCCTTTGTTCCCCTTTTCCCCAAAAAAAACCTCAATAAAATTATATCAAGATCCTTTGTATTTTTCAGTTAATATTGTCAGGAGTTAAGGAAATCAGTTATGAAGACTGGTTTTATATTTTAAAATATTTTCTTACTAAAAGAAAGAATAATTTTAGACAGATTTCCTCCTGCTTCTTGAACTTTTTAATACCGAAATGTTTTCTAAATTTGGCTTTCATATTATATATACATAATTTTTTCTGCACAAATTGGAAGTTACCAGAACAAAATGGAACAAGAGAGTATCCAGTATGACCTCCTGTACAATTTAGGTCCATAAGTTTTACCAAACTACTGCTACTTTGAATTCAACTAGATAGGCTTGATTAAAAACACCTTTCAAACTAATTTCATTATTAAGTTGAGAATGTTACATGTTCTGCAGAAGAGATACTGTTCACATCATATTAGAATATTGCTCCAGAAATTACAAATATCAGAACACTGAAAATTGTGATATGTACTTAGAGGGACAGATCACAGGGCAAGAATCTTCAGGAAAGCAGGATCATTGGAGGGATATTGGAGAAAAGTAGGAGGTTTGTAATGATGACAAAGAGGTTTGTCATAAACTGTCCAGAAAGAAACTTCTTTTGAGTCAAAAAAGAAGTAATTTTAATAGTGAAGGTTCTTACTTTTACTTAAGGACAATTTCAGGAATGGGGAAGTAGCAAGGTCTGCCATAACTGAAGAAAGAAAGAAAGAATGTCTTTTTTTGTTTCCTGTAGAAACTCAAATTTCATTCCCTTTTACATTAAGGAAATCCAACCAAGCTGATAGAAGACTGTTTGTACGGAGAATTTTTTCAGCTCTAGTCACAGGGCAGCTGTGCATTCAGACGTTTAATGTTGGGTGTTGCAGTGTGGCAGGGTGGTAGAAACGATGCAACCTTCTTTGAAACGTCTCCTTCAGAGGGCACACAGAGTAAGGCCACAAGAACAGGCCTTTCCGCTCCATGCCCACACACACGCCACAGATAGCTCAGCAGAGGAAAGACAGGAGGGGTCTTTGTATGGTGTATTCCAGCCAAACTTTACTCTAAATCATGCTGAAGGGATCAGAAAAGAGACAAAACCATGTGGTCCGCACAGACTTAAGAAAGGGGTCAGTGACCAATGCCCTGAGGGCACAGGGGAGGGCGAGGGCAGCAACCTGTAGGGGCAGTGAGGGGTGAATAATTGGGGTGGGCAGTGTCAGCCGGCCAATGGGGGAGGCAAGCTAGTGTAGATTGGCAGTAGTGCTGCAGAGCACCGTGGGTTGAGGCCTCTTTATGGGCCTAGGTGGGGAAAAGTCTATGATATATTCTTCCAAGGCAAGGCCCTGGGGATTTCCCTGAGAGGCAGGATTCAGAAGATTCCACAGTTGTGGAGAAGGGTGACTAGAAAGGGATGGTGGCCCCGGAGCCTACAGGTAAACAGGAAGAACTTTGTAAAAGTTAGAAAAGAACATAAGTTTTGTTGTTGGTTTGGTCGGTTTTTTGGTTTGTTTGTTTTCTGGGGTTTTGTTTTGAGCATTTTTGCCTTAAATTCTTCATTTTGATCAAGTTAAAACTTACTCCTGCATCAGTTCAGCAAAATATTAAACCACCTTTTTTCTATCCATGCTCTGCCTAGTAAATTTATCACAATCATTTTTTGAGTACCATTCAAAGCTATGTCAGCTTCATTTGCTAAGTAAGAAAGAAAGTCATGAGCAGGAGAGAGGTGGTATGGAATTAGAGATGGTAAAAAGAGGAGACAACACACATTTAAGACTTATGTTTATCAATTTATTAGAAAACAAATGTTTGCAGTGGATTGTCTCATCTGAATAGCATTGAACTCTTTGAGATTTCATTGCATCTTCATTTTTATTGAGACATTAAGTAGACAAAAAAGACTTTCAAAGAATGCATTCTGACCAGCTGGGAAGCAATAATTCTCTGCTGAATTATTAAAAAGCTGTTTCAATTTTTTTTTTTTAAATCTTGGAAAGTGTATGAAATCTTAGTATTCATTAATTAGCACCTGTGAATGTTCTTCTCTGCTTTGCTTTTATTTTGTTTTCTTATTTACAAAAATCAAAACAAGATAAAAAAGTGCAATTAAACAGTTACAATGCTAAAAAGAAAAAAACAAAACAAAACAAATTCCTTGTGAATCAAGTCAGTGGCCTAGATAAAGCAGTACTGTGTTTCTGACTAGGCCAGCAGAAGAAAGGGAATTACACATCTGTGTTTTCATAAGCAGTGTGACTAACACAAATTACCCTTTAAAATTTTTTGTATGTCTCTGTTTAAATATCAAGATAAGAGTTTTAGAATATAGATGATGAAATAATGAGAATGAAACCATGCACATGTATATATTTGTATTGATACACATACCATTAAAATATAATAAGAATAAAAAATAATCACTTTGTTTAATACATTAATTAGTAATATTAATTTAATGACGTGACCTTTAGTTTAACTTTCATTGTTAACTTCAGGAAGATTTTTTTTTATTTTTTTTTAAAGCCAAAAGGTAATTTTCCTATTCTCTAAATACTTTTTCACTAAGAACTGCAGTGATGACATGACAAATTACTATCTTAATTCACTTCTCTGCCATGGAAATACTGCTTTTCTTGTCTCTTTTTCCTTCCTTCCTGTTCATTATCTCTCTTTCGCAAATTGGTGATAGATAACTTTTATGTTTATAATAGCAAATGCCAAACTTCTTGGAGGTCAAATATATCACAAAAATGCATTTTGTCAGTACATAATGTCCATTTTCCCCTCTTCCTGTGGACACAGTAGGTTTGGATTAGATGAATGTTCAGATGGTACCTGATAGACACAAGTAAACCTTCAGAATGAGCTTGCACAGGACTGTGTTAAAGCAAAGGGAGAAGAGAAACAAGATTGTCATAAACCTACCCTGAGGCAGGTTTTTGGAAGGTGAACACTGATCAGGTCAATAGTATAGATTTACTCATCATTACCTATAATTATGCATACATTTCAAAGGTTAATATATATGATAGAAGGCAAATATGTTAGAAGTCCCCTAGAATAACAATAATTTTTAAAAATAGTTATTTATTCATCTGTTTTTTCAGAATAGGGGGTCAAATAAGTTTAAAAAGTGACATTATTTTCTGTGAAAAAGAGCCCTACATATTTATCTGAGAAATACTGATACAATAAAAAGATATTAACACTCTGCAAACGAGAATTGAAAGCATTGTATCTGCTGTCATCTTGGCATCAGATTTGCTAGTATTCAGCAAGCCACTTAACGTCTTTTATTTTGTTCCTTCACCTAAAAAATTGGGATGATACTCTTAAGTGAACTAAATCTAGTAAAGAGAAAGTTGCTGATGCTTTATACTGCTAAAATAAAAGTAATAATAATTGCTTTTTTTTGGGATTTTTTGGGAGGGTTTTGTTATATCTATGGAGAGGGGGGAAATTAAAGAAAATGGCCTGATGGACCTGATGGACACATTTTTATACTGGAAAACGATCACCAACATGAGCAAATTTGTAGAACTATGCATTCACATTGGAATTTTCCAAACCCCAATGCCAATCATTTTCTTTTTCCCCAAAGAAATTACTTCTCATTTAGTTCTATTTTCTTGCCTCTTTTAATTTCATTTTATCAGTGTTATCTCCATTTATATATATAATTGCGTCACAGGAAATATTAAAGAGTTTCTATAGCCACAAGCCCTTATTTCTTTTCTATGCAGGTTCACTACTACACTCAGTTCCTGCTGAAACAGAGTAATTTAACTGTTCCAAACTAATTTTTTTTTTTAATTTTGCAAAGTATGTATGTTAGAGAATTAGGTGTCATAATTTCTAAGGGAAGAACAGTGTGAGATTTTAATTATTTTCATTCACTTTTATTAACTCTGTTGTTTATAATTTTTTTGTAACCCTTCTCTTTTTAGGGCTCCCTTCTTGGATAATAGTTTCAACTGTACTAAACTGACAAATGCACTTTTTTTCTTATTAAGTTTGAAGACCTGGCTTTATGCAGTCCATAACAACATACATGCAGAATTTGAAGTAAAATATCCAAGGGATATTAAACAATTCACTATGGTGTTCACAAGTTCTTAGACATCCTTAGCAATTACAGCTATCAAGAACTTTGGAACAGCTGATATATGACATTTCAATGATCTTTGAAAGTACTCTTTAGGTTCCAAGAACCTTTAGGTTCTTTCAGAGCCACCATCTAACAAATACAACCTTAAGTCACTGTAGTCAGAAGGAATTATTCTCAAGATATTGCAATTCACTTTCAATAGGAACTATAGATACTTTTTAGAATCAAATCTTTATTATCTTCCTCTTACTGGCTTTCAGGTCCTCTGCCTTTTGGTTTAGAACCAGTGGCCTCAAATAATTTCAGATTTTCATTCCCCTTCTGACTTTACTGAACAAGCTTACTGATTTGAGTGTCTGTTCATTTTAATAGTGCATCCTAATCACCAGTCCACCAACAAACACAGGTAATGTGAATTTTCCTCTCATACTCTGTTTCTTTACATATTTTGTGTCTGTGAAAAGACGGAAAGTCACACTTTGTTTTAATGACCTATTGGGGTAATGAAATCCACTGAGGAACTATACCTTATGTAAAGGTTTATTTCCTTGTAAGCTAGAAATACTATTTTTAGGTTTTATGGAGTTTTCCTATTACATGGTGAACAAGAAAATGGAGAGCTTGAACAGTCTTCATATGTTCTTAAAGTTTTTACCAACCCGACTCAAATTCCCTCTAGCCCTTGTCCTTTCAAATATTTCACATATTCCCAAATTTATGACAGGATGAACTGGCAAAGAAAATACACTTTATTAAAATAGCTTCAATTATATAATGACCTATTTGCATTTTAATAGAAATTTTGAGTAGAACACCTGAGACTTCCAATAAAATAGGGATTTAAATTTGCAGGTAATTAAGGATCAAGCAGATTGTGAAATTTTTGTTTGATCTATTTAATAAACCTGTTTACTGTCATAGACAATAATGTTGCTGACCCCAAATTGTCCCAAGTTATCAAAGCAAAAAAGTTTTTCTTTGTACTAATTATTCAGAAAGTGAGCATTATCCATGTCAGAAATAACCTCTTTAAGTTGAGATGCTATTTTAGTTATTGCATCTGTAGCTTATAATGGCTAAAGCAGAATAAAATAACTGAAGAGAAAAAATGTTGAATATATAATTATAATCCTCAAATTGCAGGTAATATCCTAGCTTTGGCCAGCAGTTGTTGTCTCTGGTCAGTTAAGAGTGCTGAAGGACAAACCCTACATAAATTCCATTGGCATTAATAAGACTAAGTCCCATAAATCCCATGAGTATTGATTGCAGAATGAAACTGCACAGTGGTTACAAATGGGTCAGAAGTGAAGAAATTGCACAGACAGATTGTCCCACTGGGAAATGACTACTTGGGGATTAAATATTGTTCTCAGTTCACATCTCTGACTGAGAAGTGCAAGTGGTGCCTTCTTTAGACACTTGATTGAGACAAGGACAAGTAGTATTGTAATACTGAACTCAGCCAAGTCAAATTGCTGTAACTTGTAGTTAGGTCTCTCTGGAATTTTCCATGTTTTGTGTTTAATTGGCATATTCCTAATCACGTCTTTTTTGCTGACAAGCTATAACCTCTGAATTTCAGGGAATGTAACCTTTCCAAACATGTTTTAATCTTTTCAGCTCAGTTCTGGATGGTATAAGTACTGCTGAACTGGAAGAACAATTCACAACTGGAATGAAAGCAATGAGAAACCAATTTCATATCCAGATAAAACAGTGTTATGCTAAAATCACTTCCCCACTATATCTGAGTATTTAGGTGCCATTGTATTCTAAGCACTTGATTACTTGGTAATGCCTACTCAAAACATAGCAGATGTGTTGTAGGATGAGGTTGAGGAATGTAACATGAACAGTAGTTCATGGAAATGGAAATTTACCTTTATGGGGAAAGGAATGAAATCTTTTTCTGTTCAAATTTTTTGGGTTGGTGTTGTATTCTTGTTGTATTCATATTTCTCAAGTCCCATACTGTACCAAGCTGTTCTTCTCTGCAGCACAGTTCCTCATGGCTTCTCAGGGGCTCCTCCTGGGCTCTCGACCCACCCCTATTTATTCCAGTTACCTTCACAAGCTACAGCTGCTGCCCAACTAAGGACTTTGCAGCTGTAGCTCGTTTGGAGTAACTAGAACCCACTTATGGAATGCATAGATCTTACAGGGACTCTCTCCATAGGTTGGCTGGTTGGTTGTTTGCTTTGGGTTTTCATTAGTTGTTTTGATACTTGTACTTTTTTTTCTCCTAGCTAATGAAGTTTTTTTCTTATGAAACTTTACATTTAGAGTCTACAAAAGCTTGAAAGAAAGGGTCATCAGAGAATATGTCAGCTGCTTTAACCATTCCTAAATTTATCTTGGAAAAAATCCTTTGGTTCCCTAACTTAGTTACTCAAAAACATTTAGTTCTCAATTATGTTCAAGGCTTAGAAGAAATTAGGTTGTATGTGCGATGTTGTCTATGTCATACTAATGATCTTGGCTCAGAGTTGTTTGTGTCTGTGACATCAGAGTTCTCTTAGACAGTTATGATCCTCGCCCTCTCCTCCAAGTGGGGACATCTGGCAATGCCATTCATGGCCTTATGTCCCCTGATGCTGTGGTGAGGACACGGCCCCAATGTTAACTTCTGTATTCTCGAGCCATCCCAAGGACATCGCCCAGTGTGCACCAGTGCAGCCTATCCTCTGCAATGGGAAGGGTACAGCCCTGTCCCTAGTCTGCAGGGTGGCCTGCTCAGAACTTCATTGCCCATAAAAAAGTCCTAGAACTCCAGTCCAGCATATCAAAGTAGTGTCTGAAGAGTGACAAAGATGCTTCTGACCTTGGAGCTGGAGTGAGAGAGTCTGCTCTCTTAGTGACATCTTGAATCAAGGACTTCTAGCACACAAGGGCAGGTGCACATATGTGGCTTCATGACAGGGCTTTAGCTGTGAGGAGTAGTGAGTGAGAGTCGAGTCTGATTGTCTCAGCCTCTCTGGAAGCTCTAATTTGTGTCCTAGGCCTCACAAACACCTCTTTCTGGGAAAGGCTGAGAGGGGCCTCTGGCTTGACGTGATGAATCCTACTGCTGGTATTATATACTATTGTACATTTGTTAGCACCTTGCTAAAGTTGGGGAAGGTCACTTACCTAGTCCTCTGTGCTTGTATGAAGGTGAACTTTGTACTGTTGGCACAAAGAATTTGTTAACTAAACAAAACTTCGTTCATTCTGTTATTTTTTGGCCCAGGTGTTTAATAGATTTATGAGGTTGAACTTAGCTTTGAAGTTACAAATTTTGAGTACAACTTTTTTTCTTTTTTCTCCTATATGTTGTTAAGATCAACTCTTCTTCCAGGGGGAGTTATAGAATGTGGAAGCTAGATTCCAAAACATCTGTCTGCCCTGAATAATCTTTTATCTGTAGTAATGGTATTAATTTCAACAGAAATAAATTTCAACATTCAGCATCACAAATGCTACTTTAGCTTTCTGTACACACTAGAATCATTCTAAACTAGCCTCATTTGTGTCTATTTGAAGAAAGAGATATTTTAGCGACTGAGCTAATTGTGAATTTTGGTTTTACAGAATGACTCAGTGGCTAAATTTGCTGCCTGATTTATGTGAAAATACTGCCCAGAGTCAGATTGCCAGACTTCAAACTGTTTTATAAAATCAAAGTAAAATCTTGATTATCTGCTATGCTGAATTAATCAGGCCATACCTCTTATTAAAAGGCAACATTTCTGGAAAACATCTACTAATAGTTTTCTTGTGTTTTTTAGGGGGATGTTCAGGTATAATTTTTATAGTTTTAGGGACGTAAATTTCATTGTTATTTTCATTTTTGTTTTAGTGATTTACCTGCTTCACCCAAAATAACTTGAGTCTACAGAAATGGTGTCCTTTTCCTTATTAGCAATATAGCAGATATTTGAACCTATTGGTTATTTACTGTCATTTGGCACTGGCTGCTGAGCATGTATTTATATACCATCTATGGATATTTAATCTGTACCAATAGTCTTTAGTGTCTGCAGATTATCTGCCCTGGAATGGCTATCTCAGGGTTTATATCACACCTAGCAGAAATCTCACCCCTATTCTCAGATCAAAATAGTGCTGTGGAAGCATTTCTGATGAACTAAATATGCTTTTTGAAGACAAAAAACTTTAGAACCCTTATTTTACTTTGTTGCACTAAAAGTGTTTCTGGTTTTACTTTACCCCCAGCCAGTGTATTTGAATGATTTATGCAAACCTCTAGTTCTTTTCTCATGTGGTATTGAGGAATCAAAGCTGAGTGCTGTGATTGAGTGGCCACGGACAGGAGTGAATAACAGGAGTATGTACATATTCATAGACTTTATCTGTTGTGCAAAAATCTAGAGTGCCTTGAAAGACAATCAGGTGTTAGCTGTGTAGTTGTGTTCCATTAAAAAATACTCTTGGATGTATTTTCTTTCCCTGGAATTGCTTCCAAATTGGTGAAAAATCTATATTTTTTAATTTAAATAGGAGTAAACTCTTTGATCTTACCTGCAAATCTAATTAAATAATTTCAAGACTATTTCACTAAGGTGTATATGTACTGTTACTCCAGTCTCTACAGATTCAGAGTTCTGTGTTTCAGATGAAACAGAAATTATGAATTATTTTGACCACATTAATTCTAAACACATTTTAAAACATACACGCATTTTAAACCAAACATCTATCAAATAAGTCCTAACATTTATTCTTCTGGTTTTTTATTATGTTTTGCCTTCAGAACAAATTTTGTGTTCAGGATTCATAGTCTTATAGGAGAATAAAGCTTCCAATAAAAGAGAAAGGAATATTTAAATCCACTGTTTCTGAGAAAATGGAGATAATATCTGTGGTACTTGAATTATTAATATAAATTAATACTATGTCTTTAAGGTATTCATACAGTATCTGTATTTGTAAGTCACCGTTTTTTAAATTGATACAGGTGATCCAAATCCTTTGACGCAATAGAAAAAATGTTCATATTTATAAATATAATATGTATGCATATTGCAGCTATAATATTTGAACAAAAGTTATCCTTTCCCACTGTATTATTCTAGCTCCAGCATCACTTGCACATGTTTACTGCCTGTTCCATCCATTATAATTCTAAACTCTATATGTACTTGAAAAATTATTTGATTGTTCGGGACAGAGATCAGTTTTGAACAATCATCTTCAACTGTGAAGGCAATGATATATATTCTCTGTGTATCAAATCTCACTAACAGAATAAATTTAAAAAGGAAAAATCTTTAGTGAGACACATTTCAACATAAACCCCACCTTTTTTGCAAAGTTTTAATGATAAAAGAATGATTCAGAAAACTGCATAGCAATGTTATGATTTCCATAATAAATCTTTATCATATGTTTTGCAGAAATCCTCTTATTTTTCAAATCATGGGGTTAAAGACTAAGTCATCTTTAAAAAATCTTGATATCTCCTAAAGAATGCAACACAGCTTTATCAAAAAGTTCCATAACACTTCACCCACTTATCTAAATGATAATAATAAATAGTAATAAAGCTGATAGAATTAGATTAGTTCTGTCAACAGGCAAAAAAGTACACAAATAAATTTGCTAATTATAATAGACATTAAAGAATATAATGACCTAATTTAATAGACCTTTCTTATTTATACCAGTTATGCCTCTGAGGAAAATTGCACAAATATTCTTGAATTAATGCAAGTAAGATAGGCAAAAATAAATTGAAGTTGTTTCTAAACCACACTTCCTTTGTGTACAATAAAATGAAATCTAATCTTTCTCTGCCTACATCTTCTAGTAATTTGTAAAATTTAAATTCTGGAATTTACAAATAAAAATTTTGGTTTAATTTTTGTACCTTTTGAAACATTTCTATTAAATTAATTTAAAGCGGGAAACTGAATCAATTTCCATAAATAGGCCTGTAATTCCTGCTTTTTAAAGTTATCAAAGTGTTTTGAAATATTTAGCAAAGTTTTTACCATACTAGAATATGGAAATTTAGCTTACCTAAAAACTATTTAGAAGGTTTTGTTGACTTCTCTGAATTGTTCTCACACACATCTAAATAAAAAACCCTGTTAAAGTTTTACTCATAAATGACTTCAAAAGAATATAACAGAATTTTATAGAAGTAAAAGCTAGCCTGGGATATGCATTGCATAATGGAATTTGTGCCAAGGTATGCTCAGAAACATTTCTGTCTTTAATATTGTATAGTGATTAAGTATCAAGTATGAAACAGGGAATAAATCTTCATAGGTCTTATCCATTTTTGTTTAAAACTATTTAAGTAATCTCATATTAACCTTTCTATGGTACCTTTATCTGTTTATGAACTGTGATGACATTTGAATTGCTTTCACATTCCAAGGTGAAAATATTTACGTGTGAATATGTGAAAATGGGAAAATATTTACATGTTTATATCTGTGTATAAAACTGTTATTTCTTTGTTTAGTTTTTTTGTTCAAAAATATTTACTTGTTTTGCTCATTTTACTATGAAACAGGACAGTAATTTTACACAAAAGATTATATTTTTGTCATCCTCTTTCCCATATTCGTAGTCAAGATTTAAATGCCCATTATGCAGAAGCTGTAAAAATATATTGTCTATCATTGTGAAGTTCCAAATCAAAGATTATTTTTTACACGACACAGAAGAAATCTTTCATCAGGAAAAAAAAAAAAAGAGAAAGAGATTGTGACAAACACATTGTTGGCATCCTTTTGTGCAACAACTATAGAACTAAAAGAAAAGGTAATTGAAAGGCCATTTTAAAAAAATGAAATAACTATTGGCTGTCTCTGCTTTAATATTTCAGAAGTTTGGAGATAAAAAGGATTCTTTCTTTGACAGAAATCATTGTTCAGGCTGTCATCATTCAAGTCAGCAATTTCATCACTTCACAGCAAAAGCATCATTAGGAAAAGGGGGAAAAAGTCCAGATGAACCACTTAAAAAAAAAAAACAAAACAAAACTAACCAAACCCACTTCAAGTAGCAAAAAACCAAATTTTTTCCCCAATATGAAAAGTCTGTATTTTTTTAATTTTTCAGACCTGAGAGTGATTCTAGTAGGATTATAGCTAGAGCAGATCTTTGTTCACAGTAATAAAAGACACCACAAATGGCATCAGTTTCTTGCTTAAAACAGTGTAGTAGCAATTTAAGACCAAAAGTGTGAACTAGTAAACAAAGGGTGGTCGGTGTTTTTTTATATGTACTAGGGATTTTTTGTTTTGTTGGTTTGTTTGGTTTTAGTTTTTGTTTTGTTTTTTTTTTTTTTCCATTGCACTAATAACACATGACTACTATTTGAAGTTCAATTTATTTTTATTTATTCTCAAATGTTTAGAAGATTAACATTGTAGATGGTGACACTAATTGACAAGCAGGAAAACAAAGAGATTGGAGTCTGAATACAATGAATTGGTTAATAATTTCTTAAATAACTTTGCACAGTATCATTCTTTTTCATGGTCTTTTAAAAGAAAATAAAAGGAAAAGGTTAGAAAAGCAATGGAAAATCAATTAATTTTAAAATGTGATTATATAGTAATTAGAAAACTAAAATAATCCCACTGGAGGAAATTATGGCTACATACTGGCCTCAGTACATGGTGAAAAATTCATCAATAGTAATGATAGCTGATTACAGACATCACTGAGAGAATTTGGTACTGAATTCCGTACTGAAAGTCTGATGAAGTTGATGGACTGATCCAGGTCAATTTCAATTTATATAAGTGCTAAAATAGTCACTTGAAAGAAAATGACCTATGGAAAAATGGAGAAGGGAATAGACCATTCAGGAACAGGGTCATGAGCACCAGATGTGGACAGACATGGGCCAGTTTAGATGAAATATTAGTTGATTCTGGAACTCTGTATTGTTTTTTCAACACAGAGCAAAAAATGCTTGCAAAACCTTGTAAATCACAGTATTAGGAATACCAAAATTGTAATCTTGCTAATAATAACTAATCATTCTCTATCAGCCTGTGCTGGTACCTCAAATGCATCAGTTCTGGGTTCTTTATTGTGACAGAAGGGCTCATTACTGTATCACCCACACTGTATTGTAAAACTGTTATGCAGACATGGCACTGATATATGTACTCAATCACCTCAACAAGTAAAGATCAAACTGCTGATCAATTCCTCGCCTCTCTACAGGCCAGAAGTTTCTTTCTGTCAGGGTTACCTTCAGTAATGGTATTCCAGCAACATACTGTGCTAATAACAACCGTAATAATGCTGCTTACTTTTCAGTGCACTATTTTTCATGTTATTCTCACTGGCTGCTGAGTTCTCAGTTATCCTGCCAAGATTTGGGTAGTCTGCTCTGCTTGATGTTCATTTGGGCCCCTCTTGAGCTTTCCTGGGGGGGTCTTTTAAAGACTCTGATTATAACAGGACAGCAGCTGATCTTTGATTCAATTCTTACTTAGAACTGTTTATTAATGAGGTGTTGTCATGAAATTTTTATTACCATGAAAGGAAATGAGTAGGGTTTGTTTTTTTAAATGAACATTGCCATAGGATGCCTTGTTTTTCAAATATCTGTAATAGAAGGCTCAAAAAGTCAGTAGTCATATATGGGTTTGCCACAACCTTTTAAAATTGACCTGTTTTCCTTTACATTAAATTTTTAGGAATTTATGAAGATCTGAATAATGAAAAATATCACTATCTAAATGTTTTAATGAGGTTATACTTATTATCATGTTTAACAGTCTTATGGCATGTTGTGAAATGTGAATAGCAGCTAGATGACTTTCAAGTTTCTACATTTCCCTATGCTTTAGATATATTAAAGGTTAATTAATTCACATCTGACTCTTAATCGATTTTTTAAAACTGCTTGATTAAATCACAGTCTTAAATTTGTTTATTTACCATATTTAACATGTAATTACACACAATCTTCAAACTCGATAAAAAATTACGTTTTAAAAAGCAGGGAAATATCTAATAAGTATTTAAAATATAACAACATGAGATAAACAAATGAAGCATTCTCTCTCTCTTTTTCTTTTTTTTCTATTTCTTCTGGTAATAGACCAGATGGGCTATGTGTTGAGTCAAGAAATTGCTTTAGAAGATTAGCAATTATTAAAAGATATTTTTCAAGTTAATGTATTCCAAGTAAAATGGAATAGGATAAAACACATTTTGCAATTATTCTTTTTTCTTGTTACTCTTGTTTTAGCATTATGATTTATTAATGATTTATTGCATATTAGGAAGCATTTTGCGAAAGGACTGCTAAATTGAGTTTCTACCTGGTTACATTCAGACAGTCTTTGACAAGTGTCTCAGGTGTCTTTAATTCCTTGCAAACTTTTAAGATATATTCAGATTATAAGAAAAATATTATTTAAAATCTTCATGTTTTGCAAATAAAAGTACTGATTTTGGGGGTGAAACTTGTTATGATTTTAATAATTCAAATATACCATGCTCAATTCTCACATGAGTTTGTTACTATGACAGAATACTTTATGGATATTAGTGCCTCCATTAATTGAGTGAATTCCTTGCAAGGATGCCTTCTAATTCTTTGGCTAATTAAGTAAAAAGTAAAAGGCTTCCTTTCCAGATTGTATTCCATTATCTGAAAGCTGAAAAATAAGTACCTAAAAACCCACGATAAAAATATTTTCCTGTTTGCTACAAACTCAATGGTTTGTGCTCTTTTGTTTCTGCAAATAGAATAAATTATTGTCACACCTTCTCCAGAACTGCCACTATAAGACATTATTATTCTACACACACACACACACAAAGAAAAAAAAAAAAAGAAGAGAAATCTATGTATTATTATGAATACTTGTATAAATTATAAAGAAATTTGCAATGAAAAAGAGTATTCTGAAAACCATATTGCATTTTTTAGTTTCTTAATACACCAAAACAAGGGGTTCCAAAAAAATCACATAGATGTAAGTGAAATGAGTTACAGGCCTTGCTGAGAATGTCTGACGACATTTCTGGCTCCACCTTCAGAGTCATTTCTAAATATTCTTCCCCAAACAACAGAAGGCCCATCTTTAAATAACACCAGGGTTTTCTGTTGCCAACTTGTGAATGTGAAGGCAGAGAAATGCCAAATTAAGTGGCCTTTGCGCTGGTTGCAGGCAATTTTCCTGTCTGTTTCTTCTCCATTCACTGGCAGCTTTCTGTCTCTCTCCTCCCTTTTCCATTGCTTTTTTGTGACATGTGGCTACCAGAAAGCTGCAGGATGCCACATGGCAACATCATTCAGGGACTCATCTAGGGCACCATAGCCTAGGGCAGTCCCTTCACACGTACCAGGTCTTGTTTTGTATCCTCTGGGACTGTGCTTCAGGGACAGAATACATGGGCACTCCTAGGGGTGGCTGAGCTTTCCCCTGAATATCCAACCTGTCCTTCACTGGGAGGTGGTTGTCATATAAGACAAAATTTTTCTGGTTATACAAGCCTGAATGAGGAGACTGTCAAAATTGTCTTCACCATTGCAACTGCTCAGCAAATTCACTAGGGTTTGCGCTTCCCCCCTGTCCTGGAGAGCCTTCTCATCCACACTTTTAAATGAGACAGATGCCCAGTCCTGCAAGGCTGCTTCTTGGAGGTGGGGCGCAGTGTTTTGATGAAGAGGCTACACTTGACCATGCCTGCCTGCTTCTACCTCCTTCAGGAGAGATACAAAATCTTCTGAGAAAAAAGAAAGATCCCTTTCTTTCCATGTACTTTAACCTTCATTCTGTTTCAGGGTTCACACTGTTTATGGAGCTCTCAGTTCTTAATCTAAATATTTTATTAAAGGAAAAACTCTCAGATTTTTTTACAATTTCTCTTGTTTCTCGGTGGCATTTTAACAAGAGCAAATAAATGTTTCATTTCTCATCTCATCCCACCAGTTACACAAGGAAAACAAACCAATTACACAAATAAAACAGCAGCTGGCATGGGGGCATAAGCACAAGACCTTTGGGAGTAGTGGTTGAACTGCAAGGGGTAAGAGTTGAATGTACAGAACTCATCTTTCCTTTCAAAGAGGAAGTGTTTGAAAGTAGCTGCCCACTGGACAGAAAAGTCTGTCACAGGCATGTGTTTAAGGAAAAGAGGAATGAGAATGCCTGTAAGAATGAATTCCAGATTAGCTGAGACATCACAAAATCAGCTCTAGCTATCTATTATTAATAAGATAAATACCACTAAGCTTGTACAATGACTGGTGGATGAGGCAAGTGAAAGAGCCATGTGAAAAGCTTTTTGAAAACTTGCTCAATAGCTATCATATTGCCACAATATTATTCTGCAGTATCTAAAACTACCACTGAGCTGCTTTTCTAGAGTGGTTCTCTAACACAAAAAGAAAATATTGCCCAATTTACTTCACTTATCCAATAGTATTTCTGGCTTTGAGCATTTATTTTTTTAATTCTTAAATTAAAAAAACCTAACCATACTGTTAATTAAAAAGAAAAAAAAAATAGTGGAGCTTTACAACCTCATTGATTCATTTATTTATTCATTAATTAGTTCCCCATGAAGAATACTATAGTTATAGGTTTTCCCAAGGGATGGAGAGTCAGGCAATATAGATAAGCAGACAGGATCTTGCTCTTCCTGACATGTTTTGCACTTGTAAATCTACTTTAAAATGGATAACACTTGCTGCTTGCAAACCTTCACTAAGGAAATGATCATTCATCATTTCGATTATATCTAAGGTCAATGTTCCTCCACAGCAGGCCATGCATAAGATAAGGCATAGATTTTTTAACAAGATAGTCTCCACCAAATAGAAGATAACTACAGAGATTGTCTGCAAGTAAGATGTATTTACTTTATTTTGTACAAGTGAAAGTGTTTTGGCCTTTGTTTTCCTTTGTCTCTATCATTTTGGCAGGAACTCTCTAGCCTATCAGATTTGCAGATCTGCAAAGCAGCACAGGAAACATTGCAGAAAAAGATGTTTACAGACAGAAGATGAGGATGGCTTTTAAGGATTTATCCCCCATTCTGATGCAGTTAGATTGATGTATCCATTTGCATTTATTTACTTTAGACTCATATCTAAGGGGAACAAGAAAACATTTTTCTAGTTTAGTTTCTGACATCAGAATAAAATATCTGTTTCTTTTGAAATGGGGAAACCAAGATCCCGTCCATAGTGCAGAAAAACAATGATAACACGGAAAATGAGGAAAAGGAGACTGATTTGGAAAATCTCTGCTGACTTAGCTTCAGATTGATGCTCTTTCTAAAAATGATGCTTCTTTTTCCATTTTGAATTTGTCTCTCTCTGTACTATTTAAAACAGAACAACTTTTTCTGCAAAATGAAAAACCTGAAGACTTTCTAAATATAGGCTGTAGGACTTCAGTATTTATAATAGCAGGAACAAGGTCAAAATGCCCAGACAAGATATGTTAATGAATGGATGCAGGTTGCAGTTTTTAGAATTGCTTTGCTGGTGCATTGCAGCAAATACATTTATGGTGCTAGTTTTTGGTCAGTGAATGTATACATTTGATCTTCTGGAGTTGCACAAGGACAGTCAATGTGATAATTAAATGAAATGCTACTACAGTTGATTAGATGGAACAAAAAACTCCTAGTAAACACTACCTTTTATGGAGTGTCCTATTTATCCTTTGGTTTCCTTTTTGATAAATTCAGTGACCTTTACTTTTTATACAGCCTTGAGACACATATCCCACAAACTTAAGCTTTCATATCTGCATGTCAGAAGTTTACTGAGTATTATATCTCAGAATGTTGTACAACTCATATGCATGTATCTTGATACTTTTATAAAAAGTGTGAACTTATGTTTCTAAGACACAGTTTTGAATAGTGTAGGTTTCTTAAAGTCAGAAAATATTTTATCTGTATGTATAGCAAGGAAGATACACAATTAAATTTAAATTCTTTTGTGAAATGGTGAAAAATCATCAATTCTCAGACTTTGAGGAGGGAGGGGATGATGGTCAAGGTCCTTTCTCATCTTCTTTTATGCAAATTATTTCTCCAGGGGTGGATGAGAATCTGTTTGTCTGTGTGAGAACTGAATTTAATGTTATAATCTTGACAGAAAAAGATTATCATAATTTTTTTGTCAAATCCTTTATTTTTGCATTGGGAATACACACTTCTTAAAGAAATTAACAACATTTTGACCTTATTTAAAAAATACTTTCCTTTGCTACTATTTAATACATTAATCAGAATATCTTAAATGTCAATATAAAATGGAATATACTTTAAACAGAGCCAACTTAGACATGAAGATTTATCTGAAGTTTATAGAGAAGCTGGAGCCAGACTTCTCCAAGAAGAGCACCATGTAAGCATATAAGAAAATAGACAAAAAATTTAAATATATTAATTTAAACTAGACTAAGGGCACAAAAATCTTATTAGAAGAATGATTAAACACTGCAACAGAGACATGGTGGAAGTTCCCTGTTCATAATCAAAACTTGACAGAGTTAAGTCTGAGCAACCTGGTCTAAATTTGATGTATAATCTGTCTTTACAAGTGGCTCTGCATTGACCAGAGCATTGGACTAGATGACCTCTACATGGAGTACAGGTTATCTCACCAAATGAGCACTAGATAATCAGCAAACTGCCTTTTGTGCCAAGTAGTCACATTCTTGCCAAGAGTTTTGCCTGTGGGTCAATGTGCAACCCGGAGAAAATGGATTTTTTCCTGTTCTTGACAGATGATTGCCATATTGAAGTTCATCATGAGTTTGCTCAAGTTATGTTAACTATGTTGATATGCACAAAGGAAGAAGGAATTACCTGAATAAGCACAAGAAAAAATGTATTTTCTTGTTTCTACAGAAGGCTTAAATAAATAAAGGACTAAATTATTTGAAGAACTGTGGTGAGAGATTGTTACTCTTACTTATATTGTCAGTACTTCTTGCAGCACAGGACACAAGTAACTGGACCAAAATTCTACTAATCTGATATTTGCACTGGGCCATAACTTCATTTATAGAATAATGAATCTTTGTTAATTATATAAAAAAACTTTTTTCTTAAAAATTCTAATGCTATTGAGCAATGAAATTATTATGAATTTTCAAACAAAATAACAGTGTATACCCTGAAGAACAAAGGAGCAAAGCATTCTGAATTTAATATCTACAGATTTACTAAACATGACTGTCTCAGACTCACTGATGTTACTCTCAAACTCTGTCAGAAATACCCAGCAAGCAGCACTTTACTCTTAGCAATCATGCTAACTTCTTACAGCCTGAGAGCCAGTGCAGAAATGTATTTTAAGGTTTTCTGAAAAAAAAAAAAAAGAAAGGCTTTGCAATGGAAAGTGTGAAAAAAGATGCTCAGCAGGAAAAGGAAAGCTTGGAAAGCAAAGCCATTTACCATTTCACAAGCTGCACAGTTATAGTAATTTTGAAGTCATTAGTCATTGATATCTGTTTTTCAATTACAGCATAAACATTAATATGCTTTGCTTTTTAAAAAAAACCCAGAAATTGGACAAGCAATTTAGAAACTGTCTCAGACAGAAGGAACGCTAACATCAAACAAGTCAGAGCAATTGCAACTTGCATAGATCAAAGCTGGAAAATGTGCAATCATTTAATTGCATGAGTAGATAAGAAGGATCATATTGAAGATCACATAATGCCAGAAAAAAGACAGAAACGCAAGCAGAAAAATTGCTCTAAGTCCTATTCAACAAAAGTGATGAAGCAAGGCAAGATTTAGTGAAGTGCATTGTTGTGGGTAGTGGCACTGAAGCCTGTCAGGAATGTTATCTTTATCCAACCATACACATAAAAAGGACCAAACTTAGTGAATAAGTAAGCACTACATTACTTCTTTGAAATATGACACCTTCCAGTGAAATAAATAACTACAAAATAAGATCCCGTATCCTACAACTACAGTAATAAATACTAACTGTAGTAATGAATACAAATAATGAAACCTTTATCATCAGTTGTTCCTACTACTTCTGAGTACCTATTATCAAAGTAGTTATTTTTTTGGGTGTTACTAAGAGTTTTATTTTCTAGAAATCTGATGTACTGATTTTTATTTTTATTTTCTAGTAATAATGTGTTATTTATTACCTGAGTTTGGTGCTATTCAAGAGGTTAAAACGTCTAATACAAATCTCAGGCAGTACAAAGGAAAAACATAACTTATGTGTGCTCCTTTAAAACTCCATGTTGTGCTGTTTTGTAATGTTCAACACTTAGCCAGGAAAATAGCTGTTGATAAATAAAGACAGCATAGGTATGCAAAGAATAGAAACCATGAATACAAGTGCCTCCTTTGTCTCAAACAATTTTCAAGATCTTTTTATACCCAAGTCCCAGATGTCATATGTTTTCCTTCACACTCTCAAGTTTTCACTCTAGTATTCAGTTTAGAGAGTTCTTCAATTAGACATTATTAGACATCCAAATCAATTTTAAATGACTTCTTTTTCAGAGATACTGAACAGACGTTATTCCCAGTGGAGTAAAAATATCAGTATATTCTCAGCAGTTCTGAGAATCATGTAATTTTGATAGATCTTACTGTAACAGCAGATAATCAGCTTCTTGTATGTATTGACTTCTAATCACAGATTTTACTTTTCTCATTTTCTCTCACAAAAAGATTTAGCATGTGCTTCTGTTGAGGGTTGTACAGATTTAATGCCTTATCAAGTCTGTGTTGCTTGTTACTAAAATGCAAACTGAATCAAAACAACTAATCAAGGTATAAGCATTTCTGTAGTTTAAACTTAATTTCTATTTGATGTAATAGTATGAGATCATAAATTACATCTTTCTTCCTACAAGCTCAATTTTTTCTCCTTCTTCAGGTGAAGTGAGAGAATGACATATGGTTTTAACATTTTTCTGTTCTGTGGAAGAAAAGGTAATCATGGGTCTGAATATGTACAAAGGAAGAATATTTTACTTCCACATTATTTTCCCAGTACATAGAGGTTTTTTGATGCAACAAAGTTTTACTGTAAGACACCTGGGAATTCAAAGAATCAACAGAAGCCAATGGTACTTATTGGCATCCCTTTAAAAACTGCTTGATGAGAAATAGTCAGAAAGAGGATCAACAAAAAAAGATACATTTAATCAAGAAATAAACTAAAATGAACACAGATATTTTGACATTAATCTGTGCATTAGCTCTAAATGCCTAAAAGGTCTATGGTGTCTGATGAGGTAATTTTAGAATGTCTTCCGAGAAGGTCTTCAGCAAGTTGCCTCAGTGAATATCTGAGGTGTCCAGCATCAGGGAACAGTTGAACTGTCTGAAGTAAATAGCACCTAAGGGTGCTCATTTGAAAATGAAGCTCACAAATATTATGCTTGTACATAGCAAAATCCTTTCAATTTGTGTATTAAGTAGGAGTTGGATAGAGATGGCAAAAATGTATAGAATAATATCACGAATCATAGAACCATACAGGTTGTAAAAGACCTCTAAGGCTGAGTCCAACAGCAAACTTCACAGTACCAAGTCCACATTAAACCATGTTTCTGTGTGCCAGGTCTCCAGGGATGACTCCACCACTTCACTTGTCAGCCTGTTCCAAGGCATCATGACCATTTCAATAAAGAATTTTTTCCTTATAGCCAATCTAAACCTCCCCTAGGCCAAGTTGAGGTCATTTTCTTTTGTTCTATCTCCTGCTTTTTGGGAGAAGAGACCAACACCCACCTCACTACAACATCCTTTCAGGTATTTGTTTTGAGGGACAAGGTTTCCCCTGAACCTCCAGATCCAAAAACCACCAACTTGTAAAGGATTATGGAAACTGTAGAGGATTTAAAAGCAAATGTCTTTTCCAAGTGTTGTTTATGTGTGTATGATGTATTCATGTAGCAGGTAGCTGAAGAATACCTATTCCATCATTTACTACACATCCCCTGTTTTTCTACAGAAATGGCTGGGTTCTGATTTGATTACACATTTAGGGATATTACCAAACAGCAAGACCTGGCTCATTAATCACCAACACGTATTCATTAATGTAAATAGGAACTTACAGCGTAAACTTCAGTTTCATTTTCAAGACTGTGTGCAACAAAACTTTTGTAAAATTCCACATAATCCATTAATTCAAGTATCTCTAACTTGGAACACGGTATTAGTTGGATATCTCATCTGTGCAAATACTGTCATGTAAGAATTAGTATCTTACAGCAGAATAAATTGATATGGTTTTGTGTAAATGCTTGAGACTGTATTTGAAAACACAGTAATAAAACATGTTTTGCAGATTAAATTGCAAAAAAAAGGTTCTGTTTGTGGGTTTTGGTTTTTTGTTTGGGTTTTGGTTTTTTGTGATTGAATACACAGTACTGAAATAGATTTCAGTGTTGTGATATCTGAGTAATAGGTTTGGGCAACACTTAATATTAAAAACTGCCAGAAACACAATTAAGATGAGATTACTTATTTAGCTTCTTGTTCACTAACTGTTAGTAAAATGAAGTCTGAAATGGAACCTCCCTTCTTTCCCCAGCTCCATTAATGCTGTCTGCCACTTTTGATTTGTGCAAGGCTAAATCACTGAACACCATTTCCCTTAATTCCCCCGTTTTTTTTCTTATATATATATCTTTTAGCTATCTGTTTTATGAATCTGTTTGTTTGGCACAACCTGGTTTTTTTGGCGATGGAGCACAGGGTCTTCTTCTCTGGGAAGATGCTAAAAGCTTCTGCCATGTCTGACGGAGCCAACCTTGATGGCTCTGAAGATGGACATGCTGCTGGCCCAATTAAAGAGGTTGGCAATGCTTCTGTGATGATGGATTTAAGAAGAAAATCGAAACAGTGCAGGAACAGGTTTTTTTTTCAGGGGTCATCCCCAACTTGGCGCATGGCAATGCACCACTGCGGCCGCTGCCTTGCTGGAGTGACCCGCGATGAGTCTTGCCTGCTTGGCTGCCCCTACCCAACTGTGCTGCAGGTGGAAGGGCAGGGGTGGCAGCAGCAGCTTCCCCTTCCTGTGCCTCACATGAAGAGAGGCATTAAATACTGCCAGCGCCGTGGCAGCCACTACTGTCCAAGGGATGGTGGTGGGGCCTCCTGGCTGGTAGTGGAAGCATGATGAGCAATTCCCTGACACAGAACCTAGATGAGATCAAATTCTTGGTGCTGTGGGGTCTTGCAACAATCTTTGAATTAGTGAAACTCATTGACAACAGTACCTGCAAATAGCAGTTTTTCTTCTAGTGAGAGAAGAGGAATAAGAGAGGACATGTGAGAAAAAACAATGAGGTGACCTCAATGTCAGGGAAAAGAAAGAGAGGGACGAGGTGCTTCAAGCATCGGAGCTCAGATTCCTTTGCAAGCCGTGGTGAGGACTGTGATAAAACAAACTCTTCCCCATGTAACGCATGAAGTCCACAGAGGATGCAGAGATCCACTGACAGCCCAAGGGAAAAGTGTTCACTCCAGAGTGGGTGGATGTTAGAGAAAGCTGTAGTCTAGTGGGAGACATGAATAGGGAGAGAGAGAGAGAGAGAGAGAGAGAGAGAGAGAGAGAGAGAGAGAGAGACTCTGCTTCCAGAAACAGATAGTGAGGGCCCTTCCTTCCAAACAAGAGCAACCTGTCCTTAAAAGACTACACCCCATGGACGAGTGACCCATGCCACAATAGTTTTGGGAAGACTATCTGCTGATGGGAGGGACCCCTCAGCATAACAGAAAATAAGACTCCTTTCCTTGAGAAAATGGAAAAATATCTCAAATGACAAACTGACCAAAATCCCCATGTCCTGTCTCCATGAGCTGTCAGTGGGAAGAGGGAAGGACTGGGGGAAAAAAGGTGTTTTAAAAGCTTTTATTACTTCTCATTATACTCCTCTGATTCTGCATATAATAAATTCACTTGATACCTTTAAATTTGAACCTGTTTTGCTCTGAGAGTGTTTTTCTCATTTCAACTCATGAGCCCTTCATTAATTTTTTTTCCCTCTCCTCTACCCAAAGTAGCAAGAGTGAATAAGTGAATGACTTTTGTCATTTGGCCAGTGACAAGCTATGACAATGAATTTTCCAGAAACACAAACTTCAGTTACTTTTGCCAGCTACGCTCATTTATTTATACTCCTGCTTTATTTAACACTGTCTTTGCCCTTATGTTACTTCAACAATGAAACATCTCTGAGCAGTGATGCTTTGCTAGATGGGAAAGTACGATTTGTTTGACAAACAGCAGAAGAAACTTTGAAAACATGCTATAGTGGTGCATAAGTCTTTACCTATGTTCTTATTTGCAAGCATGAGTAAACTCAAGTGTAATTTTGCAAAACTGTGGGGAATCTCAAGCAGTGCCTGAATTATTTTGGAGCAGATTCAGTGAGGCAGCTGCATTTTCTCTTGTCTCCAAGTGTGATTAAAAAGATGTTAAGTATGAATTCACTCAATTTCTCGTAAAAGTTATGGTTGTCTGTGCACATGCCTCTACTCTTTTGTGGGGTGCTGTTTTCCAGCTTAATTCAAAGATGATAGGATCTAACTATGGTTTTTAAGAGCTTTGGTGACTGAGAGCACAGCTGATAGAGAAAGTGTTCACTAGGTTTAGATTGTGTTTTTGATGTAATATTCTCTTTTAACAAAAAAACCTGTTGTTTCTAAAAAATATAGAAAGCAAAAAAAAAAAAACTAACAAAATAAATGAGTGTTGATTTGTCTTAAGCACATGTATAGGCAGAAACTGAACAAATATGAAAATTGTAATAACCTCAAACTGCACAACCTTTTTCCCTACTTAGTTTTAAACTGATGAGGTTCTTTTTACTTACTGAACATCTCATAGTTATAAGTAAAGCTGTTTTTTACTCTCAGCACAAGTTAGGGTTTTGTTGTTGTTGTTGTTTTTTAATCCTTGTTTGGTCATGAACTGTACATAAAGTGACATGTCTACTGGTCAAGATCTAAAACCATGGATTTTCCCTCTGATGTGATAATGTACTGCATAAATAATTATGTCCTTAGAGATTAAAGTATGGCGAGGACTGTAAGCTTACAAATGCAGTTTCTAGTTCATAGTCAGGAATGTACTTGGAGATACTGATAATGTTGGGGAGCTAGGGTGTCTAGCTAAAACGCCCTTCCTACAAAAGTTAAGAATATTTGTGAAGCTAAGATGCTATGTGAACATATTTAATAGATGCATGCATATCTACATAACCAGATCTTGACATTACTTACTCTAAAGCATTGTATGACTTTCTAAGTCATCCCATTGCCTTTTTGTCTTTTTTTCTGTTCATGATTGGTTTGATGTTGGCTGGCTGCCTCTAATTCATTCTTCCTTCTAAAAAGTGAGGGGGCTGAAAATATGTTGGGAAACTTCTGAGTTGAGATAGAGACAGAGAGAAACTCTTAGCAGTTACTGTCACAAGTCACATGGACTAAACTTAGGGAAGATTAATTTATTCCCAATTAAAAATAAATTAAACTAGTGATAAAGTCAAAACTAAAATATCCATTTTCTGCCCATCCACCCTTCTTCCTAGGCTTAACTTCCTCCTTCACAAGTCCTCCACTTCGGCCTGTGGCTTCTTTCCCTATCCCACTAGTGGACAAAATCAATTGTTTATGGTGTCCCACTTTCCCTATGTGGCAAGTGAGCTTTCCCCTCTTCTATTTTGCTGGTGCATAGTCTATTTGCATTCCTCTCAGTCTTAATTACATCAATGGTCTTAATAATATTGATTGTCACAACTTTAACTCATTGTGTGATGTTTTAAAACAGCATTAGAAAATATTTCTCTGACTTCAGTAACAGTAAATTGTCCACAAGAGGTTTATGCTGCTTGTGCCAAAGCTCCAATGTCTTTAATTTCTCCCTATACATATCTTTCCCTGCCATGACAGGTACTTGAGTATCAGAGGATGTTTGACACTGGAGCTCTCTGTCCCAAAGGGAACAAGATGGGCTTGGAATTCTGCAGTTATTCTTACAGGGGCTGTGAACAGGAAACAGTGATAGAGTCTGATTCCTAGAGAAAAGGATAAGTATGAATCATGATTTCCTTTTTTAAGGAAAGAAGTGTAGAATGCTACTCTTCTAAATGTTTTTAAAAGTAATGTTTTTAGAAGTAATTTTGGAATGTTTTTAAAAGTAATTTTGAAAACAAAAAAACGTATGTTCAATTTCTCTAGAAGGCAGCTGAAAACTCATAGGCAGGAAAGACAAATTTATGTGTTTTATACATTTTTTTACTTCATTTTTTGGAGGGAGGGTTTTAAATTGTGTTCATCAGATTTATCATTGTTTTCGGGGGAATTTTAAATATGAAACATTTTCATTGTATAAACTGAGGATAGTAGAATTTTGCATAGTAGTATTGGACAATAGTTAATGATTGTTAACTTTTTCATGTGCAGTGATTTTGCACTCCTGTTGTGTACATATATCATGATAAATAAAAAAAAGTAGCTAGTTCGAAAACATTAAAAAAAATAGAAGAACTCATTACTTAACAGAGCTGGAAACTATTTTAAATGTTGCCATCAAAAAACTATCTAATATAGAAATAACTGCGTACTTATATCTAATGTCCTTGAAGAAGCAACAAGAGCCAAGAAATCCAAGACTTTATGTGTAAATTCAAAGAAAAAAACTGCATAAAAATAGCCTAGGGAGTTAAAAAAATGCATAAGAAAGTTGGCACGATTAAATTGCTGAGTCAGAAAATATTTAATTCAAGAAGACATCATTCAGGAAAGTGAAATTGTGTGCAGCTGAGGAAAATGAAAGGAGCAAAAAATTCCAGCAGGTTAAACATAAAAGGCAGTCCAAATACAGAGCTGGAGAACAACTTTCAAAAGGCATAAAAGCCATAAATTCTTTCCCAAAGGCAACAGGGGCAGGAAGCCTTTGTAGGTATGTGAAAAAAGAAGGTCTCTGAAATAATAATGTAATAGCAGAAATAATAAATGAATAATTTGCATATTTATTCACTGCTGAAAAAATTGAAAAAGTCATGATTCTGTTCTTACATGGAGAGCCTCAGAGGTCTGTTTATAAGTGGAAGGAAGATTTAAAAAAAACCAGCAAAGTTAACACAAACATATTACCATTATGTTTTTTGCTCTCAAAATAGTGGAAGAATGCTCTTAATTTGCTGGTAATGCAGTAATTAGGACTCTAAACTGAGCTATAATACTCCTCAAAATCTTTCTTATGTCTGAAGCTGCTTCAGCTCATGAGGCTGCATGTTAAGTATTTCGGTGTAAGGCATTCTGTTTTACATTTGTTTCAAACAGATGAACTCTGAGTGTCCAAATGAGATCAGCTGTCTCTTGTGATCACTGGCTAAGTACTTTTGTCAAGTATAGAAGCTCTGAGTTAAGGAAATGAAGGAACATTTCTTAAAAAAAAAAAAAAAAAAAAGAGAGTCTAATAGTCTGGCAGATTTGTTACTCAGCAGAAAATAATTAAACAGGTATTGTAATTTTGAGCACAATTAGATGCTAGTAGATTTACTTGTTTTTTTTCTTCTGTTTGGCACTATGTTTCTGCCTGATTTTTCCCATGGATGTGGTATTAAGAAAAATAAAGTCACCATGAAGAATTGAATGTCAATATCCTATTAAAGTATTCTTCAGACAGGAAATGTTTCAAAAAGCCATGGCATTTGGACAATATCACTTTATATACAAAAAGTTTAGAATTATTCTGTACAGCTGTCTGTAATGATGAATAATTTTTGGTAATGGTATTTTCTATAATGGAGTTAATGTTACAAAGAACAAGACCCATTTTTAGTCATTTTAATAGCAACAAAATGAGAAAAAAAATTGTAATCTTCCACATTAAAGGGCTATGGAACATAAAGGTGTAATTACCTACCAGTTGCTTATATACACATTGGCATTTAGGTTTGCAAGTAGATTTTTAAATGAAACTTGCTAGGTCTCCACTACCAATGAAACACCATCATGGCCAGGGTTGAGATGAAATATACACAGATGGTAACATAAGCTGTTCGAGTAATATATATGAAAAAAAAGGTACCACCATTTTGAATCACTCCTTTAATACAGACACGAGCGGTACTAATTAATGACTGTTAGAAGTACAATAGTGTGAAGAAATGGCAAAACCTTCATATCAGACAATGTTACTGTTATCCAAGATCAACATTAAATTTGCATTCATGAAAATGTCACAGCTGATTGTTTAGGTTAAATACTTCACCATTGCCAAACACTTCAGAGTAAGATTGCATATATCTTCATAGGAATCTTCTGTATTACACAATTCCAAAAATAACTTTCACTTTTCTTCCTGTGTTTATTTAATAAACAGAATCATTAAAGTAGAGCAATAACAGTGAGAAAATTTGAAAGTACAATAGAGGAAAAATTTATATTTTTTACCTACTTATACTGTCAGAACATATATTTTTCTCCAGAGCAGCATATCCGTCATTTGCCCTGTATATCTCAGGTTTCTAGATGTTTCCGCAGAGGAGATAGTACAGTTCTGAAGGACTCATTCTTTGATGGACAGATGTGATTTTGAAGACTCAGCTATGTTCACATTGCAAGTGAAGTGATAGGTGACAGAGGTAGGGCAAATACTATACCAAAAATAACTGTTACAGCAGTTATTCTTGATACTGTGTTCTCTCAGCACAGTCTTCTGCTATAGGAAGTCATTTTTATTGGGAGAATAAAAATTGGTTTCCAAAAATAAATAAGCAGCAACTTGCTTTATCCTCTAGCCTAATAATCCAAAAGTTATAGACGAGTTTAATCACTTTTAAATAGATATGAAAATAAGTATAACAAAAAATAAATGTTTCAATATCATTTAATGTACCATGCCCTGTAAAAGTATCCAAGTCCAAAAAGGTGACTCAAATAAGGTATTGGGTTGAAGAGCAGTTACTACTTATAATAAAACCAACATAAAAACATCAAAGGGTTGAAACTAAATCCAATTGAATTATTTAAAACACACTTACTGGAAGAAGTAGAGTGCAAAATGAATATGGAAAAGCAAAATTTCATTCCAGCTTTTTTTTTTCCCCAGATAAAGTGCTCATTATTCAATGGCCTTTAGTTCGTAACCCAAGTTTATATAAAAGGGACTGATGTTATCCACAGATGACTGGCATTTAGAAGAAAAAAAAAATTAATTTGTATTCTGCTGGAGAATACTCAAGTAGATAGACTGAGTCATTTATACATCCTAGAGTAAGATGGCTAATGTAAAGAAAGTTGCAATATATTTCACAAATGATATCACATATGTGAATGCAGGTCATTCTAGCTGACTAAGCCTCTTAAAACCCCAAATCCTTTCATAGAAAACCTAAAAACAAAATGTGAAATCATATTGCCAACACTAAATATAAGGACTAACATCCAGAAGATCCCACCTGGGAACTCCTTTCCTAGTAGTAGGAGGGTTCTATTACTCTCCCTGAATTTCCTCAAGAGGTGCCTAACTGACTATTGTAATGGCAGAGATGTAACTGCTGAGGACTGAATATATTCATGGCAGCCTTAGCCTTTCACCTTGCACAGGTGAAAATCTTTTGAGAGCTTTTGCAGAGCCAGTGTAAATCCTCATAAGTGCTTTACAGTGTGCCTGCAATTATGAGTCTATCGACTCATGAGAGTAAAAGGAAATTAAGTTTGAAATGTGTGAACTGAACCAGACCATATGGACTCCCTAAAAATATTTTCCGTCACAGGCATAGAGTTTTCATCTTACTTCACAACTGGTAAAAACTATACTGGTTCCTATCACCACCTGGGAACTCTATACAAAACTCTGTACAGTGAAAATACATAAGAAGTCCAAGCAAAATTCAGCATTGCAAACATTGCAAGTCTGAGTCTTCATTATTCAGAAACATCACTTTATTTTGTGTCTGATACAGAACTTCCATAGACTTCTGCAGTACATTTTGAAGCATGGGTATAGGTTAATCATGTCTGAAATATCTCTGTCTTGTAATGTTTAGCTATATAATAGTACAGCACATAGACACTTTTACCTATGCAGGAAATCTTGGAATTTTGTGGGTCTCTGAATAGAAGAATAAACTCTTCTGAATAAATAAAAACAGGTAAAAAAGTATTGATTATTTCTATTATACACAAAGCAAAACCGAATCAGTTCTCAGGGTGATTATCTTCTCCTCACTTGAGTCACTATGACCTTGAATGTGTTTTTTTTTTAATTACCTAGATCTCTGTGCATGTTTTCTGATAATATTAACAGCTTATGAACATTTTCCTGTGTATGTATATTAAAAATGTGCAACAAACTTCTACATTCTATAATTTAAAAAATATCCCCTAAACTCCAAACAATATTGATAAGGAATTATTGAAATATTTCCAAACAGAAGAATTTACAATCTATAATGACATTACCAGATAGGAGAAATGTTTAAACAGTAAGATTAAAAGCTCCCTACTTTTTTTTCTGCACTCCTTACTTTGTATAGATTAAAAAAAAAACAAACAATTAGACATTTCTGTGTACTTTATGTCAAAACCTTATTTTTACCATAATTTGGTCTGTTCAGCCTGGAGAAGAGGAGACTGAATGGAGACCTCATTGCAGTCTGCAACTTCCGTGTGAGGGAAAAAGGAGGGGCAGGCACTGATCTCTGTGGTAAGCAGCGACAGGACCTGAGGAAATGGCTTGAAGCCAAATCAAGGGAGGGTTAGGTTGGATATCAGGAAAGGTTCTTCACCCAGAGAGTGACTGGGCACTGGAACAGGGTCCCCAGGGAAGTGGTCACAGCACCAAGCCAGACACAGTTCAAGCATTGTTTGGACAACGCTCTCAGGTACATGGTGGGACTTTTTGGGATGGTTCTGTGAAAAGGACTGAGAGCTGGACTCAATGATTCTTGCGGGTCCCTTTCAACTCCGCTCCCTTTCCACTCTGTGATTATTTTCAGTGATTTTTATATTGACTGTATGTGACAAAAGGAAAGCTATATTCTGCCACCATTAGTTGGACTGATAAGGACTAATTTTGGTGGAGGACATGGAAAACAGGAAGATGATGAAGGACAATTTCACCAAGGGTAAATGATGTCTGTTGTAGCCTTCTTTGAGAGAGTAACTACAGCAATAGAAAAGGGAAGGGCTACAGCTGACACCCACCATCTGAAAAGTCTTTGATACAGACCCTACAGCATTCTTGGAAGTAAATTGCAGAGGTGTGTTCTTGATAGATGGACTGTTACATGAATAAGGAATTGCCTGGATGGTGATATCTGAAGAGTTACAGTGAACAGCTCAGTGACCAAGTGGAATCAGTAACACATCACCGTGCGTTACCCCCTCATGGGTCCGTACTGGGGCCAAAACCATTTACTATCTTCATCAGTGGCATAGTGGGATTGAGAGTGTATCACCTCAGTGTCAAGGTAAAACCAAACTGACTGACTAGAAGGAAACTGGCATGTTAGAAGGAAAGCTATGCCGTTTTCGAGGGACATTATCATCTTTGAAGTGTGGGCCATGCGAATTTTATGAAGTTCAACAAGACCAATTGCAAAATCCTGCACCTGTGCTGGGGCAATTCACAATATCAGCACTAATTAAACTTATTTGGAACAGCCCTGTGGAGAACACCTTTGGCATATTGGTGAATGAAAAATTGAATTGATCTATCAATGTGTGCTTGCAGTCCAGAAAGTCACCTGTGTCCTGAGCTGCATAAAAAGAAGTGGGACAACAAGTAGGACACAACACTGCTAGAACAAGTCTAGAGGATGACAAGATAACAATCAAACTGCTGGATCACCTCCCTTGTGAGGACAGGCTCAGAGAGATGAGGTTCAATCAGGAGAAGGGGATGCTCTGGAGAAATTATGCATTTTCACTGTATAAAAGGAGCTTACTAGAAAGATGGAGAAAGACGTTGTACCTAGACCTGTACTAACAGGAAAAGATTAATGGTTTCAAACTGAAAGAGGGCATTTTTAGATTAGATTTTTATTGGCTATAAGGAAAGAAATTTTAACATGACTGTAGTGAGGCGCTGGAACAGGTTGCCCAGAGAAACCGTAGATGTCTCATGACTTGAAATGTTCAAGATCATGTTGAATAGGGCTTTGAGCAACCTGATTTCGTCAAAGTTGTTCCTTTCCATGGCAAGGGGGTTGGAATAGATAATTTCAAATACCCCTTCCAATACAAATCATTCTGTGATTCTACAATTCTATTTTATAAGTTTTTTAGAGATTGAGAACATTCTGTGGCTTTCAATATAAATGAGAATAAGTTTTCTCATTTCTCTTTCCATACTTGAATGCTTACATCAATCTTACCACATCTCAAAAGTATACAACATCCTAGGGCAGTTGACCTGATGTCATGCATTTAAATTTAACATAGCTGTTAAGAAGCTTTCTCCTTACCTGCACCAGTTTGGTTTCCATAATTAATCTGGGTACAAACCATAGGTGGTAACTATAACAGCTTTTGAAAACTTCTGCCTGTTTGACCTTTCTGTCATGCAGTGAGCTCAGACATGCAGTAGATCTAGACATGGGGAGCATTTCCCTGAAAGTCTGAAGTTGAAGGGTAAGAGTTATGATGCAAGTAATTTCTGATTTTGTGTTTCTTAAAGAAGACTTATACCAAGATCCTTTTTCCTGTTGAACAGCAACTCACTCACATGAGTAATATCTCAGGGTTTTACTTTACCTATTGGTGAAAAATGCTTATCAAGTGCTCTACAAGTCCTGCTCAGATTAACGTTCAAATGACTTCTAGAGGAAGCTTCCATTGATTCCCTGGGAATTCCCCATAGCTGGAAAATGTCACCTTCAGAAACTAGAGATGTCTTTGATTAGTTCCTCTCTTGTATAGCTTTTCTTTTATCTATTGACTGTATTATTTTGCAGTTAATTTTAAATACAAATATTTATGGTGTCTTAAAATCTAGAAGTATGACAAAAGCTCAGACAACAGTTGTACTAATTTTTTAGTTATTCTCAATTTTTTTAAGCCTATAACATAAACTTGTTATAGTTACAACATACCCATATAATAATAAAACCTATAACTTGTTCTAATTTTGAATTTTTTTAATAAAAAAAAAATGTTAATCAGAAGGAAAGATAGCATGGGAGAAAGAAAAGGCAAATGTGCCTCTGTGACAACTTCACAGAAAAGACACAGCCCCATAAATATTTCATGCTAAATATGAATTCAGGAGGGTTTTTCTAGTATAAAACTTACAGGTACCCTGGGTGCAAATAAGATAATTTAGGGATCTTTCTGTCTTTAACTTCTTTGAGGCTAATGAATGTCTGAAACTGAGGAGATAACATTGACCAGAATATACTGAAATTCATATTTTTTATCTTCCTCAAGATGTATAATTATATAATTCTTCAAAGCTCAACAGGATATTTCCTAAAGAATGTGTCACATTTTTTTAAATTATATAAGTTTTGGGGGGGGGTTATGGTTCTTTTTTAGGCCATGTCATGACTTATTAGATTAGCTTATTTCTTGGTTGATGACTATGTTACACTGAACATTAGCTGTTTTGCCATTATGTGTTATATACAGTCAAAGAGTTTATTTTCTTCAGTGGTGAACTGTTTTATCTTTTAATTTCTCCTTCTGCCTGAATTTTTGCTCTTATATCATGAGACAATTATAGAAATCCTACACAGATGTTCTTACTTTTTTTTTTCAATATTTATTTTTACTTTTTTTGTATTTAGCTGGATATGGTAATTTTAGATGGACAACTTCAACACAATGTTAAAACTGAAGCTTATTATTATGCTTATATTGCAATTACCGCAATTGATTTTATTGTTTCTCCAATGCAACACTTTCCTTCTTACAAGGAAAATCACTCTTCTCTTCTTTCATTAAATTTCTAAAGACCACTTGACTGTAACTCTTCCTATTGTGAGCCATATAATCTGTCTGGGTTTGAAATATACTTGTTATCTGGTGGATAGGTCACATTTCCTTCCATTAGCTTCTGTTGTGATCACAGCGAGAAAAGATGATAACAGAAAGAAAAAATCAAGAGCAGTATGAGATGGTTCAATTTGAATCAGCTTGTTCTCCATCTCAGAAGAGACCATTTTTAATGTTTTTAAGGTTTTCAGTTCTTTTCCCATATTTAAGAGTGCACTTGACTCTTGCAATGCTAGCCACTCTTTCACCTTTAGCCATCATAATTTTCTTATTTCAATTTGAACTAACTCTGCCTTATGTTTTCAGAGTAAAACCAGCAGTGATGGATTCTGTAATTTGCAATTTTTTTCTCTTTTTGCATCTTCAGTTCACCTTTCCTGTAAAGCTTCATTAGCCCTAACATTTTTCATGATGTTTCTAATTAATTATTAGACACTTGGAGACTCAGTGAAAGAGTTCCATTTTCCTAGTCCCTGACCACTCCAAGTGGGAATATTGGCAATATTAAGAAAACTATTTTGGGTAAAAGAAATAAATTATTTCTCAGAAGGAGATCTGGCCTTTAGAGAGAGTGAATAAACTGTTGAGGGGAATTGTCCAGATTGAAAGGATTCAAAATTGCTATCATAGAACTTCTCAATGGGAATGACAAAAAATTGTAAGATAAAATGTAGTGTTGAGGCTGCAAATGAAACCATGTAGTGCCGAAGCAATGAAGACTTAAAATTATTGTTTAAAACTTATGTCAAATCCTAATATAGTCATAAAAGTTGATGGCAACCTTGGTGGCACACAGCCTGAAGTGTAACAGGTTTATGTACATCAGTGCACAATATTATGCTAAAATGATAAAAAGGCAGATTTGGAGCTCTGTGTGTGTCTGTGTATATTGTGTGTACACATGCCCCTGCACAGACACACATACCTGTATCTTTTTTATACACGTGTCTTTTTCATTTCTGAAAGTTTGAGGAAAGGTGTTGGGGCAGAGTATGGATGACAGGTGGGGAAAAATGTGCCATACAGCTTTAATATAAAAACAAGTTATTTACGATATTTCTGACAACTGTTTTTCCTTACACACCCTCACATTTTAATACTTACAATTGATCATTTGTTCCACTGTGGTATGCAAGGGTGTCTTAAAGTGAATGTTAAATCAATGCTTGTTATTTTATTTTTTATTTTAAAATCTTTCTTAGACTATTCTAGATTAAGGTGTCAATTGACATTTAATTATGGGGACTAGGAGTATGCTAAAGTTATAGTAAACATGATGATGCTATCAAATGTGCCTATTGTAAATCCTCAAGAGCTCCTTCTAGTAATCAAGGATTTGACTTGCCTTGCAAAAATGTTGAAATTTGCACTAATAATAGCTTAGTAAATGTTTGGTGTATGCTAGTACACTCTAAAATGTGTAACCTGAAAAATGAGAATAATGTCATTTAACTTACATTTAATACAATTTAGTCTTCATTTCTATGGGCATTTAAATTATATTAGCTAATGTATTTTTATTAATGGAACTCTTGCAGTGTAGCACATTCAAGTATTGAAAAATCAGGTTGCGTGTTTCTCTGTAATTGCCATTTGCTTTTTCCTTTGGACAATAGGCTGTAAATGCACCTGTGACCACTTTTGCTGTAATTGCTATTATTTTTTAAAAGTTATCACAATCCTTATAAATTTGAAAAAAACCACAAACAATGGATTCTACATTCACTTTTTTCCCCCAATTTTTAAGTCTTTAAAAACTGAACCCAAAAATATATTTCTTTTTCAGTAAGGAAAGAAGCAAGAGATCACATGAATATAATGTCACAAACAAATGTGAAGTTGACTTAACATTTTAAAATTGGAAATATTGTTATTTACATTTAATCTTCTGCAGTTTTTTGGCTTTCAAATACCTTCATCAAATGCATCTCTTAACATAGTTATTTGATTCTGAAAGTAGCCTGAAGATATGAATTATCAGCTTGTCGTTACAAAGCACTGAATAGACAAATGCTGCCTTTACTGGGGGGGAATTTGTTCTTTGCCTGTTTTTAGTGGGTTTTTTTGTTTGGCTTTTTTTGGTTTTGGTTTGTCTGGGTTTTTTTGGGGTTGGGTTTTTTTTTTGTTTGTTTGGTTTTTTTTTTTTTTTTTTTTTTTTTTTTTTTGTCATGCTTTTTAAATAAAAATCACAACTCCCAAAAATTTACTCCCCCCCAGAAAAAAACCCCAAACTACATTTGTGATTTAGGGTGAAGTACCTTCTAGATCAAATAAATCCATATGATCCAGACAGACAGAGAGCAACAGGAGCAACAGATTTAAAAATAGCTTTCCATAATCTATACAAAGCATATTCTAGGTAATGGACAGACACTAATTTATTGTTGCACATGTGGTTGATAATTAATTAGAAATTAACCCAAAGTGCATTCTGGGTACATTTTCAAGATTGTTGCAAATGAATTACCCCTTACAAAACAACCCAAAACAAACAGGGAGTACAAGATGGGAGTGTGTCCTCATCTTGTGGAAAATAAAAGTACTTAAACTGTGAATCTCACAGTATGCAAAATGTTTCCTGAGCAGCAAATTGATCTTTGGCTATGGCAAAAAAAGATTGGTACTTCCTCCCACTCCACACTATTTTGATTTCTTTTGAGTAGGTATTGCATTTGATATTCAGCACCACTGGTAGCTTATTTTCTACTGCATGAAAACAAACAAATTCATCGAGATATATAGTTGTTAGAGAATTTGGAATTGCAATTAAACAGAAAGATGATATTCATGGTAGTCTTCAATTCTTTTTTCTTGATATTTTACATGTTGTGTTTGTGGGAATAAAAAAGCTGAGAGTGAGAGACTGGTACTTAAAAGCAGCAAATAAATTTCTTTTGGAAGTGAGCTTCACTGGATGGTGCCATTTTGGGGCAGCTGTAACAACATATCTGATGTTTTATTAAGCAGTGTTCTAATTTAATCCCAGCTGTGACAGTATTCATTCTTTTCAAGATTTATACTGAGAACTGCTTTATATTTCTGTGTGCAGCTGCATACCAAAAAAATCTATTCATATTTAGTCAATTTTTTAACTAAAAATATGAACTGCATTTTACATTCAATTATTACTGCAATTATATATTGTCCAGTAGGAACAGCATTTTGCACTTGAAAGGGATGAATAATACTTGGAATAAAAGTTGAAAGAAAGTGGCTTTAAAGACAGGGAATCTATATCATTCTTTAAATAATAATTAAAAAAACCCAACATGTAAATACATACTTTTGTATGAGTACATATAATTCCTTAAATTTTTGTTGTATGTATTTGAAAATGAAAGAATTGAAGAAAAAAAACCAAAAATAATTACAATTGTCCTAAATTTTCTTCAGAGCATTCAAGGTTTATACATCTAAACTTTGTATCATGGAAAACTTGACTAATGATTTAGTTTTCATTTAATTCACCTATTTGCAGCCAAAATCTGTGATGTATGCTGATAATGATAGAACTAATCATAAAGCAATATTTAAATAACAGCAGGAGATACTCTCTGTCCTTAAGTATGTAACACTTTATGAAATTTTAGGTTGATGATGACTGTATTATGGGTTATAAACTATTCAGTGAAACTCATCCTTGGCATTTTTGATTGAATAATTATACTCATGGTTCCGTGTAATAACTTATGTATACCCACAGTTAAATATTTTAATATGGTAACACTTACCATATGTACTGTCAAGATCAAGAATAAATATTAGGTAATCCAGAAATAAAAAAATGAAATGAGCTCTATTCTAATAGTTTTCAGATTGCCTACTAAAGCAGTATTGTTTTAATGGAATGAACATACATGTAAAGAATTTATTCCTTTTATGTAAAACTGCGTAACAAAAAATAGTGAGTCTGTAGTTTAAGGATAAATTATACTATATTTGTTGATTGTCTTTATTATGATGCTTTAACAGATGCAAATTTTTGTGCAAGACAATCAATATTTGCTTACAATTTTGACAAACAGCATTGTCTTTGTGCATGCACATTTGGTGGTATTAGAATTACAATGGAGAATAACTTTGGAGCTTAATGGCTCATATTTACAGATAGTGCTACCCATGGAATTAAGTGCTGGAGTACATAAACTGTGGTTTCGTGTACTGCAAACAGAATCTTGAGTATAAATTCATCAGATATAATGCTGAAAGTATCAGGTATTTTTACTGAATCAACAAAAATTCAGCACTAATAGCAGTGGTTATAAATATAAATACAAGGTTGTGTTAATATTTTGTCAACTTTTCTATTGTTTGGTCGGAAACATTTCTTTACTATTTTACGTCTATACCCTACTTGATATAATAAAACAGTGTTAAAATCCTTATGCAAGCTTAGAAAATAAGCTGCTGAAGTGGTTTTGAAATTGGTGTTTCCTCCACAACAGAGGGAATTGCAAATACTGATGATAATACAGTGGTAATACAAAGGAATAAACTGAGAAAGAATAAGATAGACTTCTAATTCCCTCTTTTTTCATTAAAACAGATTTTTTGGTTTTTTTTTTTTTTTGGTTTTTTTTTTTGTTGGGTTTTGGTTTTTTTTGTTTTGTTTTGTGGGGTTTTTTTTCCTAAATACTTTTTTTTTCCCTTTTCTGAGAATTCACCAAATATAACCTGTTCTGTCTTGAGTTTTGATAGTTTCTTCCTCTTTAAGTCATGCTGCATATCTGTATTATATTGATAATTATGCTAAATGAACATTCTGTGCATAGTTGGACAATGCAGGAATGAGCAATTAATTTTAAATTATTAAACAAACAAATAAATGAGGATCATGCAAGTACAGAACTTTCACAATGGGTCTGAGGATCTGAAAAGGTCTGAGATCCACAAAGAATTGTATTGAATTTGGAACCCCTAGAGGTGTGGATGTTAATATAGAAAGCTGATAAGAGAGAATATGGACTTTGATCAGATTGCATTGAGTATCCTGCATAAATAACATCAATGTGAAAAGCTTTAATCGTTCTGAAAAAAAGGAGAAAAATAACTAAATTCTCGTTTGCCCTCCAAATCTTCTATTTCTTCAGCTAAAATAGATCTGATGGATGACACATCCCAATATAATGTCAGTGGTTTCAGAATTGCAACTCAGGTGGCATTGATCTCCATTGCAGCACAGCTAATGCATGGGAAACCTTATCAAAGGACAGGAAGCAAAAAATCAGAGGTCAGGTATTTTTTGATTGACCTTGGTTTTTTAGTTGCCCTGAGTTTTCTTCAAGTGCTCTTTGTATCAGAAGACAGCATCTAGAATGGGAAGAATTTTTCACAATAGAAATGAAAAAAAAAATGTGGCTTTTGATTTAGAAGCAAAACTATATTGGAGTGTTTAACCTTTTTTGTCAAGTAGTTTTTACTTAAAAAGAAAAAACTCTGAGATTACATGCATACATCTCAGCATGAAGCTGAGTCAGGAGGTTTAAGTTAGGTATTAGGTAGTTTTTTCACTCACAGGGTTGTTGGGCACTGGAACGGGTTCCCCAAGGAAGTGGTCACAGCACGAAGCCTGACAGAGCTCAAGGAGTGTTTGGACAGCACTCTCAGGCACATGGTGTGACTCTGAGTCTGTCCTGCACAGGGCCAGGAGTGAGACTGGATGATCCTGATGGGTCCCTTCCAACTCAGCATATTCCATGATTCAATGATTCTATGATGGCAACATCCTGTTAGTACTATAAATTAAGAGTGTTAAAAATTGGGGTATTTAGGTAATCAAAGTTTTTGTCCAGCTAGTGTTTTTCTAGATAAATTTTCACTGGTACCCAAAGACAAGATTATAACTGCAACTCCTGTGAGAAAAACCAAACAAACAAATCCAAAAAAACAAAACAAACAAACAAAAAACCTCACCACTCCCAAGAAACCCTAAGCAAAAAAACCACAAGCAAACAAAACAAAAATCCAACTGCTAACTCCAAATATTAACTTGTTTGGACAAGTCAGCTTTATTTTTAGCTCTAGTATGATAATTTCAAAATATGCAGCTAGAGCATTTTTGTGGTCTGAGCTGTTCTGCTTTCCAAAAAGTAAGGGGAGAATTTTATTATTTACAGGAACCTATTTGTAATGAGTAATGAATAGTTTTGGCCAACAAAGGCTTCAGTCTATCCTTGGAAGTTGTGGTCATATTGTGCCAGCTTTTTCCTGGAGCAGTCTTCTGGGAGTTATAGTAGAAGAGCCACTGGTTAACTCTTTTACACCAAAGGATTTTTCACATGGGTATTTCACATCTTTTCCTCTCTGTCCTTGTTTGACAAATTATTGTACATGTTCTCAATTACCCTTAGCTATACTTCAACCCCTGCAAAATTTTAGTGTATATTTTTCATGATTGTGTTAAATACATACAGGCAATCTTTCACCACCTTAATTATCATTCACTAATTGCAATCCACACATCTCTTCAATCACAATTTCTGCACTGCCTCTTCCCTTTCCCTATTATCTTCCTCCTTCGTCTTTCTAAAGTTGAAAACTAACTTGCCTCTTCGTGTTATCCTATTACACCCATTTCTGTGTATTGTTTCATCCTGTCTACTTTCTCTTTGCTAATGTTGTTATCATCCCCATAACCCTGAAATAAATTACCTGCTTCTCTTAATAAATTAACCTGTTTCTCTAGAGGATGTTTAAAACACTTCTCCAGATTTGTGACATCTTCATTATTACCAAATCTTGTAATTATGTGGAATACCAAGTCAAAGTGCAAAATTTAGACAACAATGAACTCACTAATGAGGTTATGTGTAAGTATAAGTACAGAGACCCTTTAATAAGACTGAATTTGGGTATTTGGAGAAGAGAAAAGGAGGCTAGGGAAATAAGCATTGTATTTTTCTTTTCTTCTTTTTTTTTTCCCAAATGTTGAAACTACAATTGCTATCAACATGTGTCCACAGAAAAAAAACTTTTTCTAAATGATTTATTGGTGAAACAAAAATATTAAGAAAACCTGTTTCCAACATATATATATATTCCAATTTTAATTCTGTTTTCTCTTTTCTGTTTTAATTTGCTCCTATTTTGTTTCTACTTATCTCTTTTCTTTTTCCTATTACCCCCACTCAAAAAAACGCCTTGCCAAAAAACAAATAATAAAAACCAGAAGTACTTCTGTTTTCATTTTCAGGGAAGCAAATATGTCTTAAGGAAATTATCATTTTTGTCATGCCATGTTAAGAAAAACCTGAAAGATTTTTTATATGTAGGATTTATGGCATTCTTCTGGCAGGTGTGAAAAGAAAAGGGAACAAAGCTATTTATAGTTTAAGGAAAAGATATTCCCAATGGCAAAGGAAAACTGCAGTTGCTTCACTGAACCAGTAGTCATTGTGCCACTGTTCTTAATCTATCAGCTCCTGAATGCTGGTGTGCAGTTGGGTTCATTTAAAGGGGAAGAAGCTAGTCACAGCACCCATCCACAACACTTGCATCCTGGTAAGGGGGTGGATAATTCAAGGCATAGTTGGCTTTCCCCCTAGACTGACCAGAACCCTGGCATCTGTCAATGACTTACACTGGTACAAAAGGCCCTTTCTGCTAAGTGTTTGGCTTTCCAGTATTTGTATTTAACTTCAAGATGGATCAAGAGGACACCAACATAACTTGACTCAAATTGTGCTAGAATCCCAGTTTATAGCTGTCAACCAACTAGAACCAGTTTGTTCAACATTGGTGTTGGATTCTGAGCATAAAAGAGGAATTAAGTTTCCCGAGGGCACCTGTACCAGGCTGTGTTTCATAGATGTGGTGAACATAGGTTCTCCCCTCTCCAGTGTGACAGGTCACAGTACTCAAAGGCCTTTCCCACTGCTCTGGCAGGAGCTCTTTGCTCTCTCTTCAGTTGCTGAAGGCTAGTGAGACAGTGACATTTCCATAGGGCATCTAAGTCATCTTTCTTTGGCACTCCTCTCCTTCACATTACATAACCCAGTCTCATTAAATGCTCTCTTTGCTGGAATATCTTTGGCAGCTAAACCTTCTTGTGCAGCCCCTGCAGCTGTGGCCTCTATGTCACAGTGAGAGGGAAAACATAAGGGATATTCATCAGATGATGAATCATACTATTCACAGTTCTTATTCAATCAGTCATCCCTGGAAATAGTAAACAAAAGAAAGAGTCTATGTCTGCACTCCTTACAGGACTCTGCTCCTGAGAGTCAGAGGGCTGTTGCTGTAGTACAAGCAACAGAGAAGTTAATTGTATCTTCACAGATCTTTAAAGCTTTTCATCTTATCACATATTTTTCTGGTGATAAAGGAAGGGCTGCACTGTTCTTCCCATCCAATCTCCTCCCTGCTGTAGGACACATGGAAAGCTAAGATAGCCAGGCCATCTACACTCTGACTTCCCTTGGACCCAGAAGTGAGAAGGTAAAGACAAAAAAATACGCTAAGATAAGGCAAAACTAAAGAAGGATGTTTAGCAGAGCAGATAACAATATTTCCAGTTTCTGTTGGGTTGTTGAATTGCCCAGGTGATAAAATGTCAGATGAGTGTGTGTTCATGCACGAAAGGGCTACTAGAGCCAGCTGCTTACTCGGCTCTGCTGGACAATTCTGCACTGGCCTGCTGTGGAAAATTATTGCTTCCCCATACACTCCTGACACATCTACCTTCAGAACTGCCAAGGGCATGGCAAAGGGCTGTTTTAGCCCTCCACAGCAGTACGGCATATAAAGTTCCTGCAGTTATTCTGACCACAATTTGTTGGCTATGAATCATTGGTGCTTGAAATGCATTGACACAAGTTTAGAATTACCAGTGCCCATACCAACTCTGGTGGTTAAGTCATGAACTTCCTTCTGGTATCTGCTTGCAAGTTTCCATGCTGAGACGTGGAGCTGAAGGATCTCCCTGGATGGTTCGTGAACCTGCAACCAAAGAACGGCAATCTTTGAGGTAGGCCCAAGCTGTCAACGTGAATCAGCAATTTCCACATCATAACAAGTGGTCTGTGTGATATTGCACATCCCAGTAGTCACTTAACAGGAGGCAATGGGTTCGTAAATCTTCATCTGTCAGAAGACATCTACATTCTTCTCTGCTGGTATTCATGCCTGAAACTTAATGTAACAGTGTTGTAGGTGGGCGTGCAACTTTTTGCAGGGGATTTCAAATGAAGTCCACTGTGCATGGAATTTTTTTATCTTGTGTCTGGTCATTCTAAACAAGCAAGACAATAGAATTTCAACAGTAATGCTTCACATAACAATGTTTTAAAGTATCTTATAATTGATGTATGGTTGCCCTAGGAAAACTGTTTCTCTTATCTCAAGCTGCAAACTGGCAATTTTAGCTTTTAACCCCATGCTTCAATCTGACCTGGCAGAATTCCTTGTGTTAAGCTCTGTGGTCCCATGAACGCTCTCAAACCTATGTTTTTCATTCTTGTTTGTTTCTTTCTTTCCCCTGATATCCATGCACAGTATATGGAGGACATCTGCTAAACAACAGTGAATATCAAACAGTTGGTCATACTTGAAATTTTCTCATCTATTCTGATGCTAATTTCATAACACCAGTTTTATGCTGCTTTAGCACCACTAGAAGCTGCAGTTGATACTATTAGGCGTTTTTTACCCCTTACTGTTGCTTAAGTTCAGGCATGTGATAGAATTCTGTAGTAATTTTAAAATTTCAGAAACTGAACCAAGACAATAGATGGGGAAATAATTCAATCTGTCCCTTGTTGATTTGTTTCCTTAATCCAACAGAAAAAATAGATTATTGCAGTTCTGGATCAACTAGGCAGTATGAAATGTTGCTAACAAAGTTAATCCTCCAGGCTGACAACCACTCCTGTACCTGCTCTGGTTTTCATTTTGATAGAAACACAGCAGAACTTTATAGCATTAGAAAATCCTCATTGCCAAGAAAGAAAACAAAACCAAGAA